>NC_041392.1:686676306-686719458 GCF_002162155.2 Triticum dicoccoides | reverse complement strand
GGCCACAAATGGCGGCGGTAGACCATTAGACTACGTTGGTCGGTGGTTGCGTAAAGAAGAAGAAGAAGAAGAAAAAGAAGACGCCAAGGTCATTGGGTTCGCGCTAATCGACTGAAATATAAAATGCATAGGTGATCCCTATGTTTTTCATGATTGATGCACTGTGATAATGTATCATAATATGACAATAGAATCTTCTCTCACTTCCATAAATAGAATTCCATGTCATCTTTCTGCAAAACGACACCATGTACTTTTTGGAAATGAAAGAGAGGTTCTCAATGGCTCGAAAAACTAACAAAAGGATCCCCACAACACTCATGTACAAATCACGCTGCAATTTTTCAAAATTGTGCAAAAACCCTTGCCCATTAGAACATTTGCAAGTAGCACCCCAAATCCCAAGAATAATAGAAAGGTCTGATTCTTCGGTAGATTTTCTTAAGAAACCAGGGAAATCCCTGAAAGTGCTAGACAACTCGAGAAATTCATAGAAACTTAACAAAAAATTAGTAAAATATGGAGAAATGGAGAAAATTGCCAGGAAGGGAAGGGAAATAGGGAGACCTACTGGGACCTTTTATACCGCCCTTCAAATGAGACTTCTTTCTCTTCTTCCTCTTTTGCCCCATGTGATGAAGCAAGCCTTTCTTCGGCAATCAAGACCCAGGGTTTCAAGACAAAAGGGAATTTTCCATCGAAGACAAATCTAAAAGTTCCAAGGACACAATGGAAGTTTTGCTTGCAGTCAAAGCAAGCTACCCCCCCCCCCCAAATCAAGAAAGATGACAACATCCTCCGATCTAGAGACTTTAGACGCCCCCCCCCACACACACACACACAATCGCAACGATTCACCTGGCTCAACTCAAGGGACTCTTGTAGTGAGAACAATTAATTGCACCTGGGGGACCTACCTAGTCCTACTTGGCAAGTCAATCATAGTGTAATGAAGTTTATTGCAATCAATAAAGTCTAAGCAAATTTTAATGGTCAAACAAGTCAATGGAGGAAAAATGATAAGAAGAAGACATCAAAGGAATAGTTAAAAAGCAAAGATGCCCAAGTTAAGAAGGAAGCCCACGAAGAGAAGCCCACCATGGTAGGGGTGAGAAGGATTGGTCCACTATGAACTATGAACTCCCTTCCCCTTTCTAATCCACCATGGACCAAATATTACCTCTGATACTATTCATATTTACCATCTCAAGGGTACTCTTGGTCCCTTTTAAGGACTCCTAGCATATATAACACCCCCATGGGCATGCAACTCATTCACCCCTACTTGGATATAATCTAGGGGAGGGCACTAATTAAAGCTCCAAGACTTGTTCAGGGAGCTCAACGTCCAATCCGCGGAGTCTTGTACGACTAATTGTTGTCGAGGAGAAGCTTGAAGAGGGTGCCAATTAAGGAGTCTCAACTCCTTCCTAACACAGGATTACATCGCGCTCTGTCGAGTCGGTGAACCTATTCAAAAACATCGAGTCGCTATAAGGTCGTCATATACACCCCCTAAATAAATATTTATTGTGCTCGCTTTATTAAAGACACCTGTGATATTCTCGGTCTCGACCACGTTCTAAAGGAACCCCCTAAGCACACTTTGTTTTCACTACATCATACTCTCTAGTAGGAAAGATCAAGGTTGCGGCATCAAAAGAAGTGGCAGCAGCAATCTTTTTCAGGGTGCCATTGTTGTTACCCACGGTAGTCGCTCCGAGATGCTCTGTGTAGAAATTAACACGTCTATTATGGGTATGAGCCTGACTCGTTCATGAAACACGACATGAAAGCGTGCACCGGACCTGGTGTGTGGTCGAGGAGGAGTGCTTGTACCACTCCTCTTCTCATGCTCCAATGCGATGTGGAAGATAGTTCCTTATATGTTGTTGCAACATCTCCTCCATATCCCATGTGGGACTAAACTCACACCCATATCATGAGCGTATGAGATTTATCCGCGAATTATTTGATTAACAGGCCCAAAGCCATTCAACTTTCAACACATTCTTCAAGCTCCGTGACTCCAATCTTCAAGAGGCTATGTGGTAGTGTGTATGTGTGTGGGGATCCAGTATGTTTATGCAATACAAGTATGTTTGTTGCATATGTATACGATTGAGCCAAGTAATGGAGCCTCGAGTCCCAGCCAAAAGGTGCTATCATCGAGCACTTGCATATTTTTTTATTTCATGTAAATAACGCAAATTTCATTGAGCTATGCTATTAACTTTATATAATAACTTCCCCACAAAAAAACTTATATAATAATTAATCAGCAGCTATAGTTAGAGCTGAACACTACCACAGTTAAATAACAATCAGTCAACAGAAATTCAATTATATACTACCCATTGGCGAATGTAAAGATCCTCTTATTTTAGGTATAGAAAGCAAGGCCTCGAGTTAGAAAAAAATACCTCGCAGCTATACATTAGAGTCTATTAAAAAATCAAAAGGAAAAATTGAGGGATAATTTATGTTTTATTGGTACTTGTTGTTGTAGCACATAGAATCTTCATATTCTCTAAGCAATCAGGTCACTGCAGTTGCCTCTAGAGCAAATGTGAGATGTAACATAGAGGAACAAATAAACAAGTTTGAGAATGCCGTACAGCCAGATTTCAGACTACAACTTTCCTCCTCTGCCTTTGGGATATTTAGGAAACACCGTCCGATACAATATGGTTCGTCCAGCGTCTCCTTCTCAGCTGGTGTGAGGTGGCAGTCATCTGGAGCCAGCAACTCAAACAAGCCCCGGAACGCCTTTGACTGCATTTTGTGCCCCGATTACTGCAACATTCATGCATCGCCTTTGACTTGATCACTGTCTCTTGGGCATCTACTAGCACCAGACCAACGATCACAAGTTAACTTGGCTTATGCATCCGCCTTTTCTCTTGGGAGAATTGACATCCGCACAGTAACTGTGTTCCGAATAGGTGGAAGATCAAGCAACCTCTGTTGAATCTGTCTTGCGCAACATTATCCCTATTAAGTAGAATGTAGTACCAAAAAAGATATCAGACTGTAGAATAACAAAGTGAGAAAAGCGAAGCGGAGAAAGCTAGTAACTGGTAAGAAATAAGGAAAGTAGCAAAGACCCCACGGTTTTAGACTGCTAAGTGCAAACTGTTGTGGTCTGCAGATGCACACCCATCTGATCTCTGAAAGTTGCTAGCATCAAATTCGACGATTCATGGTGACTGAACCACAGTTTATCTGAATCTGCAAAATTAAGCAACAATACAACATAAAAGGAAGAGGATTCCCGCTGCCTCATCGTAAGGCATATGGCTACAGAAAAGCAATAATGATTCTCTAAATGTAACACTTTTTAAGAACCATTATTTATAAAGAATTAGTGAATTAGTTAGTGTAGAGCTAATGAAATCCTATCAAGGACTAAGGATATAACTGTAGGTAATTACTAGTAAGAGGGAGCAGAACAGTTCAACGGCTATGCAAGGTTTTTAGCAGGCAATGTGCTTCACAATATTCAGTAGAATACACACTGACAATGGAAGTTACCTGCAGAAAGCAGTAGAAGGTAGATAACCAATGGACGCAAGAAAAGTAGTCTAGCCTTACTCTACTTAATAAAGGCAGGAAGCCAGGAAATAGCAGTATGCTACTACGAGAATCATTAAAGCAGTAAACATCAATATAGTTACATTAATTAGCTAAAATGCATGTGGTAAGTGCTTACCTTAAGAAGCACCCGCTAAAAAAATCATACTATACTAACAAATTTATCTGCTAGAAAAAAAAACTCTATCATTATACACTAATGCTTAATTCTATTCTACAACTGAGTGATCAGAACATGAGCTGCCTCCTTACACCTACGAACAGCATGTCTATGTGCACAGGATATAAACTTTCTAGCTCTGCTCTTAAATATTACGGATAATAGCACCGCCGCACTGGTGAGAGATCTATCGAGGCCTTGTTGTTGTTGGACTTCATTAATTACCGAGGGACAATCAGAAACCACCTGAAGCGATTGGACCCCTGTATTTTCAGCAAGAACTGAGAGCTTGAGGGCAATATACACGACTGAGGAAGCCTCAGCAAACAGCTCACCAGTCCCAAGTGAGCACACGTTACTACTCCGAAACCAGCGCATCCAGATTCTAAAGAAATGCAGAAACCACATTGATCATCAACAAGCTTTCTAGTGGCAGAGACCATATATTTCTGAGTTGACGTCGGCGTCTCACGCCTATTCGAGCCTATTGAACTGATGGCAATTAGCGAGATAAAATCGATATAACCTTAGATTTTTTTTCAGCAACGCAAAGAGGGTGGGATAGTGCCTCACCATTGCTACATCGGTACCTGTTCTCCCACACACATGTGCCATACAGCCATTGACCATTGCCTGGTATGAACAAAAAATGTAAGCTTCAGGCAAATACCAAATCTTTCTTCAGCTCTTTCCATATATCTTTAACATATTGCCATTGCAAAGTACAATGCTCCACAGATTCCTCTTGATTACAATCATACCTTGTTGTGACTGATCGCACTTGAAGTTGAATACCAGTAAGAAGGCAATTATGAGCCACATTCTCCGTAAAACCACCTCCATCTTGTTAGGACACTGAATTAACCATAATTTTCTCCAAGCTTTTTCCATAGTCCCTTGATTTGACGATGCTCCTTTGGCAGCATCACTTAGGTTTTTCTAGAATATGCTCCAATCTTAGTGTGTGGGACAAGGCAGAAAATCAGTACAACGTTCAGAACTTGCTGGAATACTGAGAATCTCTTCAGGAAAGAGGTTCAATGGAAGTTACCTGCAGGAGATAACCAGCCGAAGAAACAAAAGTGTAGCTACAATAAATAAAGGCAGGAAATAACAGGATGCCAGAAATAGGAAAACTAAGGGGGTGAGTACGAAAAGACATAGGCTAGAGCAACAAAAGCCAGTATGAAGTTATGGTGGTTTTGGATCAGGGATATACCAACAGTGTTGTTAAATTAAAGTAGATAATCAAGCCGTACTTTCAATTTGGATCCTTACAAGAAGAAAAAACAGAGCAGGAAATTATTCATGCCTCATCAAGATATTATGATCATTTCTGACATACTATAACATTTACCAACTGGGATGTGAATCATCAAAATTGACCTTTCTCAACCTTCTGAGTTAGCATGATCACTTTACATGCTGCACACATAGGCAAACTTCTATGAATATAGCATCAAACCAGAAAAAACAAGAGCCCGAGAAAATCTTGCAAACACCAGAACATAAGCAACTCTTGCTTAGACACTCAGGTAAAATATCAAAATAAATAAAATAGAACACACACTAAAGCATCTCATACAGCTCTACTTGTTGCACATCAAAAGGCGTAGAACATACCAAGTGTCTCGTACACTTTCATATGGCTCAGATTGCATGTGTACATAAACTAGAACATAAACAATTCTGGCTTACACAGAAATGTCTCATACTTGTTGCCCATCAAAAGACACAGAGCATACTACAGCTCAGACTAACACATCCATGAGGGAAACATTCAGCGACACAAATACTACAAATGAAAAAGAATACATATCAATCTGGAAACGAAAGCTGGCATTTTCTACAAACAACGCAGCATCTCCATTTGAATCTTTGTGAAGATTTCACTTGAAATTGCAACAGAGTACCTCACCCATGGCCGCCCTTTCTTCAATCAGCAGAACATTCATCAATTTGGAGTTGCCAGCCGTATTCCTCCATCCAATGGTAGGCAGGACAGCAGTGGCACATATGGGAAAAATTGCATAAATGTCCGGTAGTCATGATCAAGGTGATATACAATTGTACTTTCATGGTGATCCAAATCGTATGCCAACAGTTCACTGTTTGAATAAGCCATGAAGATCAGATTGGCATGTGGGTGTACACCAATGACTTTGAGAAACTTCTTCTTTGGAACTGCATTTGAAAACTTGCGCAACATATTCCAGTACACGCATTCGTCGTCCAGGTGGGACACTTCCCAGTTATAAATCTCAACACTAAGAACGTAAACTGATATAGTCAAAGATCTGTTTGAGCTGTATCCTTGACTATCACGGGCGTCGATATAAAGTAGCTGTCCGGCAGACTTCCCGATGAAACCTGAGAAACCCTTAGCAGCGAGTATTGGCAGCAGGACGGTTCTCCATTTTACCCCTTGTGCATCAACTATCGCCAGCCCGGACTGATATGTGAGCAAGTGCAAACACCCATTACAGAAAACTCCAGGCTGATCAAAGCACAAGCCGACTTCGATGTCCCATTGGGGTTCCATTGCCACCCATGCACCAGTTTTTGAGGAGTAAATCCTCACTGCTCTCACAAACAGGGATTTGTTCGAGCCCCAGTTCCGGTGTGACCATTCGTGTAGAAACTCAAACACATGGAACTCTTGAGTGGACGCACCACTGTCGAAACCCAGGTAAGCAATGCTGTTGGTGCCGGCGTGGCCATTGTGGGGCAGCAGAGTGTACTCACCGCTGGCTGGATTGGAGACCATGTAGCGAAAATTGCCAGCCCCAATAGAAATGCGGGCAAGAAACAGTCCATCGCAGGAATCATCGACGGACATGACGCGGTCCGTGCTGTCGGGCGGCAGCGGTAGCCGCGGGTGGGTCCTGGGGACGCTCGCCCACGGGAAGGCGGACAGGTCGGCGTAGTTGACGCCGGGGAAGCCGCGGGGCTCGGCCGCGGCTTCGTCGTTGATGCGGTAGAAGAAGCCGGCCAGGGACTGCAGAATCTTCTTCCTGTACACGGGGTCGGCGATGAGGTCGCGCCAGGCCGGGCAGACGCACTTGCAGATGCAGAGAGATTTGTAGGGCACGCGGGAGAGGATCTCCGCGATTAGGTCGCGGGTGAGCCTGGAGATCGGCTCCTCCACCGGATTCTCCATAGCTTGAAACGGCGGCGGCTGGAATAGGTAGGTTTCGACGGCAGATGGGCGGCGGCGGCGACGACGGCTTGGAAGGGGTGGCGGCTGGAATGGGTAGGCTATAGGGGTTGGGGCAGGGGACTCGACGGAGTGGGGACTGACTGATGTCTCGGATTGGGGAAAAGGCCCACGATGAAGATAAAAAAGGTGGCCTTTTTTTTTTTGCTTTGATTTATTTCTTGAGGTTTTCTTTGCTTTGATATGAAGATCACCTGGTCCGTTTATTTCAGAAAATTTCAAAGCTGAGCTGAAAATATGATTTTTTTTTCAAAAGAAACCTGTGTGTGGATTTTATAGTGGGTCTTGTACCAGTAATTTTTTGTGGATTTTTTTATTAATTTGTGGTCTGGATATAAAAAAACTGAAGTGAATAACTAGCCATTGTCGCATAGAAAAATGCTTGGTTTCATTTTTTACATTTTACAGAGCACAAATAAATTGCGATTTTCATAAACTTTAAATCTGGAAACATACATGAGTCACTTGGACGTGAGACTTTTATAATGTACAGTATGAATTTAGTTAGAGAAGTACATGCTCCCAAATGCACCTCATATTTTCCCCTTTACATAATGAATTATGTCACTTATTTTTAAATCAAATATCAGTACTACTACTTTTTTTCCAGGCATTTCCCATGTTTTTTTTGGAACGGGCATTTCCCATGATATTTTTTTTTTGAGAATCTTCCCATGATTTTGGACTAGGCTTCCTCACAGGATGCTGCTTGCTGGAACGAGAGGCTAGGTACTACTCCAAAATCACAGGAGTACAAAACAGGGTTCTGAAACAAAATCACAGCATCCACATTGATCATCAACAAGCGGCAGAGATCATATATTTATGTGTTGACGTCGACAGCGTCTCACGCCTACTGTAGCCTGCTGAACTGATGCCAATCAGCGACACAAAATCGATATAAGCCTGGATATTTTTAGCAACGCGAAGGGATCATCACGACATCAATACAAAGTTCTTCCACATGTGCCATACAGCCAGCCCAAAAATCAAGCAGTGGAAGTCCGATGCTTCAGTAATCCAGCCCACTGACCATTGCCTGATATGAGCAAAATATTGAAGCTTCAGGCAAATACCATAATCTTTCTTCGGATCTTTCCATATTTATGACACATTATTGGCATTACAAAAAACAATGCTCCACATTTTCCTCTCGATTACAAAGATGACAAATAAAACCGCCTTCATCTTGTTAGGACATTGAATTGTCAATAGTTGTCTCCAATCTTTTTCCATAGTCCCCTGGTTTGATGATGTTACTTTGGCATCATCACTTCGATTTTCCAGAGTAGCTGTGATCTGGCCAGGTTATATGATATCTGACTGAATATTCACACTGAAGTGCGAGCTCAAGAGGAAAATCAGTACAACCTTCGGAGCTTCAATGGAAGTCTCCTGAGGATCCTCTCTGCAATCTCTCCAGGAAAGAGGTTCAACGGAAGTTTCCTGAGGGAAGGAGATAACCAATCGAAGAAAGGTGTAGCCATAATTAATAAAGGCAGGAAATAGTACAATGCCACTAATAAAAATATACTAAAGTAGTGAGTACAATAAGACATAGGTTAGAGAAACAAAAGGGAGTACAAAGTTATAGTAGTTATACCTTAAATAAAATATTAGCATCAGTACAGTTACTTTAATTCTAGCAAAAATAAGTGTCAAGTGCTAACCTTAACAAGCACCAGCTCAAAAGTGGTAACCCTAACACATTCTTATCTACTAGAAAAACCAACCCCATTATTTTACTAAACATGTGTTCTAAAATGCTTATTTCTACTCTAAAACAGAGTGATCAGCCCACTAAAACAGAGTGGCAAGTCGACTTTTCTGATTAGCCTGACAAAGCAGGACTAGTACATTTTATTTCATCCCGACTTGTTGGAGCTGGAGCAGAGTTAAACAGATGGTTTCCCAACACAATTGACTCATGGATTCAGAAAATTAAACTAGATAACCCAGCCATGGTTTCAATTTGAATCCTTTAGAAGAAAAATATAGCAGGAAATTGTCCATGCATCATCAAGAGATTATGATCATTTCTGATACTGGCTTTCTCAACCTTTTGACCTAGCATGATCACATTACATGATGCACACATATGCAAACCTCTAGGAATATAACATCAAACCAGAAAAAACAAGAGACCAAGAAAATCTTAGCAATGCAAACACCTAGATAGAATTGTATGTGTACACATCAGAACATAAGCAACTCTTGCTTAGCCACTCGGGTAAAACATTACAAAACAAATCAAATTAGAACACACTAGACTAGTGTCTCACTGCCTCATATAGCTCATACTCGTTGCACATCAAAAGGCACAGAACATTCTACAACTCATACCAAGTGTCTTGTACACATCCATAGTAGAACATAAATAATTCTGGCTGAGCCAATAGAGGTACACACGGAAATGTCTCATACATCCGTACTTGTTGCCTCGTCAAAAGGCATAGAGCATACGACAAATCACAGTAACACATCCATGAGGGAAACATCCAACGAGACAAATACTAGAAATGAAAACCAATGCAGATCAAACTGAAACTAAAGGTGGCATTTTCTATGAACAACACAGCATCTCCGTTTGAATCTTTGTGAAGAGTTCACTTGAAAACGCAACAACCAACTGAGCACCTCGTCCATGGCTTCCCATTTTCAATCAGCAGAACATTCATCAACTAGGAGTTGCGAGCCGTAGGCTGGACAGCAGTGGCACATATGGGAAATATTGCTCATGTGCGCAGTAGGTACGCTCAATGCGGAGTACAGCTGTACTTTCATGATGATCCAAATCATATGCCAGCAGTTCATTATTGTTCCAATCGGCCAAAAAGATGATATTGGCATGTGGGTGTACTCCGACGACTTTGAGGTGCCGGCTGAGACAAAAATTCTTCCTTGGAATCACATTTGAAAGCTTGTGCAACAATATCCAATGCGTGCATCCGTCATCCAAATGAGACACATCCCAGTTATAAATCCCACTACTAGAACGTAGACAGATACAGTTGAAAATGGGGGCGAGCCATATCCTTCTTCACGGTCGTCAGAGTTGATATAAAACAGTTGTCCTGCAGATTTTCCGATGAAACCAGAGGAACTCGGATCGATGAAATTTGGCACCGGGTGGTTCTCCATTTTAGCCCTTGTGCATCAACTATTGCCAACCCATCAAGATGTATGAGCAAGTGCAAACACCCCTTAAGGAAAACTCCAAGCGGACCACCGCACAAGCTAACTTGGATGTCCCATTTGGGTTCCATTGCTACCCATGCACCAGTTTCTGAAGAGTAAATGTTGACCCCTGTCACAACCGGGGGAACCCAGTGCTCGTCTGCCCATTCCACAAACTGGAACACATGAAACTCTTGAGTGGAGACACCACTGTCCAAGCCCAAGTAAGAGCCACAGCACTCAGCAGTTGCCAGCGTAGCCGGAGTGGGGCAGCAGAGTATACTCACTGGTAGCTGGATTGGAGACCATGTAGCGAAACTGTAGCTCCGGGGTGCCCGTCCGAATGCGGGTAAGAAACAGCCCATCGCAGGAATCCTCGAGAGTGAAGAAACACTCCGTGCTGTCAGGCGGCAGTGGCAGGCGCGGGTAGGTCCTGGGGACGCTCGCCCAAGGGGAGGCCGACAGATCGGCGTAGTTGACGGCCAAGCCGCGGGGCTCGGCAGAGTCGGCCTCGCGTTTGGCGATGGTGTGGTAGAAGAAGCCGGCCAGGGACTGCACAATCTTCTTCCTGTAGACGGGGTCGACGATGAGGTGGCGCCAGGCCGGGCAGACGCACTTGCAGATGCAGAGAGATTTGTAGGGAACGCGAGAGAGGATCTCCGCCATTAGGTCGTGGGTGAGTCTGGGCATCGGCTCCTCCATGCCGTGTGTCCTCCGCCAGCGCTGGCTACAGTTCTTGGGTGGACTAGGTGGCTGGAATAGGTAGGTTGCGGCGGCGGAGATGGATGGCGGCGGCGGCGGAGTGCCTTTGGAGATGGGGACTCGGAGTGGGGACTGGGTTGTGCTGGGGTGGGTCATGGAGCAAGCAAGTGCTATAGGTGGCCAAACGGGCCAGACTAAACGGGCCAGCCCGCGAGCACGCCGGCACGGTCCGCCATGGGCCAGGCATGGCACGGGCTAAATGGGCCATGTCTGGCACGCGGGCCGGCATGGCACGCGCTATTCGTCATCCTGGGTGAGGAATTCTTATTCCTCACCCCACCCATCCCGCAGGAACACAACACACAGAAGGTAAAATTATGGATACTGGAGGGCGTACCGTAGTTTACTACTTACGATAGCATGGAGTGCAGTGTAATCTTACGACCTGGAGTGCAATGTAATCTTACGGAGAGGAGGCGTGGAGCACTAAGGGCATGCCATGTATCTGTATGTAACATAGTTTTACGGGAAGAGATTAGTAAAAAAAAAATTTGACCGTAAATAAGACTTTATTTCTTAAATAATAGACATGTCGTTTACAATGAGATTGAAAATAAAGTCAGGGATCACGTCCCAAAACCCAGAAACCCTTTTCATGAAAGAGTTCTTTGCTAGTTCATCCGCCACTTGGTTAGCTTCTCTAAAGCAGTGATTGAATGATACTGACACGAAGTCTGTTATTAGTTGCTTACACTCCATGATGATAGCTATATCCGGCCCCATATAATCATAGATTTGGTTCAATGAGTCCATCACAAATGAAGAATCTGACTCCAGAACAACAGTGCTGCACCCAATATTGGCTGCTAGGTAGAGACCATTCCTGCTCGCCATTAGTTCAGCGCTGTCCACCCCTGTTACTACTGGAAAGAACCAATTTGCTGCCGCTATAAAATCTCCTCGATCATCTCGGGCCACAGCCCCACTCGCTCCCGAGAGTGTTTCATATTGGAACGCGGCATCAACATTAATCTTCACTATCCCCCGGTTTGGCTTCTTCCAAATATGATCAACTGTCCTTGATGTGCCCTTGGGAGACACTGATCGCAAGTAATTTGTTGCCAGAACTCTAATCGCTAGAGCCGTTCTCGACGAATCTTGGACCTCAATACCTTTGGCGATCTGCCGTCGCTGCCACCAAATGTACCAGGCCGCCACTAGTGCAAGTTCTGCCCTTGGTAGTTCATGGTCATTACCCTGAAGCTTCGACATGATTTCCATTGTGATAGAACCTGATCTGTCCTCAGCCATCGCCTCTTGCACACTTTGCGCCAAGCCAAGTTGCTCCCAAACCGAGCTTGCCCGCGGGCAGTTAAACAGGCAGTGTTGTATATCTTCTACTCCAACTGAGCAGACTGGGCATTGTCCCGTGCATGGGATATGGCGATTTGCCAATACACCAAGGCAAGGTAGGGAACCGTGTAGGACTTTCCAACCAAAGTGTTTTATCTTCCCAGGAACCTTCAAATTCCACATATCCTTCCACACCGAGTTGATATATTCTGAGCCTTGCCCATCCCCTCGCCGCCAAGAGATTAGTAAATTACCTCTATATATCTGCTATACATGGGCATTGCCGCGTCATAATTGTCTCCCTATCACAGGTCAATTTTTTTTTAAAAAAAACTTTATATTCAATTCCTAGGCCGGTAAGAAATTTGGAATCCAAAAAGCAAACAAGAGGTTCTAATTTTATTTTGACGGTAAAGAAACAAGTTCTATTAATTCAGTTGAGAAACACGTCCTACTTGTATTTTATTTTGTGACACGAGAACACGTTACTAATTCAGTTGAGATCCGAACATAAGAAATTTGGCAGTAGACGTAAACAAGAGTATCTTCAACGTTCCATAAAAAAAAAGGTTCTTCAACGTGTATGGTCCAGTAACTGAATGTCATGTCAACGTATGACTTACTTGTAAAATGATAGGCAAATGTAATAATTTATGCGGCATATTCCAAACTATTTTGTAATATTTTTTCTGTTACACGACACTGAAGCCTGAAGGCCATCTCATCGACGTCATTTGTCGCTGATTCAATCTGATCTCAATATTCTACCTCATCAGAGGATCAAGGACATAGAAATAGCTGAGCTTTTTTTTTAAAAAAAGACTCGAGCTTAACCCAACTTTGAATTAACAAAGCGACCAGCCGGCAAGAATTACAATAACCACCAACATCTCTAAGAAAACACCAACAAACAAAGAAAAGAAAACAACAAAAGATACAAGGGGTTCAGCAAACCACTCACAAGTTACAACAAAAGCAACAAGCTAAGATAAACAACTAAGGCACATTTCCAGCTTAAAGTAGATGAAGCCCTTCTAGACGAACAAGACAGTAATCAGCAGCAAAAGCAAAGCCTTGGGAACGATGAACAACCAGCAGAAGAGGAAGCGTCCTCGACATCACCATGGGCACAAGAGAAAATTAGTTGTGACCTCATCCATTTCTGGAGGGCGCTCCCTGCCCCCTCGCCTTGGCACGGGAGGCAACAATCCATCGGAAGATGGAGACGCTCCCTCGAGACCTAAGGTGAAAACAACCGCTGAGACCAACCGGATTACAAAATGACCACCGCTGAGACCAACCAGAATACAAAATGACCACCGCCACTGTGCTAAGCCGAGCTCATGGAGGTAGAAACTTCACCTGTTGAACAACACATCACACTCAAGGACGAGCAAATGCACAGAGGATGCTGCAGATGACAATAAGCAAAGCAACGGAGATTGCCGAGACAATACTTAGGAGCGACACCTAGTCTACAAGGAGTATCGGGCTCATGCCACCCCCGACATGCCGCAGCAACTAGGGGACCCCTATGCCCTTCCAACAAGATGACGGAAGCAGCACACCGGCCAACCATATAAAAGAAGCAATTGCCAGCTGTAGAAATATTCATCTCACAGTCTGCACAGACAACCATAGCCTTCACCCTCCTCAGTTTATCACAAAAGATAAATTCATTCTCCAAAACATAAAAAATGCTGGCAGTATCTCAGAATAATCTCATACATAATCAAGATTCATGCGTGTTGATTTATAAAATGGGCGCAACTAACCTCCAAGTTCCTCGTTGCACTGTAATGAAACAAAAAGTATCGAAAATAAAACCCAGCAAAGATTGACGCCCTGAAGAGGATCAGAATTCACCTCTTTGCAATGGAAATAAATCTAACTGGAAATTGGTACTAACCAAGCATTGCTCCGAACAGCATCAAACGAGAAAAATTTGACTACTCTGGATTCAGATAAATAATCAATGTTACTCATGCGGTCAGCTGAAGATATAATAGCTGGTTGCTTTTCTCGAAATAATCAATGTTACTCATGTAGAGAACTGTGCGCACAGATTTTTTGCTAGCCTAAACTCCAGTCAGTTATTTTTGTTTCAATGCATGTCTCATTTTCCCATTGTTTCAATAGGCAGTACATTCTATATAGGATCATGTGGTGCCGTTTTCTTGACTAGTGGTAAACTAATACCCATCTCCAAATGGCACGAAAGAAATAGCTTTATTTTCCTTTGATCCTGACTGAGATGTACCTGTTGTTCATGTCGCAAGCAGGCATCACATGCAGAGCAATCAGAGGACGTACCGGCCTACCATGGCAATTCTTATGCACTTGTCTAACTACTTGAGTTAGCTTCTGAAAATTGTGTGAAAAAGAAAATGATTAATGAAATGCAGTGTTCTCAGCTGTCACTTAGAAGTACATGGGACTGAAACAAGGTGATAACATCAGTTCCATGCTTCAATTGGTTATATGGTGTAAGCCTGAAGAAGATGTATGACATTTGCATTACTCCGACTAGAATCACGACTATTATCAATATTCATACTCTCCCAACATGAACTTATAAAACAGTAACACAACCAGAGCTTCCAAAAACATTGCATGTCTAATATAAATCAGAGTGTATTCCTAAGAAAAAACAACAACAAAAAGTATACCATGCAAACACGAGCACGCATATACCAGGTATGACATTTCGTCTCATGATCTCTCCATACTACCGATTCGACAGAAATCGAACACCGATTTAGCAATTTGGAAAGAACCAGTTCCCTAAGAGTTGTAACCCTGGTCCTTAATTAATGAAATTCCTTTTCAGGTTGGATACCCCCTTCCCTTATTGCTTCAGAAAAACAGAAAATTTGGGAAGAACACAGACATAAAAGAAGTGTAAATATATTGGAACTGGGATCAGGGTTTCTCACATCCTCCCATGAGCTCCCCACCCGCAACCTTGCGGCTTCCTGTGGATGGGTATTACACACACCAATGACTCGCTCAACTCCACGCACCACACTCAGAAAGGTATCTGAAACACAAGGTTCACCTCAAATGGTATGCTACATGGCTGTTGCCGCTCTCCACATCTAGGAGATGGCACACGCGCCCCCTTGTCCGTGTCAGCTTCTACCTACTTCCCAGGATACTTCTTCTCCATCTTCTTCCTAAACTACTGCAGCTTCAGGCAGACAACCCCAAACACTCAATCAGCCTGAAAATCGAAAAAAATCCTAAAAATAAAAATAGAAAACGTTGGACTCAGTACCTTCTATCACCACCTCAACACACTTACCGCAGAGCCGCCGCATCCATTCACAGTAGAGTCACCGCGACCACCATATATACGAGGGCCGCCCAACATCGACACCAGCCGTTGAGCACCATGCCGCCCCGCCTGCCCGCCGACCACCGCACTGTTGATCCCACGAGCAGCCCCTCACCGCATCGCCTGATTGGAATAGAACGGGAGGTGGGCCGCCAACAACGAGCAGTATCGACGAGCACCGCTGAAGATTTGCCGCTGAGGATCTCCCGTTAACGTTCGCCGCGCGCTGTCCAGACTCCAGAAACCGCTCGTATAGAATAGGATGGGGAACGGGGTATCTCCCAATCCCCACGATCAGCTAACTATCAAGGGAAAAGTAAAATTACAGTGGTAAGGAGGAAAAGTAAAATTACATCGGTGCCAGTAGAAATTTACAGCGGTACGACGGTGTCTTGGTTTGGTTTAGCCCAACTTCCATCTAGGTCGATCGACCAGGGTGATGAATTACTTATTCCTCACCCTGGGTCCCTAATATATATATGTATGTATACCTAAAATATAGCCCAATAAACCTAAAAATCAGCCCAACAGGCTGAAAAAAAATGCGGCCCAGCGTGCTAAACGGGCCAATGTGCTGGCCCGTTTACTAACTGGCCGTGCTTGGGCCTGGAGGCGCAGCACACGGGCCGGCATAGCACGACCCGTATAGTAATCGTGCCCTGGCGGGCCGTGCCGGGTCAGCCACGATTACGATGGGCCGTGCCGTGCCGTGCCGGCCCGTTTGGACAGGTCTGGTGAGTGCCATTTTAGAAGGAAAAAACACGTGAGTTTTATAAATGGAGCGATTTTATAAAATGGCACCCGATCAACATACATCACTAGAGGAAAAATAACATACATCTTATCAAAATATCGAACGAATACCAAATTCACATGACTACTTATAGCAAGACTTCTCCCATGTCATCAGGAACAAACGTAACTACTCACAAATCATATTCATGTTCATAATCAGAGGGGTATTAATATGCATAAATGATTTGAACATATGATCTTCCACCGAATAAACCAACTAGCATCAACTACAAGGAGTAATCAACACTACTAGCAACTCACAGGTACCAATCTGAGGTTTTGAGACAAAGATTGGATACAAGGGATGAACTAGGATTTGAGATGAGATGGTGCTGGTGAAGATGTTGATGGAGATTGACCCCCTCCCAATGAGAGGATCGATGGTGATGACGATGGTGATGATTTCCCCCTCCTGGAGGGAAGTTTCCCCAGCCGGACAGCTCCGCCGGAGCCTTAGATTGGTTCCACCTCGTGGCGGCGGGGTTTCGTCCCGTGAGCTTGCTTATGATTTTTTTCTCGACGAAAGACCTCATATAGCAGAAGATGGGCATCAGATGACTGCCAGGGGGCCCACGAGGCAGGGGGTGCGCCCCCCGCCCTCGTGGATGGTGGGTGGCCCCCCTCTGGTACTTTTTTTGCCCAATATTTTTTATATATTCTAAAACTTGCTCCCGTGAAGTTTCAGGACTTTTGGAGTTGTGCAGAATAGGTCTCTAATATTTGTTCCTTTTCTTACCCAGAATTCCAGCTGCCGGCATTCTCCCTCTTCATATAAACCTTGTAAAATAAGAGAGAATAGGCATAAGTATTGTGAGATAATGTGTAATAACATCCCATAATGCGATAAATATCGATATAAAAACATGATGCAAAATGGACGTATCAACTCCTTGATAACCCACAAGTATAGGGGATTGCAATAGTTTTCGATAAGTAAGGGTGTCAAACCCAACGAGGAGCTAAAGGCAGAACAAATATTCCCTCAAGTTCTATCGACCACCGATACAACTCTACGCACGCTTGATGTTCGCTTTACCTAGAACAAGTATGAAACTAGAAGTACTTTGTAGGTGTTGTTGGATAGGTGAGGGAGTCCTGGATTAGGGGGTCCCCGGACAGTCGGACTATATCCTTTGGCTGGACTGTTGGGCTATGAAGATACAAGATTAAAGACTTCGTCCCGTGTCCGGGTGGGACTCTCCTTTGTGTGGAAGGCAAGCTTGGCAATTCGGATATGTAGATCTCCTCCCTTGTAACCGACTCTGTGTAACCCTAGCCCCCTCCAACGTCTATATAAACTGGAGGGTTTAGTCCATAGGACAAAAAACAATCGTAATCATAGGCTAGCTTCTAGGGTTTAGCCTCTACGATCTCGTGGTAGATCAACTCTTGTAATACTCATATCATCAAGATCAATCAAGCATGAAGTAGGGTATTACCTCCATCGAGAGGGCCTGAACCTGGATAAACATCGTGTCCCCCGCCTCCTGTTACCATCCGCCTTAGACGCACAGTTTGGGACCCCCTACCCGAGATCCGCCGGTTTTGACACGGACATTGGGGCTTTCATTGAGAGTTCCACTACGTCGTTACGATAAAGGCTTGATGGCTCCTTCGATCATCGGCAACGATGTGATCCAGGGTGAGGTTTTTCTCCCCGGACAGATCTTCGTATTCGGCGACTTTGCAGTGCGAGCCAACTCGCTTGGCCATCTGGAGCAGATCAAGAGCTACGCCCCTGGCTGTCAGGTCAGGTTTGGAAACTTAAACTATACTGCCAACATCCGCGGAGACTTGATCTTCGACGGATTCGAGCCCGTGTCAGGTGCACTGCACAATCACGACGAGCATGACTTAGCTCTGCCGCCGGACAGTGTTCGGGAGATCACCCCTGTGGCAACTCCGGCCCTCGACCCGGAGCAGATCGCGCCGTCCGAGGACGGGTGGATGGACCCCGCCACGGAGGCCGCACACTCAGCGGCGATAAAGCCGAATACTGACTTCACCTCCTACGAGACATGTGTTGCCGGATCCTTGGATTCGTCTCCGGCCATGGGCTCCGAACCGCCTGCGTCCGTGCCTATCGAATCTGATTGGGTGCCGATCATGGAGTTTTCCTCCACGGATATCTTTCAGCACTCTCCCTTGGACGATGTGCTAAATTCATTAAGGCCTCTCTCCTTGTCAGGAGGCCCTTGGCCGAATTGTGTCTGGCTTGAGTGGGAAGTGGACGATGAAGAAATTCGTCCCCCACCCACCACCCACTTAATAGCCAATGTCGACGACCTATCCGACATGCTCAACTTCGGCTCCGAAGACATCGACGGTATGGACGGCGATGCAGGAGAAGAACGGGAACCACCACCCACAGGGCGCTGGCTGCCACCTCATCATATGATATATATACATGGTGGACACCCCCAAAGAAAGCGACGGCAATAAGGCAACGGAGGATAATCCCCTCGAGAAGCAATCTAAGCACCGGCGTCATCAGCGCCACTCTAAGCCTCGCCATAGCAAAAACAGCGATACCGGCACAAGAGACAATAACACTGCGGATAGTGCCGAAGACAAAGACAATCCCCTCCAGCCAGGCTTCAAGCAGGAGGATGGGCAAGCTAGCCCTAAGAAACATGCGGCAAACGAAGAATCAGAAGATGACACTTACATGTCCCTCTCCTAAGACGAGGCGAGCCTCGACGACGAAGAATTTATCGTGCCTAATGATCCCGTCGAGCAGGGCTGATTTGGATCCATATGTTTCATGCTATGGTTAGGTTTACCTTAATACTTCTGTTGTAGTTGCGGATTCTTGCAATAGGGGTTAATCATAAGTGGATGCTTGTCCAAGTAAGGGCAGTACCCAAGCACCGGTCCACCCAGATATCAAATTATCAAAGTACCGAACGTGAATCATATGAACATGATGAAAACTAGCTTGACGATAATTCCCATGTGTCCTCGGGAGCACTTTCCTTCATATAAGAGTTTGTCCAGGCTTGTCCTTTGCTACAAAAAGGATTGGGCCATCTTGCTGCACCTTATTTACTTTTGTTGCTTGCTACTCGTTACAAATTACCTTATCACAAAACTATCTGTTACCGACAATTTCAGTGCTTGCAGAGAATACCTTACTGAAAACTGCTTATCATTTCCTTCTGCTCCTCGTTGGTGAAAGGACATGCGGTGCCCCCATGTGTGGTTTTGGTAATTGATGACATTCTCTATGGACTAATGGTTGCATTGAGTTATATTTGAAGGATTTTCCATAGGCATTTCTTGAAGTCCATGTGTTGGTTTCAAGGAGTTTATGGGTTGACCAAGATGCTATTAAGAAATTATCCAAAGATTGGTCATGTGAGTGTTGAGATTATTGCAAGCATGTCTTGAAGAAGAAGATTGTGTGATCATTCATGTTTACCTTCAAGACATCATCCAAACGAAGAGAGTTGTAAAGATTCAAGGTTGATCAAGACTAAGTCAAGAGTGAATCAAGTTGATCAACTCACAAAGAGTAGAAGATGTACCGAGAGGGATCAAGTGATCCCATGGTATGGTAAGCATTGTCCATTGCACTTTGTGTACTAACCCATGGTCTATGTGAGAGTCTATGTGGGGTTAGGTACGTGTCCATGGGCTTGCGTCAAGGCGATGATATCATACAACCCATGGGAAGGATGACATCAAGTGGTGATCGTCATCAAGATTGCCGTGTGCAAGTTCAAGTGGAGAATCACAAAGAGATCAAGTGCTTGAAGCTTGCCATCCATTGTGGTGTCAATGGACTTGTGAAGATGTGCCGAAGAGTGGCTCACCCATACTGGAGTATGGGGGAGCAATCATCTAGTCTCCATCGACCCAACGCAATCAAGAAAGGTGGTCCATCTTTAGGAGGACAAGATCGTCATCATCTAGCTCAAGTGGATCATGTGCAAGGCAAAGGTTTGCCCTTGGTAGGTTTTCTATTTTACCGTTCTCATGGTGGTAGTTGGGAGACCGGGTTATAGGATCGATAGCCGTACTATCAAGGGGGGCTCTCAAGTGAGTAGCTTGATCGTATCATTTGTCGAGAGCTCAAACCATTGCATCCTTGCATCATGTTTATTGGTTCTTGTTTGGTTCTCTTTGTGAGTCTTAGAGCTTATGGTCATCTTGATGACAAGCTTGAGTTCATCGAAAACGGAGTTTGCATGCGTCTTCTATGATGTTTTCGGTGTTGGAGGTTTTACCGGTCTTATCCGAGGAAGGGTTCTCACCATTTTCTTTTGGGCCTTTTCTCATTTGCTTACTATTGGTATTTCTATCAAGATTGTGTTATCCCTTGTTGCTAGCTTTCCAACAAACTTGGTTTCGTCAAATTCGGAGTCCATTTGCAGAACTTGTGTTAGTTTTGGTGTTCTGAAAAGGCTGCAGCGGTACTACCGCGGACAAGAGCGGATGTAAATTTTTACTACCACTCTTGGGAGAGGTACTACCGCTTGGAGCAGTACTACCGCGGCTACTTCTGTGGCTACTTCCGCTCGGGACCAAAAACTCGTCACAAGTCCAGCGGTGGTAGGCACGGATGTAATTTTTTAGTACCGCTCGCAAGCAGTAGTACCGCTACCCTTAGCAGTAGTACCGCTACCCCTAGCGGTAGTACCATGAGGTCAAGCGGTACTACCGCTCCGACGGTTCTTTTGGCTTTTTTGCCTCCTCGCTGTTGTGTTTCAAAGGGCTACTACCGCCCTAGTGGTAGTACCACTCCTTGGAGCGGTAGTACCGCTCGGTGCGGGCTGTGAGCATAATGGTTGGATTTTTCCCCACCTATAAAAGGGGGTCTTCTTCCCCAATGAACCTTATCCTTTGAGGTCGTGTTCTTCCCCCATTGTTGACCTTCTTCGAGCTTGCTAACTCTCAATCCCTCCATGGATTTTTGCTAGTTTTTGAGGGAAAAGAGAGAGGAGATCTAGATCCACGTTTCCACCAATCACTTTCTCCTCTTGGTGAGGGGAACCCCTTGGATCTAGATCTTGGAGTTCTTGGTGTTCTCCTTCTTGTTCTTCCTCTCATTTTCCTCCCTAGCATTAGTTGCTTCGGTGGGATTTGATAGAGAATGACTTGGGCACTCCGTGTGCCCTTGCCATTGCATTTGGTGCATCGGTTTGAGTTCTCCACGTGATATGTGGAAGTTACAAGTTGAGAAGCTTATTACTCTTGGGTGCTTGGTACCTTTGAGCTTGTTCCTCTTGGGTGCTTGGGCGCCCTAGATGGTTGGTGGTGTTCGGAGCTCAATCATTATGGTGTAAAGCTTCGGGCAAGCGTCGGGGTCTCCAATTAGGTTGTGGAGATCGCCCTGAGCAATTTGACGGGTACCGGTGACCGCCCCCAAGGGTTGCCAAAGTGTACGGGTTCGGTGACCGCCCCCAAGGGTTGCCATTTGTACGGGTTCGGTGACCACCCTCAAGGGTCCCTTAGTGGAATCACGACATCTTGCATTGTGCGAGGGCGTGAGGAGATTACGGTGGCCCTAGTGGCTTCTTGGGGATCATTGTGCCTCCACACCGCTCCAAACGGAGATTAGCATCCGCAAGGGTGTAAACTTCGGGATACATCGTTGTCTCCGCGTGCCTCGGTTATCTCTTACCCGAGCCCTTTACTTATGCACTTTACTTTGCGATAGCCATATTGTTTCTTGTCATATATCTTGCTATCACATAGTTGTTTATCTTGCTTAGTATAAGTTGTTGGTGCACATAGGTGAGCCTAGTTGTTGTATTGTGTTTGACAAATTAACCGCTAGGTTTATTCCGCATTTGTTCAAGCCTAAACCGTAATTATTTTAAAGCGCCTATGCACCCCCCTCTAGGCGACATCCATGATCTTTCAATTGGTATCAGAGCCTCATCTCTCTTCGTTATGCTTAACCACCTAGAGAGTAAAGATGTCGACTAGGGGATTAGGATTCTCTGACACTCTTAGTTTCGATGGCATAAAATTTTGATGTTTTGGTAATTCGCATGCTTAATCTCTTTAGGGTCATGGACCCAAATTTAGAGCAAATTGTAGATATGGGTTTTTCTCCTCCAAAGGATCCCCTAAGATTATCTTTAGAGGATGAGAAAAACTCTTATCTCAATGCTCAAGCTTCTAATGTGCTTTTCGATGCTTTGAGCAATGTAGTTATATTTCAACTCATGCCGTTCCGGGATGCTCATGAGTTGTGGACAAAGCTTCAAGATAAATATGACGTGTCCAAGTTTTGTGGGGATGATTGTTCTCCCTCCACCTCCAGCCGTGTTGTGTTCTCAACTTCTTCTACTTCACCTATGTGTGGTTTGCCACAAGGTAATTACATGGTGAGTAGTGGTGTTCATTGCAATGATGATAGTGGGCTCATTGTTGATAATCCTTCATCACTTTCTTATTGCAATGCTTCATCTTTGGACTTTAGCACTTCGAGCACTCCAAATGTTTCACATGCTTGTGTTGATAGTCCTTGCATATCATGTAGAAATTTCTTGACTAAATCTCATGATGATATGCTTGCTATATCTTGTTGCCATGATGAAAATGCATGTATTTCCTCGAGTTGTTGTGCTAACAATGTAGAGGAAACCCAACACTCCATGGAACAAGATGTGGTCTTGGATGGTGCTTCAAGGGATCCTAAATCATCATCTATTGCATTTTGCCTTATGGCCAAGGCTTCAAAGGTATCTCCCACTTTGAATCCCAATATATCTTGTGATGATATTGATGATGGCAAGTGATGATGATGTTGATTATGATGAAGAGAATGATGATGTTGCCTCCTTAAAAATTAAGGGCGAAATGATTTTTAAAGCTCTTCTTAAGAATAAAATTGCTCATTCCAACTTCATGGAAATCATGTCTATTGCTACTGAGGGCAAGAAATATATTGATGAGTTGGAATCTCGTCTTGAGGAGCATGAGATCACAATTGATAAAATGGAAGGTTATGAGCGTGATTCCGCTAATGAGATTACGGACCTCTGATATGTCCATTTTGCATCATGCTTTTATATCGATATTTATTGCATTATGGGTTGTTATTTCACATTATGTCACAATGCTTATGGTTATTCTCTCTTATTTTATAAGGTTTACATAAGGAGGGAGAATGCCGGCAGCTGGAATTCTAGGCTGGAAAAGGAGCAAATATTAGAGACCTATTCTACACAACTCCAAAAGTCCTGAAACTCCACGGAATACCTTATAATAAATAATGAAAAATCCTCACCAAAGATGAAGACCAGGGGCCCACACCCTGTCCACGAGGGTGGGGGGTGCCCCCCCTAGGGCGCGCCCCCCTGCCTCGTGGGTCCCCTGGTGGCTCTCCGATGGCCATCTTTTGCTATATGAAGTCTTTCGTCGAGAAAAAAAATCAGAAGCAACCTTTCGGGACGAAACTCCGCCGCCACGAGGCGGAACCTTGGCGGAACCAATCTAGGGCTCCGGCAGAGCAGTTCTGCCGGGGAAACTTCCCTCCCGGAGGGGGAAATTGTTGGGGAATGTAGCAATAATTCAAAATTTTCCTACGTGTCACCAAGACCAATCTATGGAGTCATCTAGCTACGAGGGAGGAGTGGATCTACATACCCTTGTAGATCGCACGCGGAAGCGTTCAAGAGAACGGGGTTGATGGAGTCGTACTCATCGTGATCCAAATCACCGATGATCCTAGCGCCGAACGGACGGCACCTCTGCGTTCAACACACGTACGGAGCAGCAACGTCTCCTCCTTCTTGATCCAGCAAGGGGGAAGGAGAGGTTGATGGAGATCCAGCAGCACGACGGCGTGGTGGTGGAAGTAGCGGGATTCCAACAGGGCTTCGCCAAGCGCTGCGGGAGGAGGGAGATGTGTCATGGGAGGGAGAGGGAGGTGCCAGGGCTTAGGTGTTGCTGCCCTCCCTTCCCCCCACTATATATAGGTCCAAGGGAGAGGGGGGGGGGGCGCAGCCTTGGCCCTTCCTCCAAGGAAGGGTGCGGCCAGGGAGGAGTCCATCCTCCCCAAGGCACCTAGGAGGTGCCTTCCCCCTTTAGGACTCTTCCTTTCCCTTATATCTTGGCGCATGGGCCTCTTGGGGCTGGTGCCCTTGGCCCATATAGGCCAAGGTGCACACCCCTACAGCCCATGTGGCCCCCCGGGGCAGGTGGACCCCTGGACCCCTTTCAGCACTCCTGGTACAATACCGATAATGCGCGAAACTTTTCCGGCGACCAAAACAAGACTTCCCATATATAAATCTTTACGTCCGGACCATTCCGGAACTCCTCGTGACATCCGCGATCTCATCCTGGACTCCGAACAACTTTTGGATTACCGCATACTAATATCTCTATAACCCTAGCGTCACCGAACCTTAAGTGTGTAGACCGTACGGGTTCGGGAACCATGCAGACATGACCGAGACGTTCTTCGGTCAATAACCAACAGCGGGATCTGGATACCCATGTTGGCTCCCACATGTTCCACGATGATCTCATCGGATGAACCACGATGTCAAGGACTTAATCAATCCCGTATGCAATTCCCTTTGTTTATCGGTACGATACTTGCCCGAGATTCGATCGTTGGTATCCCGATACCTTGTTCAATCTCGTTACCGGCAAGTCTCTTTACTCGTTCCGTAACACATCATCCCGTGATCAACTCCTTGATCACATTGTGCACATTATGATGATGTCCTACCGAGTGGGCCCAGAGATACCTCTCCGTTTACACGGAGTGACAAATCCCAGTCTCGATTCGTGCCAACCCAACAGACACTTTCGGAGATACCTGTAGTGTACCTTTATAGCCACCCAATTACGTTGTGACGTTTGGCACACCCAAAGCACTCCTACGGTATCCAGGAGTTGCACAATCTCATGGTCTAAGGAAATGATACTTGACATTAGAAAAGCTTTAGCATACGAACTACATGATCTTGTGCTAGGCTTAGGATTGGGTCTTTGTCCATCACATCATTCTCCTAATGATGTGATCCCGTTATCAATGACATCCAATGTCCATGGTCAGGAAACCGTAACCATCTATTGATCAACGAGCTAGTCAACTAGAGGCTTACTAGGGACATGGTGTTGTCTATGTATCCACACATGTATCTGAGTTTCCTATCAATACAATTCTAGCATGGATAATAAACGATTATCATGAACAAGGAAATATAATAATAATCAATTTATTATTGCCTCTAGGGCATATTTCCAACAGTCTCCCACTTGCACTAGAGTCAATAATCCAGTTCACATCGATATGTGATAAACACTCAAGGTCACATCCCCATGTGACTAACACCCAAAGATTTTACTAGAGTCAATAATCTAGTTCACATTACCATGTGATTAACACTCAATGAGTTCTGGGTTTGATCATGCTATGGTTGTGAGAGATGTTATAGTCAACGGGTCTGAATCTTTCAGATCCGTGTGTGCTTTACAAATCTCTATGTCATCTCCTAGATGCAGCTACCACGTTCTATTTGGAGCTATTCCAAATAACTGTTCTACTATACGAATCCAGTTTACTACTCAGAATAATCTGGTTTGGTGTCAAACTTTGCATCGGCGTAACCCTTTACGACGAACTCTTTTACCACCTCCATAATCGAGAAAATTCCTTAGTCCACAATTTACTAAGGATAACTTTGACCGCTGTCCTGTGATCCATTCTTAGATCACTCTTGTACCCCTTGACTGACTCATGGCAAGGCACGTTTCAGGTGCGGTACACAACATAGCATACTGTAGAGCCTATGTCTTAAGCATAGGGGACGACCTTCGTCCTTTCTCTCTATTCTGCCGTGGTCGAGCTTTAAGTCTTAACTTCATACCTTACAACTCAGGCAAGAACTCCTTCTTTGACTGATCCATCTTGAACACCTTCAAGATCATGTCAAGGTATGTGCTCATTTGAAAGTACCATTAAGCGTTTTGATCTATCCTTATAGATCTTGATGCTCAATGTTCAAGTAGCTTGATCCAGGCTTTCCATTGAAAAACACTTTCCAAATAACCCTATATGCTTTTTTTCTGATCAACAATATGTCAACAACATATATTTATCAGAAATTCTATAGTGCTCCCACTCACTTCTTTGGAAATACAAGTTTCTCATAAACTTTGTATACACCCAAAATCTTTGATCATCTCATCAAAGCATACATTCCAACTCCGAGATGCTTACTCCAGTCCTCAGAAGGATTGCTGGAGCTTTGCATACTTATTAGCATCTTTCAGGATTGACAAAACCTTCCGGTTGTATCACATACAACCTTTCCTCAAAAATCGTCGAGGAAACAATGGTTTTTGGCATCCTATCTGCAAGATTTCACAAATAATGCAGTAATTGCTAATATAATCCCAACAGACTCTTAGCATCGCTATGAGTGAGAAAGTCTCACCGCAGTCAACTCCTTGAACTTGTCGGGAAACTTCTTAACGACAAGTTGAGCTTTCTTAATGGTGACATTTACCATCATTGTCCGTCTTCCTTTTAAAATCCATCTGCACTCAACAGCCTTACGACCATCGAGCTGTTCTGCCAAAGTCTACACTTTGTTTTCATACATGGATCCTCTCTCAGATTTTATGGCCTCGAGCCATTTATCGGAATCCGGGCCCACCATCGCTTCTCCATAGCTTGTAGGTTCATTGTTGTCTAGCAACATGACTTCCAAGACAGGATTACGTACCACTCTGAAGTAGTACGCATCCTTGTCATCCCACGAGGTTTGGTAGTGACTTGATCTGAAGTTTCATGATCACTATCATAAGCTTCCACTTCAATTGGTGTAGGTGCCACAGGAACAACTTCCTGTGCCCTGCCACACACTATTTGAAGAGATGGTTCAATAACCTCATCAAGTCTCCACCACCCTCCCACTCAATTCTTTTGAGAGAAACTTTTCCTCGAGAAAGGACCCAATTCCAGAAACAATCCCTTATTGCTTTCGGATCTGAGACAGGAGGTATACCCAACTGTTTTGGGTGTCCTATGAAGATGCATTTATCCTCTTTGGGTTCGAGCTTATCAGCCTGAAACTTTTTCACATAAGCGTCGCAGCCCCAAACTTTTAAGAAATGACAGCTTAGGTTTCCCTAAACCATAGTTCATACGGTGTCATCTCATCGGAATTACGTGGTGCCCCTTTTAAAGTGAATGTGGTTGTCTCTAATGCCTAACCCATAAACTATTGTGGTAATTCGATAAGAGACATCATGGTATGCATCATATCCAATGGGGTGCAGTTATGATGTTCGGACACACCATCACACTATGGTGTTCCAGGCTGTATTAATTGTGAAACAATTTCCACAATGTCTTAATTTTGTGCCAAACTCGTAATTCAGATATTCATCTCTATGATCATATCATAGATCTTTTATCCTCTTGTCACGACGATCTTTCAATTTCACCCTGAAATTACTTGAACCTTTCAATAATTCAGACTTGTGATTCATCAAGTAAATATACTCAACATCTACTCAAATCATCTGTGAAGTAAGAACATAACGATATCCACTACACACCTCAGCACTCATTGGACTGCACACATCAAAATGTATTACTTCCAACAAGTTGCTTTCTAGTTCCATTTTACTGAAAACGAGGCTTTCAGTCATCTTGCCCATGTGGTATGATTTGCATGTCTCAAGTGATTCAAAATCAAGTGAGTCCAAACGGTCCATTTGCATGGAGTTTGTTCATGCATATACACCAATGGACATGGTTCGCATGTCTCAAACCTTTCAAAACAAGTCAGCCCAAAGATCCATCAACATGGAGCTTCTTCATGCGTTTTATACCGATATGACTTACGTGGCAGTGCCACAAGTAGGTGGTACTATCATTACTATCTTTTGGCATGAACATGTGTATCACTACGATCGAGATTTAATAAACCATTCATTTCAGGTGTAAGACCATTGAAGGTATTATTCAAATAAACAGAGTAACCATTATTCTCTTTAAATGAATAATCGTATTGCGATAGACATAATCCAATCATGTCTATGCTCAACGCAAACACCAATCTCGATGGTAGAGGGAGCGTACGATATTTGATCAACCTTGGAAATACTTCCAACACATATCGTCATCTCACCTTTAGCTAGTCTCTGTTTATTCCGTAGCTTTTATTTCGAGTTACTAACACTTAGCAACTGAACCGGTATTTAATACCCTGGTGCTACTAGGAGTACTAGTAAAGTACACATTAACATAATGTATATCCAATATACTTCTACCGACAGCCTTCTCATCTACCAAGTATCTAGGGTAATTCTGCTCCAGTGGTTGTTCCCCTTATTACAGAAGCACTTAGTCTCGGGTTTGGGTTCAACCTTGGGTTTCTTCACTAGAGCAGCAGCTGATTTGCCGTTTCATGAAGCATCCCTTTTTGCCCTTGCCCTTCTTGAAACTAGTGGTTTCACCAACCATCAACAATTGATGCTCCTTCTTGATCTCTACTTTTGTGGTGTCAAACATCGCGAATATCTCAAGGATCATCATATATGTCCTTGATATATTATAGTTCATCACGAAGCTCAAGCAGCTTGGTGGTAATGACTTCGGAGAAACATCACTATCTTATCCGGAAGATCAACTCCCACTTGATTCAAATGATTGCTGTACTCAGACAATCTGAGCACAAGCTCAACAATTGAGCTTTTCTCCCTTAGTTTGCAGGCTAAGAAAATCGTCGGAGGTCTTATACCTCTTGACGTGGGCACGAGCCTGAAATCCCAATTTCAGCCCTCGAAACATCTCATATGTTTTGTGACGTTTTAAAACGTCTTCGGTGCCTCAACTCTAAGCCGTTTAACTGAACTATTATGTAGTTATCAAAATGTGTATGTCAGATGTTTGCAACATCCATAGACAACGTTCGAGGCTCAGCACACTGAGCGGTGCATTAAGGACATAAGCCTTCTATGAAGCAATGAGGACAAACCTCAGTTTACGGACCTAGTCCGCATAATTACTACTATCAACTTTCAACTAAATTTTCTCTAGGAACATATCTAAACAGTAGAACTGAAGCGCGAGCTACGACATAATTTGCAAAATATGTTCAGGATAAACAAGTTCATCTTATGAACTCCCACTCAGATAGACATCCCTCTAATCATCTAAGTGATTACATGATCCAAGTCAACTAGGCCGTGTCCGATCATCACGTGAGACGGACTAGTCAACATCGGTGAACATCTTCATGTTGATCATATCTACCATACGACTCATGCTCGACCTTTTGGTCTCTTGTGTTCCGAGGCCATGTCTGTACATGCTAGGCTTGTCAAGTTAACCTAAGTGTTTTGCATGTGTTCCGAGGCCGTGTCTGTACATGCTAGGCTCGTCAACACCCGTTGTATTCGAACGTAAGAATCTATCACACCCGATCATCACGTGGTGCTTCGAAACGACGAACTTTTGCAACGGTGCACAGTTAGGGGAAACACTTTCTTGAAATTTTAATGAGGGATCATCTTATTTACTACCGTCGTTCTAAGCAAATAAGATGCATAAACATGATAAACATCACATGCAATCAAATAGTGACATGATATGGCCATCATCACTTTGCTCCTTTTGATCTCCATCTTCGGGGCTCCATGATCATCATCGTCACCGGCATGACACCATGATCTCCATCATCATGATCTCCATCATCGTGTCTTCATGAAGTTGTCTCGCCAACTATTACTTCTACTACTACAGCTAACGGTTAGCAATAAAGTAAAGTAATTACATGACGTTTATGTTGACACGCAGGTCATAAATAAATAAAGACAACTCCTATGGCTCCTGCCGGTTGTCATATTCATCGACATGCAAGTCGTGATTCCTATTACAAGAACATGATCAATCTCATACATCACATATCATTCATCACATTCTTCTTGGCCATATCACATCACATAGCATACCCTGCAAAAACAAGTTAGACGTCCTCTAATTGTTGTTTGCATGTTTTATGTGGCTGCTATGGGTTTCTAGCAAGAACGTTTCTTACCTGCGCAAAAACCACAACATGATATGCCAATTTGCTATTTACCCTTCATAAGGACCCTTTTCATCGAATCCGATCCGACTAAAGTGGGAGAGACAGACACCCGCTAGCCACCATATGCAACTAGTGCATGTCAGTCGGTGGAACCAGTCTCACGTAAGAGTTTGTGTAAGGTCGGTCCGGGCCGCTTCATCCCACAATGCCACCGAATCAAGATTGGACTAGTAACGGTAAGCATATTGAACAAAATCAACGCCCACAACTACTTTGTGTTCTACTCGTGCATAGAAACTACGCATAGACCTAGCTCATGATGCCACTGTTGGGGAACGTAGCAATAATTCAAAATTTTCCTACGTGTCACCAAGATCAATCTATGGAGTCATCTAGCTACGAGGGAGGAGTGGATCTACATACCCTTGTAGATCGCGCGCGGAAGCGTTCAAGAGAACGGGGTTGATGGAGTCATACTCGTCGTGATCCAAATCACCGATGATCCTAGCGCCGAACGGACGGCACCTCTGCGTTCAACACACGTACAGAGCAGCGACGTCTCCTCCTTCTTGATCCAGCAAGGGGGAAGGAGAGGTTGATGGAGATCCAGCAGCACGACGGCGTGGTGGTGGAAGTAGCGGGATTCCAATAGGGCCTCGCCAAGCGCTGCGGGAGGAGGGAGATGTGTCATGGGAGGGAGAGGGAGGCGCCAGGGCTTAGGTGTTGCTGCCCTCCCTTCCCCCCACTATATATAGGGCCAAGGGAGAGGGGGGGGCGCAGCCTTGGCCCTTCCTCCAAGGAAGGGTGCGGCCAGGGAGGAGTCCATCCTCCCCAAGGCACCTAGGAGGTGCCTTCCCCCTTTAGGACTCTTCCTTTCCCTTATCTCTTGGCGCATGGGCCTCTTGGGGCTGGTGCCCTTGGCCCATATAGGCCAAGGCGCACACCCCTACAGCCCATGTGGCCCCCCGGGGCAGGTGGACCCCCTTGGTGGACCCCCGGACCCCTTTCGGCAGTCCCGGTACAATACCGATAATGCGCGAAACTTTTCCGGCGACCAAAACAAGACTTCCCATATATAAATCTTTACGTCCGGACCATTCCGGAACTCCTTGTGATGTCCGGGATCTCATCCGGGACTCCGAACAACTTTCGGGTTACCTCATACTAATATCTCTATAACCCTAGTGTCACCGAACCTTAAGTGTGTAGACCCTACGGGTTCGGGAACCATGCAGACATGACCGAGACGTTCTCCGGTCAATAACCAACAGCGGGATCTAGATACCCATGTTCGCTCCCACATGTTCCACGATGATCTCATCGGACGAACCACGATGTCAAGGACTTAATCAATCCCGTATGCAATTCCCTTTGTCTATCGGTACGCTACTTGCCCGAGATTCGATCGTTGGTATCCTGATACCTTGTTCAATCTCATTACCGGCAAGTCTCTTTACTCGTTCCGTAACACATCATCCCGTGATCAACTCCTTGATCACATTGTGCACATTATGATGATGTCCTACCGAGTGGGCCCAGAGATACCTCTCCGTTTACACGGAGTGACAAATCCCAGTCTCGATTCGTGCCAACCCAACAGACACTTTCGGAGATACCTGTAGTGTACCTTTATAGCGACCCAGTTACGTTGTGACGTTTGGCACACCCAAAGCACTTCTACGGTATCCGGGAGTTGCACAATCTCATGGTCTAAGGAAATGATACTTGACATTAGAAAAGCTTTAGCATACGAACTACATGATCTTGTGCTAGGCTTAGGATTGGGTCTTTGTCCATCACATCATTCTCCTAATGATGTGATCCCGTTATCAATGACATCCAATGTCCATGGTCAGGAAACCGTAACCATCTATTGATCAACGAGCTAGTCAACTAGAGGCTTACTAGGGACATGGTGTTGTCTATGTATCCACACATGTATCTGAGTTTCCTATCAATACAATTCTAGCATGGATAATAAAAGATTATCATGAACAAGGAAATATAATAATAATCAATTTATTATTGCCTCTAGGGCATATTTCCAACAGAAATCATTGCCATCGTCATCACCAACGCTCCTCTCATCCGGAGAGGGAAATCTCCATCAACATCTTCATCAGCACCATCTCATCTCAAAACCCTAGTTCATCTCTTGTATCCAATTCTTGTCTCCAAGTCCGGGATTGGTGCTAGTAGGTTGCTAGTATTGTTAATTACTCCTTGTAGTTGATGCTAGTTGGTTTAATTGGTGGAAGATCATATGTTCAGATCCTTTATGCATATTATTACCCCTCTGATTCTGAACATGAATATGCTTTGTGAGTAGTTACATTTATTCCTGAGGACAAGGGAGAAGTCTTGCTATTAGTAGTCATGTGAATTTGGTATTCGTTCGATATTTTGATGAGATGTATGTTGTCTAGCCTCTAGTGGTGTTATGTGAACGTCGACTACATAACACTTCACCATTATTTGGGCCTAGAGGAAGGCATTGGGAAGTAATAAGTAGATGATGGGTTGCTAGAGTGACAGAAGCTTAAACCCTAGTTTATGCGTTGCTTCGTAAGGGGCTGATTTGGATCCATATGTTTCATGCTATGGTTAGGTTTACCTTAATACTTTTGTTGTATTTGCGGATGCTTGCAGTAGAGGTTAATCATAAGTGGGATGCTTGTTCAAGTAAGAACAGCACCCAAGCACCGGTCCACCCACATGTCAAATTATCAAAGTACCGAACGCGAATCATATGAACGTGATGAAAACTAGCTTGACGATATTCCCATGTGTCCTCGGGAGCGCTTTTCCTTATATAAGAGTTTGTCCAGGCTTGTCCTTTGCTACAAAAAGGATTGGGCCACCTTGCTGCACTTTATTTACTTTTGTTACTTGTTGCTCGTTACAAATTATCTTATCACAAAACTATCTGTTACCACTTATTTCAGTACTTGCAGAGAATACCTTGCTGTAAACCGCTTATCATTTCCTTCTGCTCCTTGTTGGGTTCGACACTCTTACTTATCGAAAGGACTACGATAGATCCCCTATACTTGTGGGTCATCAAGACTCTTTTCGGGCGCCGTTTCCGGGGAGTGAAGCGCCTTTGGTAGGTGGAATTTGGTAAGGAAAAAATTATATAGTGTGCTGAAATTTACTGTCACTTGTTACTATGGAAAGTAATCCTCTGAGGGGCTTATTCGGGGTATCTTCACCCCGACCAGTAGAGTAAAGAGTTGCTCCTCAACCTACTTAACCTATTGAAAATGAAATTCCTTATGAGTATCCTTCAGGTATGATAGAAAAACTGCTAGCTAATCCTTTTACAGGAGATGGAACAAAGCATCCTGATGAACACCTAATATATGTGGATGAAGTTTGTGGATTATTTAAGCTTGCAGGTATACCCGATGATGTTGCTAGGAAGAAGGTCTTCCCTTTATCTTTGAAGGGAGACGCATTGACATGTTATAGGCTATGTGATGATACGAGATCATGGAACTATAGAAGATTGAAATTGGAATTTCATCAAAAGTATTACCCTATGCATCTTGTTCATCGTGACCGCAATTATATATATATATATATATTTTGGCCTCGCAAAGGAGAAAGCATCGCTCAAGCTTGGGGGAGGCTTAAATCAATGTTATATTCATGCCCCAATCATGATCTCCCAAGAGAAACAATTCTTCAAAAAAATTATGCTCGGCTTTCTGAAAATAATCGCACCATGCTCGATATTTCTTGTGCTGGCTCTTTTATGATGAAGACTATTGGATTTAGATGGGATTTATTGGATAGAATTAAATGCAACTCTGAAGATTGGGATCTCGATGAAGGTAAGGAGTCAGGTATGACACCTAAGTTTGATTGTGTTAAATCTTTTATGGATACCGATATTTTCCGTAAGTTTAGCACTAAATATGGACTTGATTCTGAGATAGTAGCTTCTTTCTGTGAATATTTTGCTACTTATGTTGATCTCCCTAAGGAGAAGTGGTTTAAATATCATCCTCCCATAGAAGTAAAAGTAGCTGCACCTATTAAAGTTGAAGAAAAGACTGTCACTTATAATGATCCTATTGTTCCTACTTGTTATGTTGAGAAACCACCTTTCCCTGTTAGGATAAAGGATCATGCTAAAGCTTCAACTGTGGTTCATAAAAACAATATTAAAACATATACACCTCCTGAGAAAGTTAAAGTAGAACCTAATATTTCTATTGTTAAAGGTCTCTTGTCTGATAATATTGATGGGCATGTTATTCAGTTCTGCGGTGAAACTGCTAGAATTGCTAAACCTTGTGCTAAAGATAAAAATAGACCTATGGTAGGCGTGCCTGTTATTTTTGTTAAAATAGGAGAACATTGTTATCCTGGCTTATGTGATATGGGTGCTAGTGCTAGTGCAATATCTATTGACTTATACAAAGAAATTATGCATGACATTGCACCTATTGAGTTAGAAGAAATTGATGTCACTATTAAACTTGCTAATAGAGATACTATTTCACCAATGGGAATTGTTAGAGATGTTGAAGTACTGTGTGGGAAAACTAAATATCCTGCTGATTTTCTTGTTCTTGGTTCCCCACAAGATAGCTTTTGTCCCATTATATTTTATAGACCCTTCTTAAATACTGTTAATGCTACCATAGATTGCACAAGGGATGTTGTTACTGTCGGTTTAGATGATATGACTCATGAATTTAATTTCTCTAAATTTAGTAAACAACATCGTGAAGAAGAATTGTCTAGTAAGGATGAAATTATTGGTCTTGCTTCTATTGCCGTACCTCCTAGTGATCCTTTAGAACAATATTTGCTAGACCATGAGAATGATATGTTTATGAATGAAAGAAGGGAAATAAATGAGGTATTCTTTAAACAGGAACCTATTCTGAAACACAATTTGCCTGTTGAAATCCTAGGGGATCCCCTCCACCTAAGGGTGATCCCGTGTTTGAGCTTAAACCGTTGCCTGATAATCTTAAATATGCTTATCTTGATGAAAAGAAGTTATATCTTGTTATTATTAGTGCTAACCTTTCAGAGCATGAAGAAGAAAGATTGTTGAAAACTCTGAAGAAGCACCGTGCTGCTATTGGATATACTCTTGATGATCTTAAGGGCATTAGTCCCACTCTATGTCAACATAAAATAAATTTGGAAGCAGATGCCAAACCAGTTTGTGATCCTCAACGATGTCTGAATCCTAAAATGAAAGAAGTGGTAAGAAAAGAAATACTAAAGCTTCTGGAGGCAGGTATAATTTATCCCGTTGCTGATAGTCAGTGGGTAAGTCCTGTTCATTGTGTCCCTAAGAAGGGAGGTATTACTGTTGTTCCTAATGATAAAGTTGAATTGATTCCACAAAGAATTATTACATGTTATAGGATGGTAATTGATTTCTGAAAATTAAATAAGGCTACTAAGAAAGATCATTACCCCTTACCTTTTATCGATCAAATGCTAGAAAGATTATGCAAACATACACACTACTTCTTTCTAGATGGTTATTCTAGTTTCTCTCAAATACATGTGTCGGCTAAAGATTAATCAAAGACTACTTTTACATGCCCTTTTGGTACTTTTGCTTATAGACGTATGCCTTTTGGTTTATGTAATGCACCTGCTACCTTTCAAAGATGCATGATGGCTATATTCTCTGACTTTTGTGAAAAGATTTGTGTGGTTTTCATGGACGACTTTTCCGTCTATGGATCTTCTTTTGATGATTGCTTGAGCAATCTTGATAGAGTTTTGCAGAGATGTGAAGAAACTAATCTTGTCTTGAATTGGGAAAAGTGCCACTTTATGGTTAATGAAGGTATTGTCTTGGGGCATAAAGTTTCTGAAAGGGGTATTGAAGTTTATAAAGCCAAGGTTGATGCTATTGAAAAGATGTCGTGTCCCAAGTACATCAAAGGTATAAGAAGTTTCCTTGGTCACGCCAGATTTTATAGGAGGTTCATTAAGGACTTCTCAAAAATTTCTCGGCCTCTGACTAATTTATTACAAAAAGATATACCATTTGTCTTTGATGAGGATTGTGTAGAAGCATTTGAAATACTTAAGAAAGCATTAGTCTCTGCACCTATTGTTCAGCCACCTGATTGGAATTTACCCTTTGAAATTATGTGTTATGGTAGCGATTATGTTGTAAGTGATGTTCTAGGGCAAAGAGTTGATAAGAAATTAAATGTTATCCATTATGCTACTAAGACTCTAGACAATGCTCAAAGAAATTATGCTACTACTGAAAAAGAACTTTTAGCAGTTGTATTTGCTTGTGATAAGTTCAGACCTTATATTGTTGATTCTAAAGTAACTATCCACACTGATCACGCTGCTATTAAATATCTTATGGAGAAGAAAGATGCTAAACCTAGACTTATTAGATGGGTTCTCTTGCTAAAAGAATTTGATTTGCATATTGTTGATAGAAGAGGAGCTGAGAACCCCGTTGCAGACAACTTATCTAGGTTAGGGAATGTTCTTGATGACCCACTACCTATTGATGATAGCTTTCCTGATGAATAATTAAATGTCATAAGTACTTCTCCTAGTACTCCTTGGTATGCTGATTATGCTAATTACATTGTTGCTAAATTCATACCACCTAGCTTCACATACCAACAAAATAAAAAGTTCTTCTATGATTTGAGACATTACTTTTGGGATGACCCACATCTTTATAAAGAAGGAGTAGATGGTATTATTAGACGTTGTGTACCTGAGCATGAACAGGAATAGATCCTACGCAAGTGCCACTCTGAAACTTATGGAGAACACCATGCGGGAGATAGAACTGCACATAAGGTATTGCAATCCGGTTTTTATTGGCCTACTCTCTTCAAGGATGCCCGTAAGTTTGTCCTATCTTGTGATGAATGTCAAAGAATTGGTAATATTAGTAGATGTCAAGAAATGCCTATGAATTATTCACTTGTTATTGAACCGTTTGATGTTTGGGGCTTTGATTATATGGGACCTTTTCCTGCCTCTAATGGATATACACATATTTTAGTTGTTGTTGATTACTTTACTAAGTGGGTAGAAGCTATTCCAACTAGTAGTGCTGATCATAACACTTCTATTAAAATGCTTACAGAAGTTATTTTTCCGAGGTTTGGAGTCCCTAGATATTTAATGACTGATGGTGGTTGTCGGTGTCAAAACCGGCGGATCTCGGGTAGGGGGTCCCGAACTGTGCGTCTAGGCCGGATGGTAACAGGAGGCAGGGGACACGAAGTTTTATCCAGGTTCGGGCCCTCTTGATGGAGGTAAAACCCTACGTCCTGCTTGATTAATATTGATGATATGGGTAGTACAAGAGTAGATCTACCACGAGATCAGAGAGGCTAAACCCTAGAAGCTAGCCTATGGTATGATTGTATGTTATGGTTGTTGTCCTACGGACTAAAACCCTTCAGTTTATATAGACACCAGAGAGGGTTAGGGTTACACAAGGTCGGTTACAAAGGAGGAGATATCCATATCCGTATTGCCTAGCTTGCCTTCCACGCCAAGTAGAGTCCCATCCGGACACGAGATGAAGTCTTCAATCTTGTATCTTCATAGTCTAACAGTCCGGCCAATGGAGATAGTCCGGCTGTCCGGAGACCCCCTAATCCAGGACTCCCTCAGTAGCCCCTGAACCAGGTTTCAATGACGATGAGTCTGGCGCGCAACATTGTCTTCGACATTACAAGGCGGTTCCTTCTCCGAATACATCACAGAAGAATTTGAATAGGAGGATAGTGTCCGACCCTACAAAATAAGTTCCACATTCCACCGCCGAGAGAATAACACTAGTAGAAAAAGGGATTGTTGTCCCGGTTCGTAAGTGCCTTTTGTCCCGGTTCCTGAACCGGGACTAAAGGGTCGGTACTAATGCCCTGTCCCTTTAGTCCCGGTTCAATCCATAACCAGGACAGATGGGCCTCCACGTGGCCTGTGCGCGGAGCCCAGGCAGGAGGGCCTTTGGTCCCGGTTGGTGGCACCAACCGGGACCAATAGGCATCCACGCGTCAGCATTTCTGTGGCTGGGGTTTTTGTTTTTTTGAAAGGTGGGGGGGGGGGTTGGGGGGTTTTGGGGGGTTAATTTAGGTGTTTCATATATTGTGTTAGCTAGCTATAATTAATAGAGATAAGTGTCCTCTCTTATGTCCGTGCTTGGTCGACGCTACGTACTATACATACGTATAGAGAGGACTAGACACGCTAGCTAGCTAGTAAGCAAACGAAGGAAACAGAAGATCGTCATGAACATATGCATCCAGAGAGAAGTGATATCGACCACCTCTCCTTCTCCGAGAGATTGGTCGAACAACAAGTTCTCGTATATCTATCCGACACTACCGGCTACATATATACAATAATTATCTCTTACAAATATAATCTCCTAACATACGGACTCATGGTCCACATAGTATTCTCTGTCTTCAGCAATCACGTGGTCAAGAAAGAATGCCGCCAATTCCTCTTGAATTGCTCGCATGCGAGCTGGTGCTAGGAGTTCATCCCGCTTCCGAAACATCTAATTTGAAGAAGGGGGTCAATACATATATATATATATATATATATATATATATGAATGAAACTCAACACAAATGATGGTAATAAAATAAAATTGTGAATGTTGTTATTTACGCACTTCATATTGTTCGTCAGAGTAGCCCCGCTCACAGGTCGTGTGGCGGATGGACTCGCAAATGTAGTATCCACAGAAATTATTCCCTTGTTCCTGCCACAACCACTTTACAAGAAATAGAGGTCAATCAAACTGATAAGCAAGAATGCCAAATGGTATTGATGAAACTAGCGATTGAATCAATAGGAGATGCGCGGAACATGCTACTATAGTACTTACTTTCGGGTGTCTAAATTGCAGCTTCTTCGGGAGTCCCGGAGCTTTTTTGGTGAATTTTTTCCAAACCCTGGCAGACAAAGAAAACAATTACTTGATATATCAGGAAATGAACAAAGTTGCTGATGTGGTGGATAGTGATCGATTTAACTTACTTCTCGAGCATTTGAGTCATGTCCGCATAGCTTAATCTCTAGGAGAATATAGTGGAAACTGCACACGCATGCATAACTCATCAATTACATTACTATAACCTTGACTAATATATAAGGGAAACCGAATACGCACAAGACAGTAACACTCACTTGAAGTTGTAAGGAAAGAGTATTATATCTTTGTTTTCATTTATTACCAACGATCGTAGCAAGTTGGCCTCGGTATCTGCGGGATGAAATTTAACCTCAGTTTCATCTATGAGATATGTGTTAATGAACCCAATATCACTGACTTGTCTTTTCTTCAATTCAGCGATCTTCAATCTGCATAATATAGTGAGGATAATTATAAATACATGCAATGAAAGAGTTGAGCTATATAGAGAGACTTAACGACAAAAGTAGTACTACTTACAAAAGTAGCAGGTGACCGTTGCTTTATCGAGGGCCAATTGATTGAAAAACTGAAAGAACTCCTCAAATGGAACAGGCAACAAATCAATTCCAACGAGGTCATGCTCCTTTTTAACTCTCACATACAAAGTACTCCTCCCCCCAGACTCTCTGCAGATTTTTAAGTACCAATCATGCAATCTTCGCATCATCGTTGATAGAGATCTTTCATCTTTGACGAGAGGCTTCCCGTACTCATATCTTTGTATCTGCACCTCCATGAAATCATAATGTACATTGTCGGGCAGGTAATCTCCAAGATTGCTATAACCGGGCACCATCCTCGGATCATTAGAGACGATGTCGCTAGGCACCTTGAGCGGGGGGCATGATTGCTTCGCTTGTTTGCCGAGCTGTGCAATTTGTTTCCCAGCTCGTCCTTCTTTCAGCCTTTGATCACTGACAGTAATTCCCGACCGCTCCGCTTCGACAAATTCCTTTCCAATAATGCGCTCATAGTTTCCTTTCGGCGGAGACTTGGGTGGTTTTGTCAGGGCAGCCAGAGTGCGCTTCGCTTTCACCGGATCTACCTTCTCCTCCGGAGGTGGATGTTTCTTTGCTTTCACCCCTTCAAAGAAGTTCCTCACTTCTTCTCGCACGATCTCGACATTCTCCTCTGGGGTCCTCTCATATGGTAACTTCTCTGGAGTCTTCAGAGAAGGACCGAATCTGTATGTCCTCCCGCCTCTGGCTGTACTGCTAGACGCCGGCAGAGCAGACGGAGCGGTTGTCTTCTTTACTTGCTTATGAGGCAGAGGAGAAGGACTACGACACGCCGAAGCAGCCGGAGCGGCGGCAGGTCTCTTCCGCCCTTGCTGACGAGGCAGAGAAGGAGGAGGCTGGCTGCTCGGGCGCGCCGGCGCAGGCGGAGAAGGAGGCGGAGTGCCGCCACGCGCCGGAGAAGGAGCCGGCCGAGTGCCCTGATCATCACTCGCCGGAGGAGGAGGCGGTGGAGGAGGCGGAGTGCCCTGACTCGCCAGAGGAGGAGGCGGAGTGCCCTGACTCGCCGGAGGAGGAGGAGGAGGCGTCCAGTTCAGAAGGTTGATGAGCTCCTTCCGCCATAGGCATGGAGTCTTCAGAGCAGAACCCAGCCTAGTCTCCCCTTCACTGGTAGGGTGGTCAAGCTGGAGGTCCTCAAATTCCTCCGTTATTTCATCCACCATCACCCTAGCATATCCTTCTGGAATCGGCCGGCAGTGAAAAGTTGCGCCGGGTTCAGTAGGATAAACAGAGCCAACAACCGCCTTGACCTTCAAATTCATCCATTGCGTCATAAGGTGGCAATTTTGAGAGTCCGTGATAGCATCCACGGGATAGCTGGTAGGAGCCGTCAAGACATGCTCCGGCTGAAGCAGCTCGGTGGAAGCTACGCTGCTTCTCCGCTGAGATGGCGGGGTAGCTTCGGGGGAAGCTTCGGCAGTTCGTTTGCTGCGATTTGCTTCTCGTTCCTCTATCGCTTGTACCCTTGCTTGCAGCGCCTGCATCTAGGTCTGCTGCACTTTTTTCCACCTCTCCTGGCATTTGTAACCGCCTGCGTCCGAAAACCCAACCTTCCACGGAATGGAGCCTGGCGTGCCTCATGCCCGTCCAGGGTGCTTAGGAATCCCGAGGTCCATTGTGAGCTCGTCGTTCTCTCTGTCTGGAAAGAACGTCCCTTGCTGCGCTGCTTCGATATACTGCTGAAGCTTCTTGATTGGTATGTCCATTTGATCGTTCGTCCAAATGCACTTCCCTGATACAGGGTCCAAGGTACCGCCAGCCCCGAAGAACCAAGTCCGGCAACGGTCTGGCCAGTTAATTGTCTCTGGTTCGATCCCTTTATCAACCAGATCATTCTCAGTCTTGGCCCACTTAGGCCGGGTTACGAGGTAGCCACCTGACCCCGTGCGATGGTGATGCTTCTTCTTCGCAACATTTTGCTTGTTTGTCGCCGACATCTTCTTACTCTTTTCCGATGTCTTGTGGGCCACAAATGCGGGCCAGTGATCTCTGATCTTCTCATATCTGCCCTTGAATTCTGGTGTCTCTTTATTTTCGACAAACTTATTCAGCTCTTTCTTCCACCTCCTGAATAGTTCTGCCATCTTCTTAAGAGCAAAAGACTTGATTAATTGCTCTTTAACTGGCTTCTCCGGATCATCCTCTGGCAGTAGGGTGAAATTTGACTTCAGCTCAGTCCAAAGATCATTTTTCTGCATATCATTGACATACGACACCTCAGGTTCTTCTGTAGCCGGCTTTAACCATTGCTGGATGCTGATCGGGATCTTGTCCCTAACCAAAACCCCGCATTGAGCAACAAATGTGCTCTTTGTCCGGAGGGGTTCAATCGGTTGGCCGTCGGGCGCGATTGCTATGATCTCAAACTTTTCATTCGAGCTCAACTTTTTCTTCGGGCCTCGTCTCTTTACCGAAGTTGTGCTCGATTCGGAGGGCTAGAAAAAAGAACAAAGACTTAATTAATATGTGTACATACCAAAACAATGAATGCATCAATTAGCTAGTCAGCAGAAGCTTAACTAATATATATACCTGGCCGGACTCGGTTCAGTCACCGGAGACGTCATCACGGTCTCCTTCTTGCACCGACATTGGGTCACCGGAGTCGTCCCCGCGGTCTCCTTCTTGCACCGGCATTAGGTCACCGGAGCCATCATAATCATAGCCAGCTACTTCCAGACCATCGGTGTCGTTGAGAAACAACAAGCAGACGGCATCACTTCCTCGTGCGATTATGTCCCCCAACATCTCTTCTTGTACTTCGTCTCGGGCGGTGTCCATAGTTTCTACAAATATTTACAACATGGCAATTATTATTCAAACATGACAGATGGATATAGTAGTGGCAAACGTAGAACTAATATTAATTAGTGTCCTCGACGCTGCTTCTCTAGGGTTTGGTGTGGCCTCGACAACACTTCAAGGATAAAAAAAGAAGAGGAAGAAAAAAAAGGGGATAAGAAAGAATAGAGGAGTAAGAACTCCTCTATTCTTTCTTCACCTCTTTTTTTCTTCTTCTTCCTCTTTTTTTATCGGGAACGAGGGTCGTCGAGGGTCACCGAGAGGTAGAGGAAACCCTAAATAGCAAGTATCGTGGGTGTGAGATACATGTGGCCGTCGGTGTCGGACACTACATCCATGTCCCACAAGTGACGTGGGCTCGAAGCCCGCGTCACTTGTGGGACGTGGATGTACTGTCCGACACCGATGGTCGCATGTATCTCACATCGACGATACTTGCTATTTAGGGTTTCCTCTACCGCTCGGCGACCCTGACCCTCGACGACCCTCGTTCCCGATAAAATAAAGAGGAAGAAGAAGAAAA
>NC_041392.1:686674544-686675316 GCF_002162155.2 Triticum dicoccoides | reverse complement strand
GGCGACTCAGGGCGCAGGCGACGGCGATGGCGGGGGCGGCGGGCGGCGTTGGGGCTGCCTGGCGGCGTTGATGTGCTCGGCGTCGTCGGGGCAACCGCGAGGGAAATGTGAAAATTTCCTAAGTGCTGGCTTATATACCAAAGGCATTGGTCATGGTTCGTGGCACAAACCGTGACCAATGCCCCCTTTAGTCCCGGTTGCTGGCACCAACCGGGACCAAAGGCCTTGTGCTAGAACTAGAGCAGTGCGGTGGGATGTTTAGTCGCACCTCGCTAGCCGAGAGGGGCTTCGAGTGGTTTATAAGCTCTGCCGAGCCGTCCACTTCGAGCTCCTCTCTACTGCAGGCTTACGGGCCTAAATCCACCGTCTGTGCCTGTGGGCCTACTGGGTCTCCCGCGGGCCTGAATCCTGGCCCATGGTAGGGTTTCTAGTCGTATTTAGGCCGTGGGGGCTCAGTAGGAGGCACTTTTTTGTTTTTTTTGTTTTCTTTACTTATTGTTGCTATTTTTAATTTTTTTCCCCAGTTTTTTTGTTTTGTTTTCTGCATTATTTATTTTCTTTTGTTTTTTGCTTTATTTTTTAATTCTTTTTGCTTTTAGTTTTAGAAAAATTATAAACTTTCTGTTAGTGCCATTAGTTTTCAAATTTGAAAACACTTTTTTTGCTTTTTGTTTTCTTTACTTATTGTTGCTATTTTTAATTTTTTCCAATTTTTTGTCTTGTTTTCTGCATTATTTATTTTCTTTTGCTTTATTTTTTAATTCTTTTTTCT
>NC_041392.1:686645400-686674021 GCF_002162155.2 Triticum dicoccoides | reverse complement strand
GTTTTCAAATTTGAAAACACTTTTTTAGTTTTTTTGTTTTCTTTGTTGCTTTATTTATTTTATTTTGTTTCTATTTACAAAAAAATACTTATTGTTGCTTTTTTTGTTTTCCAGATTTTTTGTTTTGTTTTCTAGATTATTTATTTTCTTTTGGTTTTTGCTTTATTTTTTATTTATTTTTGCTTTTAGGTCAGCAAAATTATAAACTTTCTGTTAGTGTCATTAGTTTTAAAAAAATTATAAACTTTTTGTTAGTGCCATTAGTTTTGAAATTTGAATAGTTAAAATTTGAATTCTTTGAAATTTGTGTGAATCACAAGTTTGTGATTAACTTTACTAAAAAAAATGAACATAGATGCACCTATAGAGAAAATTCGACCTAAATTCATAGTTTTCAAATGAACTCTGAAAAAGTTGGCATAGCATACTCGTGTGTTACAAAGTTGGCATGGTATCATCATAATAGTTGCGGGAGAAAGTCTTCACTTTTTCTTCGCTTGTGTCATTTGCTTATTGCGCCGTAACCATGGATAATCTTCATCGTTTATAAGGATTCTTGGGTCAGCCTTGACATTGAAGGGAGGAATTTCATGAAACTTTTCATAATCTTCAGACATGTCTGTCTTGCCGTCCACTCCCAGGATGTCCCTTTTTCCTGAAAGAACTACGTGGTGCTTTGGCTCATCGTATGATGTATTCGCTTCCTTATCTTTTCTTTTTCTCGGTTTGGTAGACATGTCCTTCACATAGGTAACCTGTGCCACATCATTGGCTAGGACGAACGGTTCGTCAGTGTACCCAAGATTTTTCAGATCCACTGTTGTCATTCCGTACTATCGATCTACCTGTACCCCGCCGCCTGACAGATTGACCCATTTGCACTTAAACAAAGGGACCTTAAAATCAGGTCCGTAGTCAAGTTCCCATATGTCCACTATGTAACCATAGTATGTGTCCTTTCCGCTCTCGGTTGCTGCATCAAAGCGGACACCGCTGTTTTGGTTGGTGCTCTTTTGATCTTGGGCGATCGTGTAAAATGTATTCCCATTTATCTCGTATCCTTTGTAAGTCAATACAGTCAAAGATGGCCCCCTGGACAACAAGTACAACTCATCACAAACAGTGTTGTCACCTCTAAGACGTGTTTCCAACCAACTGCTGAAAGTCCTGATGTGTTCACATGTAATCCAGTCGTCGCACTACTCCGGGTGTTTGGAGTGCAGACTGTTCTTGTGTTCATCGACATACGGGGTCACCAAGGTAGAGTTCTGTAGAACTGTGTAGTGTGCTTGAGACCAAGAATATCCGTCCCTACATATTATTGAGTCACTTCCAAGAGTGCCTTTTCCAGTCAGTCTCCCCTCATACCGCGATTTAGGGAGACCTATCTTCTTAAGGCCAGGAATGAAGTCAACACAAAACCCGATAACATCCTCTGTTTGATGGCCCATGGAGATGCTTCCTTCTGGCCTAGCACGGTTACGGACATATTTCTTTAGGACTCCCATGAACCTCTCAAAGGGGAACATATTGTGTAGAAATACGGGCCCCAGGATGACAATCTCGTAGACTAGATGAACTAGGACGTGCGTCATGATATTGAAGAAGGATGGTGGGAACACCAGCTCGAAACTGACAAGACATTGCGCCACATCACTCCTTAGCCTTGGTACGATTTCTGGATCGATCACCTTCTGAGAGATTGCATTGAGGAATGCACATAGCTTCACAATGGCTAATCAGACGTTTTCCGGTAGAAGCCCCCTCAATGCAACCGGAAGCAGTTGCGTCATAATCACGTGGTAGTCATGAGACTTTAGGTTCTGAAACTTTTTCTCTGGCATATTTATTATTCCCTTTATATTCGACGAGAAGCCAGTCGTGACCTTCATACTGAGTAGGCATTCAAAGAAGATTTCTTTCTCTTCTTTCGTAAGAGCGTAGCTGGCAGGACCTTTATACTGATTCGGAGGCATGCCGTCTTTTTCGTGCAAACGTTACAGGTCCTCCCGTGCCTCAGGTGTATATTTTGTCTTCCCATACACGCCCAAGAAACCTAGCAGGTTCAGACAAAGGTTCTTCGTCACGTGCATCACATCGATTGAAGAGCGGACCTCTAGGTCTTTCCAGTAGGGTAGGTCCCAAAATATAGATTTCTTCTTCCACATGGGTGCGTGTCCCTTAGCGTCATTCGGAACAGCTAGTCCGCCGGGACCCTTTCCAAAGATTACATGTAAATCATTGACCATAGCAAGTACGTGATCACCGATACGCATGGCGGGCTTCTTCCGGTGATCTGCCTCGCCTTCGAAATGCTTGCCTTTCTTTCGACATTGATGGTTGGTCGGAAGAAATCGACGATGGCCCAGGTACACATTGTTCCTGCATTTATCCAGGTATATACTTTCAGTGTCATCTAAACGTGCGTGCATGCGTGGTATCCTTTGTTTGTCTGTCCTGAAAGGTTACTGAGAGCGGGCCAATCGTTGATGGTCACGAACAGCAACGCCTTTAGGTTAAATTCCTCCTGTCTGTGCTCATCCCACGTACGTACACTGTTTCCATTCCACAGCTGTAAAAGTTCTTCAACTAATGGCCTTAGGTACACATCAATGTCGTTTCCGGGTTGCTTAGGGCCTTGGATGAGAACTAGCATTATAATGAACTTCCGCTTCATGCACATCCAAGGAGGAAGGTTATACATACATAGAGTCACGGGCCAGGTGCTGTGATTGCTGCTCTGCTCCCCGAAAGGATTAATGCCATCTGCGCTTAAAGCAAACCATACATTCCTTGGGTCCTTTGCAAACTCATCCCAGTACTTTCTCTTGATTTTTCTCCACTGCGACCCGTCAGCGGGTGCTCTCAACTTCCCATCTTTCTTTCGGTTCTCACTGTGCCATCGCATCAACTTGGCATGCTCTTTGTTTCTGAACAGACGTTTCAACCGTGGTATTATAGGAGCATACCACATCACCTTCGCAGGAACCCTCTTCCTGGGGGGCTCGCCGTCAACATCACCAGGGTCATCTCGTCTGATCTTATACCGCAATGCACCGCATACCGGGCATGCGTTCAGATCCTTGTATGCACCGCGGTAGAGGATGCAGTCATTAGGGCATGCATGTATCTTCTCCACCTCCAATCCTAGAGGGCATACGACCTTGTTTGCTACGTATGTACTGTCAGGCAATTCGTTATCCTTTGGAAGCTTCTTCTTCAATATTTTCAGTAGCTTCTTAAATCCTTTGTCAGGCACAACATTCTCTGCCTTCCACTGCAGCAATTCAAGTACGGTACCGAGCTTTGTGTTTCCATCTTCGCAATTGGGGTACAACCCTTTTTTGTGATCCTCTAACATGCGATTGAACTTCAGCTTCTCCTTTTGACTTTTGCATTGCGTCCTTGCGTCGACAATGACCCGGCAGAGATCATCATCATCGGGCACATCGTCTGGTTCCTCTTGATCTTCAGCAGCTTCACCCGTTGCAGCATCATTGGGCACATCGTCTGGTTCCTCTTGATCTTCACCAGCTCCCCCCGTTGCAGCATCACCGTACTCAGGGGGCACATAGTTGTCATTGTACTCTTCTTCTTCGCCGTCTTCCATCATAACCTCTATTTCTCCGTGCCTTGTCCAATCATTATAGTGTGGCATGAAACCCTTGTAAAGCAGGTGGGAGTGAAGGATTTTCCGGTTATAGTAAGACCTCGTATTCCCACATTCAGTGCATGGACAACACATAAAACCATTCTGCTTGTTTGCCTCAGCCGCATCGAGAAACTCATGCACTCCCTTAATGTACTCGGAGGTGTGTTTGTCACCGTACATCCATTGTCGGTTCATCTGCGTGCATTATATATAATTAAGTGTCCAAATTAATAAAAGTTCATCATCACATTAAAACCAAAGTGCATACATAGTTCTCATCTAACAACATATAGCTCTCCAAAGCATCTAATTAATTAAACCATACATTGAAACTATGTAAAACATTTCAATGCGAAAACAAATGCGATCATAATCGCAACCAAGGTAACAATTGATCCAACGGCATAATGATACCAAGCCTCGGTATGAATGGCATATTTTCTAATCTTTCTAATCTTCAAGCGCATTGCATCCATCTTGATCTTGTGATCATCGACGACATCCGCAACATGCAACTCCAATATCATCTTCTCCTCCTCAATTTTTTTCCTTCAACAAATTGTTTTCTTCTTCAATTAAATTTAACCTCTTGACAATAGGGTCGGTTGGCATTTCCGATTCACATACATCCTACATAAATAAAATCTATGTCACGTTGGTCGGCATAATTTTCATAAACAATAAATGAACCAATAGTTATAAAGATAATATATATACCACATCCGAATCATAGATAGGACGAGGGCTGACGGGGGCGGATACCAAAACCATCGCACTATATAAGATGCAATAATAAAAGTAAGAAAATAATACAAGTATCTATGTAAACATACAAGTAAGAATATTTTTCCTTTCAGAAAGAAGATAAGAACAAGAGGCTCACCACGGTGGTGCCGGCGATGAGCTCGCACGGGTGATCGACGGCGGTGAAGACGGGGACGGGGCGTGACGGACCACTAAACCTAGACAAATATTGTGGAAAATGGAGCTTGGAGGTCGAGCTTGGAGAGGAGAAAGCTTAAGTAGTGTGGCTTGGGCATTCCATCGAACACCTTGTGTGCATAGGAGGTGAGCTAGAGCACCACCAAGCCCTCTCCCCCTCGGCCAGAAAAAAACAGAGCAGTGTGCTCTGCTCTTATGCGAGGGGGTATATATAGGCACCTCATTGGTCCCGGTTGGTGGCATGAACCGGGACTAAAGGGGAGCCTTTGGTCCCGGTTCAAACCACCAACCGGGACCAATGGTGGTGGGCCAGGAGCGAGTCCCATTGGTCCCGGTTCGTCCCACCAACCGGGACCAAAAGGTCCAGATGAACCGGGACCAATGGCCCACGTGGCCCGGCCGGCCCCATGGGCTCACGAACCGGGTCCAATGCCCCCATTGGTCCCGGTTCTGGACTGAACCGGGACTAATGGGCTGACCCGGCCTGGACCAAAGCCCTGTTTTCTACTAGTGTAATTTTTCTGCAGATCTAATTTGCTGGCTTGTTTTGGCAGCATGACGTTATGCCATGGCCCGGTGATTATTCGAACCGTTTCTTTTAACCAGCTCCACACATAACGCGAGACGGTTTCCTGACACGTCTTGCCGAAGCGGAGATCGTGTTCCCCTAATTACGAGATTCTCATTAATGCGGTCGTGGGTAACCCAACCGTGTCTAGGACTCCTAGATTATAGGCAAGTCCCAAACGGCTACGGAGAGGACGCTTGATATTAACCCTCTTTATAAGGGGACAAGGTTTTTGCTTTTTCCCTCTCGTGCTCAATCGAACCCTTCCCCCGCCTCGAGTCCTAACACCCAAAGCCCAGGTTAGGTGCTTTGGATCTTCAACCATGTCCGGATCCAGCCTTCAAGGCCGATGGACGCCCTCCTCCATTATGGAAGAGGACATTAAGAAGTTGAGGAAGGCCAGATATCTGACCGCTGAGGTTTCGCATCGGCTGCCTGCTCGAGGGCAGATCATCCCTACTCCCGAACCCAACGAGAACGTTGTGTTCGTCTCCCACTTCCTCCGAGGTCTAGGCCTCACTCTGGATCCTTTCGTTAGGGGTTTGATGTTCTATTACGGGCTAGATTTCCACGATCTAGCTCCGGACTCCTTTCTCCACAGCACGACATTTATTGTCGTGTGTGAGGCCTTCCTCCGCGTTACCCCTCACTTCGGCATGTGGCTCAAGACCTTTGAAGTAAAGCCAAAGATGATCGAGGGGCAACATGCAGCGTGCGGAGGTGCATCAATAGGCAAGATGGCAGGAGCTCCATGGCCGAAAGGTTCCTTTCCGGAGGTGTCCGAATTATGGCAACGGGAGTGGTTTTACGTCACGGCTCCCAGAAGTGCCAAGTGGGCGGCTGCCCCCGCTTTCCACTCGGGCCCCCCACCAGCCAAGGACGTGCCTATACTGCAAAGCCGCATCCGAGATCTCTTCGAGGGAGATTTTAATTTGGTTGCGGTAATACAAGTTATGCTGGTTCGTCAAGTCCAGCCTTGCAAACGCCGCCCCCTTCGCTTGTGGGAGTTCAACCCAGAGGGACCACGTGCCATTCAAAGTTTCCTCGGCCTGACGCACGAGGAGATGTACAAGTCATTCTTTGGACCTCAAGTAGAATGTCCGGATATTATCGAGGACGCGGGCCTGAGCAGTAACCGCGCCTCCGAACAAGTAAGGAACCCTCTAGCCGAACACACTATCTTTTATTCGAAGTTATTTCTGAGAGTTTGCTTTTTGACCAGGACTGGCTAACAAAGGCGAAGATGATTCGGTGTTTGGCCCCCCTCCCTGAGGGTTTGGAAAATCCGGTATTGGAAAAGATGCCCGAGGTCGCACCTTGCCCGGAGCCCTTGAAGGAAGATACCGGGGGGGATAATACAGGCGGACGCGGGCCCCCATCGCCGCCCGTTCCAACCGAGGGAATGAGCGTCTCCACGAAGGAGGACGATCAGGGGAGGAAAAGGACTGCTTCCGAGGATCCGGAAGCCGAAGCCTCCAAACGGGAGAAGAAGTCTCCCACAGAGGGTCCTGCCTCGGGGGGTGCTTTTGCCGCACAAAGTCCGCGGGGGGATCAGCCCTCCAACGAGTTGTAAGTGATCCAAAATACTTTAATAGTAAAGGTATGCTATATTTTTTCTCTAAGAAAATAACCACCGCATATATCTTGCAGTTCGGGCCTTAGCCCCTCTCAAATGAGCTCGTCTTCGTAGGAACTTCTTCCAGAGATGATGGAGAGAGAAACACCTCCCCCAGACTCCTCCGCTCCAGAAGCGGGCGACCCTGAAGTGTCGTCATGGAGGGCCTCTCCGGATCCGGTGAGGCCAGAAGATAATCCCGTAGACCCTTGAAGTCCCCAGTGTCCGACTCCCGAAGAGAGCATACAAAAGAGTCCGGCACCGTCTGGTGTGCGGTCGGACGTTCTGAGGGAGTTGGTGGGGCGAGCGGCCATCTCAGAAGAACACCGTATGCTGATGGGTACGGTGATGGAGAGAATCTCGTCCACCGAAAGCGGATTACATGAAGCCTTTATGAGTCTACTGACGGGCTTTGAGGTACGTGAGATAATATGTGATAGTACTGCACATGTTAGGTGTGCCCTGTGTAGATAGTAGCCCCTGAGACTCTGGTTGTTGTTGAGAACGGCGACGAACAGAGGATCATATTCCCAGGCAATAACCAGACTGCCCCTATGTGCAGGTGGTGGAAGCTCCGGTGGCTAGCCGGACTAGTGAGTTTGCCAAATTAAAATAGCAATTGGATGCGGCAGACACCGACATCGAGCTTGTTAACAAGAGGCTTGACGAGGCACATGGTAAGTGTTATTATCCGGTGAACGCCACATAGTAAGAGCAGCATAATGCCAGTATCTTTAATATGTTGTGACTGCAGATGGAGCTGCCACCGTGGAAGCCTTGCGGGTGGAACTTGCCCGAGCCAAGGAACAAGCGAGGATTAGTAATGCGGCTTCTTTGAAGGCGGCCAAAGAGTTGAAAGCCGAGAAGGCCGCACATTGCGAGAGCCAGGAGAAGATGGCCAAGATGGCCGTAGAATTAAAAGACACTGCCGATCGTTGCCGGGTCCTTGAGAAAGAAAACCGATCGAAGGCAACGGACCTTGAGAAGGCCGCGGCGGCGGACAAAGACACCCGTTCTACTATGAGAGCGAAGAAGGAGGAGCTGCGGGAAGCCGGGGATATTGCGGCTGGGAAACCCTTCATGTTACAGAGGAAGTTCGGAGATCCATGGTATGCCCCTCTAGATCGGTTGTGGAGTTCGGCAGATGCATATATGGATTTGGCGGCGAGCGCTGCCGATGCGGCCAAGTACTTCCAAGGTCAGACAGATCGTGAAGTGGACAAGCTGTTCTGGACGCAATTCCACGTTCCAGAGCGTCCGCTTTCATTGACTGACCAGCTAGCCGAATGGGCCGAACTAAATAGGTTGTCCGGACTCGCCATGAGGTCTGTTGTGGATCAGCTATGGCTGGAAAGGCCAAAGCCGAATAGCTATTTTAGCTTAGTGCAGCAGTTCCTTGATGCGGTGCCGCGCATTAATGTGATGAAGAGGTCGACGTGCATAGAAGGCTCGCGGATGGCCCTTGCCCGTGTTAAAGCATACTGGGAAGAGATGGACGCTACCACTGTTGCAACGCAGGGTTTGGCCATAGGCCGGGTGGCTGCCGAGCACTATTTCAAGGAGGTTCTCGAGGGTGCTCGTTTGATAGAGGCCCAGTGCTCGAAAAATATTATGTTTGAGTGATATGTATTCTCATTGTAAGCACAATGCTTTTATGAATTTTTTATAAGGTTATTTTTATACTTTTGCTTGAAAGTAGTATGATGCCTCCTGTGCGGCCGTTTATGTATACCTGTGTATAACCTGAAAGATTGCAGCCGTCGGCTTCAACCCCCACGCATAGAATGCGGGGGTGCTCGCAAAAAACGCGTGTTCACACTTAACCCAACATCTTGGTCCTATTAAGGAGGTGATAGCGTAGCGAGCGAGGCAACCGGACTATAATGCTTTAACACTTTCACTTAGCCATAGAAGTTTGACAGTGGGGCTACTAGATAGCCCCTGGTGGCTCTGCACTCTCCCGATCGCGGGGTGCGTACATGCTTGGCCGGAAAACGGCCCTTCGTTAAGGCGGAGGAATTCTAACATTCCGATAGGTCACTGAGTAGTTGACCAGTCTCACGCTATATCATGACAGTCAGTCTTTGGCTTTCTCTACTGAGGTGCTCGTCCGGATGAACCAGGGCACAATCGCAGTAGTTTTCCTGGTGCTACCTTAGCCGGTAAAGCGGAACGTAAGGCACAAAAACACAGGAGCCGGGCAAACCCAACATTTGACCAAAGACAATGATTCGGAGCTGATGCATATAAGGCCAAACTCGCGACGCCGAACACTCCCTAAGGTATTCGGTCTTTATGGTATAAACCGGGCCTAAATAGTGCCCTTCGTAAGAAGCCCCTTGTGTCCAGGTACGTGCATTATTCTGACATGGCCACATGCCAAGACGTCAGCATCCTTCTCAACTGTGCTGAGCATTCGGTGGATATGTATCAACAAGAGATAGTAAAAAAGGTTTATGCAGGGTCTTAATCTAAAAAGAATCCTTGGAGCGGGTCCCTGCTGCACGTCTGCGCCTGTGTCTCTGTTGTGCCGTATCCTGGACGGGTGTAGCACGATGATCATCTGTAAAAGAGAGGAACTTAGGTGAAAAAGTTGTCATGCAAAAGGATAGTTTTTAAAGGAACCAAGTATAATTCAAGATGAGTAAAAATTGCCACTTGTCTGCGCGCGTTGAGCCCCTTGTATAGGGGTGTGACCATTGATCAGGTATGAATTACATATACCTGTGCCAGACTCATCTAACCGTGTCCGAGGTCTTAATGACCTGTTAAGTGCTTTAGTTGGTGAGGCCGTTTTTAGTGTGCGGCTGCCAAGGCAGCCGCACTCTCTTCGGCGCGCAAAGATCGCTTAATACTTCCATTTACTGTAATGATGCCATGTGGTCCGGGCATCTTGAGTGTGAGGGAAGCGTAGTGCGGTATTGCATTAAAGCGAGCGAAAGCTTCGCGTCTGAGTAGTGCTTGATAGCCACTTTGGAACGGAGCGATGTGGAAGGTTAAATGTTCGCTACGGAAGTTATCGGGGGAGCCGAATATAACTTTTAGTAGCAGGGAGCCCGTGCAATGGGCCCCTGGGCTTGGCGTTACTCCTTTAAAGGTAGTATTGCTATGGCAAATTTTTGTTGGGTCTATCCCCATTTCACGGATTGTATCCTGATATATCAGGTTTAGACTGCTGCCACCGTCCATCAGGACTCGTGTGAAGTGATATCCGTCAATTATTGGGTCTAATACCAGGGCAGCCCATCCTGCATGCCGGATACTTGCTGAGTAATCACGATGGTTGAAAGTGATTGGTTGAGACGACCAGTGGCAGGACTCCGCGGTGATAGGCCTTGGGCATATTGTTCTGGGAGTGCCGTTTTGTTTCTTCCCTTGATCACGTGTAACACGCTTACTGTTTTGACTTCTGGTGGAAATTTGTTTTGTTCCCCAGTGTCTTGCTTGAGAGGCTCATCCTCGTCCTCGCTTGGTGTATCCTCCCCTTTGTGTACGGCGTTGAGCTTACCAGACTGCTTGAAGACCCAACATTCTCTGTGGGTATGATTAGCAGGTTTACCAGGGGTGCTATGGATCTGACATATTTGGTCCAGAATTTTGTTTAGGCTGGACAGTTCGTCTCTGGCGCCTTTAGAGGGCGGCTTTTGCTGACCTGGCCGAGAGCTTTTGAATCCGGCGTTTACTGCCGTGCTCTTCGTGTTGTCTTCTTTGTTCCGGCGTTTGTTACTGCTGTTGCACCGTGATTTCCCGTTTCCATCTCTAGCTTCATATGTACTGGGGTCGCTAGTGCTGCATCTGGCTAGCCAGCTGTCCTCACCCACGCAAAAGCGGGTCATGAGGCTTGTTAATGCTGCCATTGTTCTCGGCTTTTCTTGGGTGAGGTGTCTGGCGAGCCATTCGTCATGGACGCTATGCTTAAAAGCTGCTAGGGCTTCGGCGTCCAGACAATCGACAATTTGGTTCTTTTTAGTAAGAAACCTGTTCCAAAGTTTTCGGGCTGACTCTCCGAGCTGTTGAGTTATATGGCTCAAATCGTCCGTGTCCGGAGGTCAGACATAAGTCCCTTGAAAATTTGCCTGAAAAGCGTCTTCGAGCTCTTCCCGGCTTCCTATGGAGTTTTCGGGGAGGCCTTTAAGCCAGTGACGAGCTGACCCTTTGAGCTTGAGGGGTAAGTACTTGATGGCATGGAGATCATCTCCTCGAGCCATATGGATATGGAGGATATAATCCTCAATCCAGACCCCAGGGTCTGTTGTTCCGTCGTATGCCTCTATGTTTATGGGTTTGAATCCCTATGGAAATTCATGGTCCAGCACCTCATCGGTAAAACATAGGGGGTGTGCAGCACCCCTGTATCTGGGTGTACCGCGTTGTTCGGATGTTTGTTGTGTTACGTTGTATGCTGGGGCGCACTTGCGTGGTCCATAGATGGATCTGGTTGCGTCGTCCTTTTGGTGCGAGCCCTCACGTGGATTGCGTATCGGCTTGTGAGTGGCGTTGTTTGCCGCTCGATGTTGGCCGTGAGGTCGTCTATCCGGCCAGGTGGCTGTTTTAATTTTTGGTTGTGGGGGGTCTGAGGCCTCCTCATCGAATTCAGGTAGCAACTTCCGCTTTGGGTAGCTCTTGGTGGGGCGATTGTCGCCGTACCTCGCAACTGTGTTGAGTACTTTACTCCATCTGATTTGGAGTGTGTCTTGCACATCCTTGAGACTTTGCTTCTGCTTTTTCAGACTCCTCGCGATGGCAACAAGCCTTTGACAGGCCTTCTACTGCTTTGGGTGCCTGTCCGGCGTTATGTCGTCCGGACTACTATCTTTGACATAATTGGTTTGTTCGGTTTGATTCTCCGTATTGCCGTGGTCCGGCAGTGGTTCGCCCTGCTCCAACGCTGGGTCTGTATGATCGTTATTTATGCCGAGGCGGGATTTGGGGCGGCGCTTGCGCCGCCACTTTGACTGCTTCTCGAGGGAACAAGCCTTTGGTGCGTCCTTTTGTTCCTCATCCTCGTCTTCTTTTGGTGTGTCCACCATGCATACGTCATATGATGAAGTGGACGTCCAGCGCCCTGTGGGCGGTGGTTCCTCTTCGCCTCCCGCGTCGTCGTCCATACCGTCGATGTCTTCAGAGTTGAAGTCAAGCATGTCGGTTGAGTCATTGACAGTGGCTATTAAGTGGGTGGTGGGTGGGCGTCAAATTTCTTCGTCGTCCGAATCCCAATCTTGTTGGCCATAATCCGGCCAGGGCTCTCCTGATAAAGAGAGAGACCTTAGTGAATTCAGAATGTCGTCGAAGGGTGAGTGCTGAAAGATATCCGTGGCAGTGAATTCCATGATCGGCGCCCAATCGGATTTGATTGGCAGGGGCGCGGGCGGTTTAGAGTCAGAAAAAGAGTCCGGCACCTTGGAGTCACGGGCTGCGCGGAGGATTTAGCTGGTGTTCGGCTCGATCGCCGTTGATACTGCAGCCCCTGAGGCGGTGTGTAACCACCCATCCTTGATTGGCGCAGTTGGCTCCGAACTAAGGGTCGGAGCTGATGCGGGCGCGGCTTCTAGGGTACTGTTCGGCGGCAGAGCTAGGTCATACCCATCACGACAGTGTGGCGGCACGGCTGTGGCTCGAATCCGTCGAAGATCAAGTCTCTGCGGATGTCGGCCGTGTAGTTCAAACTTCCAAATCTGACCTGATGGACAGGGGTGTAGCTTTCAATCTGCTCCAGATGGCCAAGCGAATTAGCCTGCAGTGCAAAGCCGCCGAATACGAAGATCTGTCCGGGGAGAAAAGTCTCACCCTGGGCTGCATCGCTATCGATGATAGTAGGAGCCATCAAGCCTAACGGCGACGACACAGAGGAACTCTTAATGAAAGCACCAATGTCGGTGTCAAAACCAACGGATCTCAGGTAGGGGGTCCCGAACTGTGCATCTAGGCCGGTTGGTAACATGAGGCAGGGGACACGATGTTTTACCCAGGTTCGGGCCCTCTTGATGGAGGTAAAACCCTACGTCTTGCTTGATTAATATTGATGATATGGGTAGTACAAGAGTAGATCTACCACGAGATCAGGGAGGCTAAACCCTAGAAGCTAGCCTATGGTATGATTGTATGTTGTGGTTGTTGTCCTACAGACTAAAACCCTTCGATTTATGTAGACACCGGAGAGGGTTAGGGTTACACAAGGTCGGTTACAAAGGAGGAGATATCCATATCCGTATTGCCTAGCTTGCCTTCCATGCCAAGTAGAGTCCCATCCGGACACGAGACGAAGTCTTCAATCTTGTATCTTCATAGTCTAACAGTCCGGCCAATGGAGATAGTCCGGCTGTCCGGAGACCCCCTAATCCAGGACTCCCTCAGTGGTTCACATTTTATTCATGGTGCTTTCCGTAAAATGCTTGCTAAATATGAAGTCAATCATAGAATTGCATCTCCGTATCACCCACAGTCTAGTGGTCAAGTAGAATTGAGTAATATAGAACTCAAATTAATTTTGCAAAAGACTGTCAATAGGTCTAGAAAGAATTGGTCCAAGAAACTTGATGATGCATTATGGGCCTATAGAACTGCATATAAAAATCCTATGGGTATGTCTCCGTATAAAATGGTATATGGAAAAGCATGTCACTTATCTCTCGAACTAGAACATAAGGCATATTGGGCTATTAAAGAGCTCAACTATGATTTCAAACTTGCCGGTGAAAAGAGGTTATTTGATATTAGCTCACTTGATGAATGGAGAACCCAAGCTTATGAAAATGCCAAGTTGTTTAAAGAAAAGGTTAAAAGATGCATGACAAAAGGATACAAAAGCGTGAGTTTAATGTAGGTGATTATGTATTGCTATACAACTCTCGTTTAAGATTTTTTGCAGGGAAACTTCTCTCTAAATGGGAAGGCCCCTATGTTATCGAGGAGGTCTATCGTTCCGGTGCCATAAAAATCAACAACTTCGAAGGCACAAATCCGAAGGTGGTAAACGGTCAAAGAATCAAACATTATATCTCAGGTAATCCCATAAATGTTGAAACCAATATTATTGAAACCGTAACCCTGGAGGAATACATAAGGGACACTTTCCAGAACGTTTCAGACTCCGAAAAGGAATAGGTATGTGGTACGGTAAGTAAACCGATTCCAAAACAATTTTAAGGCAACATTTATCCGTTTTGGAATATTTAGAAGAATAGAAAATTAAGTTGCAGTCCGGGAAGGACACGAGGTCCCCACGAGGGTGGAGGGCGCGCCCCCTACCTCGTGAGCACCTCGTGTGCCTTCCGGACTCCGTTTTCTTGCACGATGCATATTTTGGTCGGTAAAAATTCACTATATATTCTCCCGAAGGTTTTGACTCCCGTATTACGCAATTATCCTCTGTTTTTGTTTCGAGCTGTCCCGCTGCAGATTAGATCAACATGTCTTCCCAGGATTCGGAAGGAGAAAGCTATGTGGATGATTACTTAGCTAATCCTAAGGTCTATGGAGATGTGGAGCACGATGGTTGGACCAAGGAGGAAGAAGAGGACTATGAACCCAATGGGAAGGAGGTGACGAGCTCAGATGAAGATGAAGCCCCATTACCTCAACCTGGGGATATGCACGTGGAGTTCAAAAAGTCAAGTCTCCCTGATAGGGTAAAGAAACCAAAATTTGAGTTTATCCCTTTTCATCTCTTGCAGGAAAATAAGAAGGACATATACAAAAAGATATTAACCCTGAAGTGGGAGATTGATGATCTGAGGGATCAAAATGCCGTCCTCAAGCGTAAATTAAGGGAGAAGTCTATGCCATCAACTAAGTCAACAACACCTCCACCTTCTTCACCAACCAAGGACATATAATCACATGGGTATGGGCACTCCCCTTGGCAACTGCCAAGCTTGGGGGAGGTGCCCCGGTATCGTATCACAATCACAAGTCCTATCTTTACCGTTTTCCTTAGTTCGATCCTATTAGTAGTATTTTGATCTAGTAGAATAAAGTTTATGGCATGATCTAGTTTTGAGTTTGCCTTATGATCTCTCTTTGTAATCGAGTCCTTGAGCTATATAATAAAGATTAGTGTTGAGTCAAGGGGTTGATTTTCTTGCTATGATCTTGGGTGAATAAAAGAAAAGAGAAAAAGAATAAGAAGAAACAAAAGTTCATATTGATCTTATTAATAGTAATGACTTCACATAGAAAGAGTGTGACGATTAAAAGTTGTTGGGAGTTGGCAGACATAGCTTTGGTCATCGTTGCAATTAATAGGAAGTAATAAGGAAAGAGAGGTTTCACATATAAATATACTATTATTGACATCTTCTATGATTGGGAGCACTCATCAAAATATGACATGCTAAAGAGTTGATGTTGGACAAGCAAGACAACGTAATGGGTTATGTTTTCTTATATCTGAGATAAAGTATGTTGTCATGGATCATCCAACATGTTGAGCTTGCCTTTCCCCCTCATGCTAGCCAAATTCTCAGCACCAAGTAGAGATACTACTTGTGCTTCCAAATACCCTTAAACCAGTTTTGCCATGAGAGTCCACCATATCTACCTAAGGATTGAGTAAGATCCTTCAAGTAAGTTGTCATCGGTGCAAAGCAATAAAAATTGTTCTAAATATGTATGATTAGTGTGGGAGAAATAAGCTTTATACGATCTTGTGATGTGGAAGTAATAAAAGCGACGGATTGCATAATAAAGGTTCATATCACAAGGGGCAATATAAAGTGACGTTCTTTCGCATTAAGATTTTGTGCATCCAACCATAAAAGCGCATGGCAACCTATGCTTCCCTCTGCGAAGGGCCTATCTTTTATTATTATCTTCTACCTTTGCAAGTGTCATGGTGATCTTCACCTTTCCTTTTTCATTTTATCCTTTGGCAAGCCAGCATGTTGGAAAGAACCTGATATATATATCTAATTGGATGTAGGGGGCATGAGTTATTATTGTTGACATTACCCTCGAGGTAAAAGGTTGTGGGGCGAAACTATAAGCCCCTATCTTTCTTTGTGTCCAATTAAAACTCCGTAACCACAAGTATTGCGTGAGTATTAGCAATTATGAAGGACTAGATGATAGTTGAGTATGTGGACTTGCTTTTTAGCTCTAACATAGACTCTTTCTGATGTTATGATAAATTGCAATCGCTTCAATGACTGGGGTTATAGTTTGTTGGTTCTCAATAAGGTTTCTGATTCATACTTTTGCATTGTGAATAGATCATCACTTGAACATAAGTAATCATATGACAATATCTATATATGTTGCTGTTATGAGAATAATCATGATACCTCCATGTCCGTATTTTATTTTTACCGACGCCTATTTATTGTTATCGACTTTCACTTGAGGACAAGCGAGGTCTAAGCTTGGGGGAGTTGATACGTCCATTTTTCATCATGCTTTTATATCGATATTTATTGCATTATGGGCTGTTATTTCACATTATGGCACAATGCTTATGGTTATTCTCTCTTATTTTATAAGGTTTACATAAGGAGGGAGAATGCCGGCAGCTGGAATTCTGGGCTGGAAAAGGAGCAATATTAGAGACCTATTCTACACAACTCCAAAAGTCCTGAAACTCCACGGAATACCTTATAATAAATAATGAAAAATCCTCGCCAAAGATGAAGACCAGGGGGCCCACACCCTGTCCACGGGGGTGGGGGGAGCCCCCCTAGGGCGCGCCCCTACCTCGTGGGCCCCCTGGTGGCTCTCCGATGACCATCTTCTGCTATATGAAGTCTTTCATCGAGAAAAAAAACCAGAAGCAACCTTTCGGGACGAAACTCCGCCGCCACGAGGCGGAACCTTGGCGGAACCAATCTAGGGCTCCGACAGAGCTCTTCTGCCGGGGAAACTTCCCTCCCGGAGGGGGAAATCATCGCCATCTTCATCACCAACGCTCCTCTCATCGGGAGAGGGCAATCTCCATCAACATCTTCATCAGCACCATCTCATCTCAAAACCCTAGTTCATCTCTTGTATCCAATTCTTGTCTCCAAGTCCGGGATTGGTGCTAGTAGGTTGCTAGTAGTGTTAATTACTCCTTGTAGTTGATGCTAGTTAGTTTAATTGGTGGAAGATCATATGTTCAAATCCTTTATGCATATTATTACCCCTCTGATTATGAACCTGAATATGCTTTTTGAGTAGTTACATTTGTTCCTGAGGACAAGGGAGAAGTCTTGCTATTAGTAGTCATGTGAATTTGGTATTCGTTCGATATTATGATGAGATGTATGCTGTCTAGCCTCTAGTGGTGTTATGTGAACGTTGACTACATAACACTTCACCATTATTTGGGCCTAGAGGAAGGCATTGGGAAGTAATAAGTAGATGATGGGTTGCTAGAGTGACAGAAGCTTAAACCCTAGTTTATGCGTTGCTTCGTAAGGGGCTGATTTGGATCCATATGTTTCATGCTATGGTTAGGTTTACCTTAATACTTTTGTTGTATTTGCGGATGCTTGCAATAGAGGTTAATCATAAGTGGGATGCTTGTTCAAGTAAGAATAGCACCCAAGCACCAGTCCACCCACATGTCAAATTATCAAAGTACCGAACGTGAATCATATGAACGTGATGAAAACTAGCTTGACGATATTCCCATGTGTCCTCGGGAGCGCTTTTCCTTATATAAGAGTTTGTCCAGGCTTGTCCTTTGCTACAAAAAGGATTGGGCCACCTTGCTGCACTTTATTTACTTTTGTTGCTTGTTGCTCGTTACAAATTATCTTATCACAAAACTATCTGTTACCACTTATTTCAGTATTTGCAGAGAATACCTGCTGTAAACCGCTTATCATTTCCTTCTGCTCCTCGTTGGGTTCGACACTCTTACTTATCGAAAGGACTACGATAGATCCCCTATACTTGTGGGTCATCAACCTCTCTCAAGCTCTTGAACTTGAACAAACCACCAAGGAATCTCTTGAGGAGACTTTTGCTCTAGAATTATCTAGAGTGAGGGAATCTCGTGATAGAGCTCTTGTGGTGGCCAATGATTTTCAAACTAAAAATGCTAAGCTTGAAGTTGCTCATGCTAGACTCCTTGAGGATTTTGAGCACCTCGAAAATGGCTCAAGGGTCATTAAGGGTGAGCTCATCAAACTCACCAAGTCTCATGCTCAACTTGAAGCTTCTTATTTAAAAGAGCTTTCCAAGTTTTCCTCTCCTCTTGTTGTTAATGATGATGCTTGTGCTACTAACTCTATTACTTGTGAAGCATCCATTTTGAAGGAGAATGTTGAGCTACGGTCTCAACTTGAGTTGCTATCTAGCAATTATGGGAAATTGGAAGAAAGTCATGAAAAGCTCTCAAGCTCTCATGATGATCTTCTAGTATCCCATAATGTGCTAAAGATAGCTCATGAGGCCATGATTGCTAAGGTAACATCTAGTGAGCCTCATGTGGATACTAGCACTACTTCTAGTCAAAATGCTATGTTGCCATGTGCTAGTCCTTGTAATTCATCTACTCACAATGTTGGTACATCTTGTGATGAATTGCTTTCCTTGCCTTGTTGCTCTAACAATGAAGCTTATACTTCATCTAGTACTTGTGTTGAGACTAACCATGTAGAGGAAATCAAAGAGCTCAAGGCCCAAGTCACTTCTTTGAAGAAAGACTTGGAAAAGAGTCATGAAGGGAAATTCACACTCAACAATATCTTGAGTGTGCAAAAATCCCCCAATGACAAAGGTGGACTTGGATTCAACTCCAAGAAGAAGAAGAAGTCCAATATGAACAAAAAGAAGGGCCAAGAACAAGTCAAGAATTCGGCCAAGATTGTTTGCTTCAAGTGCAAAGTAGAAGGGCATCATGTTAGATCTTGCCCATTGAAGAAGAAGGCCATTAGTGACAAGCAACAAGGGAAGCGGCCACAAGTTCGATCTCATGCTCAACCACAAGTTGAAGAAAGTCCTCTTCCCAAGAATCCTCAAGCTAATGCTTCTCAAGTTGAGAAATCAAGTGAGAAGAAAGTGAAGAGCAGACGTTGCTACTTATGTCATGAGAAAGGTCACCTAGCCTCTTCATGCACTAGTGGTAACTTATCCAACCCAATTATTATTGATGATATCTATTCTCTTGGGAATGATAAGGTTGGCAATGTGTTTGCCAAAGTTGTTGGTACTCAAAGTGGTGTCAAGAAGAGAACCATTTGGGTAGCCAAGCCTATTGTGACTAACCTCTTAGGACCCAACTTGGTTGGGGACCAACAAGCTCAAACTTGATCAATAGGTGTTGTTGGAGGGCATTGGAGACTTGGCTACTTTATGAAGAATTAAGGGGACTTCATCATTCTAATTGTCTCAAGCCAAGTTATTCGAATTATCAAGTTTCTATCTTATATCCAATGTTTCTCCATGCGGTAACTCATGCTTAAAGTGTTTACATTGATAGTTACTTACCCCTTTGCATGTTTGGTTTTGTTCCTTGCATGTGTTTGTATATGTTGTGCTTCCAACTTGATTATCTTGAGCAATCAAGTATGTGTGTGTTGGTTTGCACATCATGCACGTGTGTGTCATGCATTGAGCCTTTTGCATCTTGTTATTTTCTTAGTTGGCTCTTGTGAGAGATTAATGGAATATCCCATTATGGGGGAGTGATGTGCTTTGTGCACCTCACAATCCTATATGTGTGTACATGAGTAATACCATCTAGTATTGATATTTCAAGATTATCTAGTCGCTATGTGGTATGTCTTCTCATGAGAAATTCAAATTCTATATTGTCCATTAAGTACCTCGTGTTGGATCATTATTTTGCCTCTTGTTTATCTTTAATTGGTATCACATTATGGGGGAGTAATATGCTATGTGTATATTACTAGCCTAGAAAATGTGTACATTTGAGATATTGTCACCTAGAATTGATATTGTAAATTATCTTATTCCTAGGTGGCATGTTAGCTCTACAGGTTGCAATTTGCTTTTTGTTTGGTGTGAAGATGATGTCGGATATCCTTGTTATCTACCACCGGGAGTTATTTCCAAATACTTCTTGTCTTTTGACAATTGGTACTCACTTATGTGTGGTAGAAATTATTGATCGTCTTTACATTGGCCTTTGCTTTTATTTGCTTTATCTCTTGCCTAGGATTGTGTCAACTCCCATTGTATTCCATACCACTTGTGGATCTTGTTAATTTCTTGACCTTGTCTAGTGTTTTCTAGATATAGTGAAAGTGGTGATCCCACCTCATGCATTTTGTATTCAAATGCAAATTCTCTATAATGCACTAGTCTTGGGGGAGCTATCCTATTCTCTATAAAACACTCATCTTGTGATCCTTATCAAGTGTGTGTTTGTGGAAGGCAAGCCGTTTCTTTTTGGTGCTTTGTGCCATCATGAAACTTTGTAGAGGGCTTGGTTTGTTTGGAACCATTCTCTCTTTTGTGAGTTTGACATCTTTCTTTTTGAGTGTATCAATGGATATCTCATTCCTTGATGTATCTTTTATGGATATCCTCCAAGTGATGATTTATTCATTTGGTATCTTTTCTTCGCTTGGTATTTCTTTGTCTTTTGGTCTCGATTCTTGAAAGTCTTGAGCATGCATATTTACTTCTTGTAGTTTCTTTGGCATGTTTTCTTTCTTCGACCCAATATATAGGGGGAACTCCACCAAGTCTCAAATTGTATGAGATGTGCATGAAATTCATTTTCATATCTATATGCACATATTTATGTGGAGTTTGTCCTATGTGTTGTTGGTTCTCTAACTCGTTGGTCCCAATGAGTTTGGATACCATTTTGTTTGTGTTGTTGTTCTAGGAACAAGTGGAGATGCATTGGATGCTCGGCTCACTCACAAGGAAGGTGTTGTCACCATGTGCTTATTGGAGTCAAGCTAGGATGATCAATGAACTACTTTGTACCTTCAATTGGTATCTACTATATCCTTCCAATGTTATCTCAGTAACAAGTATCTTCATATACTTCATGCACACATTTCTTGCATCAACCTTGTGTAGGTTGTATCATGGCATGTTATCCATTCTTTCTTGTGATACTTGTTTCCTTTCTCAAAGCATCCCAACAATGATGTCTTGTTGCTAGTTGTGATGTCTTTGATGTTCGTGTGGTTGGAATTCATTTATATACAATAAGACCATATCTAGCCATGTGCTATGCTCTCAAGCAAATATCTTATTGGTATATGTATGACTTCCTTTTGAATATCTTGTTCCTTTGTGTTGTAACTATTTCGAGTGTACATCCTTCTTTGTAGAGATATATATATATATATATATATATATATATATCATCATGATTTCGTCTACCTAGAATCTTATACACTTGAGAGAAGTTGCATATCTAGATGATATCCTTTCTTTCACGTCCACCTTGTTTTTCTTATGTTATTTCTTTGGTGGCTCCGTGAAAGCTTTTGCCTTGAGTGCGTGTCTTCTATCGTTGCATCTTGATGCACTCTTGTGTGGTGAAGATTATTTTCCTCATGCTTATCTTTACGAGGTTTTTGCCATCTTAATTGGCATCCCTCGTCTTGATGCGCCTTTCATCTTCTATCTTCACCGTGGGTTGTCACAAGCATAGGTTCTCTATATACTTATTAGTATGCTTGTGAACCCATTTGCTAGTTGTGTGTGGGAATGATAGGCCTTGCACCGTGTGCCTCATTCTTTGAAGACTTTATTGATGTTTAATGCTCTTCTGTACATTAGTCTTCTCAAGTGCATTGCCTTGACTCACACACATCTTTTTGGTTGAGCCCACTCTTAAGTTGCCTCTCTTACTTGTTGCTCAACCATGTGTTTGTTGCAAGTACTAGGCTTAGTTTCCTATATGCTCTCTTGCACTTGTTGTAAGTTTCTATTGATTTTGGGGGAGCTATGATCCTATTTTGTGCACTTTGTATCCAAATACAAAAATTCTTGATGTGCACAAATCATGGGGAGCTTCCCTAGTTTCTTTAGAACACTGCTATGCTCTTATCATAATATCCTTTATTCATGTGGCTCGTAGGATCATTGGCCTAGTTGGTTCAATTGGTATCTTTTGATAGCTTGCTTCAATTGGTATCTTTTGATTGCTTGTTTCTCTCTTTGATTATGTCTTTGTGGCATATCTTCCTTTTGCAATCTTTGGGCCTCAATATAGTTTGTCTTCCTCCAAGCATTTACCGTTGGATATGTGTATTGCATTCCACTCTCTTGTTGAGAAATACACAATTTATGGAGGAACACATTTTATATTGGCCTTCTAAGCTTTTATCACATTTTGGCAATCGATGCCAATGGGGGAGAAGTTTCGGAGAGTTTTGTGGAGAAGTTTAGAGAGTTGTCTCTTCTGGCTTTGGTTTGTTCCTAAGCATACGCATCTCCTACGCATGCATTATTGGTTGTTGCATTGCATGGTGATGCATAATTCCTTATATAAACTCTCTTGAAAGTGATTGTCATCAATTAACAAAATGGGGGAGATTGAAAGGACATGCGGTGCCCCCATGTGTGGTTTTGGTAATTGATGACATTCTCTATGGACTAATGGTTGCATTGAGTTATATTTGAAGGATTTTTCCACAGGCATTTCTTGAAGTCCATGTGTTGGTTTCAAGGAGTTTATGGGTTGACCAAGGTGCTATTAACGAATTATCCGAAGATTGGTCATGTGAGTGTTGATCTTATTGCAAGCATGTCTTGAAGAACAAGAAGATTGTGTGATCATTCATGTTTACCTTCAAGACATCATCCAAACGAAGAGAGTTGGAAAGATTCAAGGTTGATCAAGACTAAGTCAAGAGTGAATCAAGTTGATCAACTCACAAAGAGTAGAAGATGTACCGAGAGGGATCAAGTGATCCCATGGTATGGTAAGCATTGTCCATTGCACTTTATGTACTAACTCATGGTCTATGTGAGAGTCTATGTGGGGTTAGGTATGTGTCCATGGGCTTGCATCAAGAGGATGATATCATACAACCCATGGGAAGGATGACATCAAGTGGTGATCGTCATCAAGATTGCCGTGTGCAAGTTCAAGTGTAGAATCATGAAGAGATAAAGTGCTTGAAGCTTGTCATCCATTGTGGTGTTAATGGACTTGTGAAGATGTGCCGAAGAGTGGCTCACCCATAGTGGAGTATGGGGGAGCAATCATCTAGTCTCCATCGACCCAACGCAATCAAGAAAGGTGGTCCATCTTGAGAAGGACAAGAACGTCATCATCTAGCTCAAGTGGATCATGTGCAAGGCAAAGGTTTGCCCTTGATAGGTTTTCTATTTTACCGGTCTCATGGTGGTAGTTGGGAGACAGGGTTATAGGATCGATAGCCGTACTATCAAGGGGGGCTCTCAAGTGAGTAGCTTGATCGTATCGTTCATCGAGAGCTCAAACCATTGCATCCTTGCATCATGTGTCTTGGTTCTTGTTTGGTTCTCTTTGTGAGTCTTAGAGCTTATGGTCATCTTGATGACAAGCTTGAGTTCATCGAAAATGGAGTTTGCATGCATCTTCTATGATGTTTTCGGTGTTGGAGGTTTTACCGGTCTTATCCGAGGAAGGGTTCTCACCATTTTCTTTTGGCCCTTTTCTCATTTGCTTCTTATTTGTATTTCTATCAACATTGTGTTAGCCCTTGTCGCTAGCTTTCCAACAAACTTGGTTTCGTCGAATTCGGAGTCTGTTTGCAGAAGTTGTGTCAGTTTTGGTGTTCTGAAAAGGCTGCAGCGGTACTACCGCGGACTGGAGCGGATGTAATTTTTTACTACCACTCTTGGGAGCGGTACTACCGCTTGGAGCAGTACTACCGCGGCTACTTCTGTGGCTACTTCCGCTCGGGACCAAAAACTCGTCACAAGTCCAGCGGTGGTAGGCACGGATGTATTTTTTTAGTACCGCTCGCAAGCAGTAGTACCGCTACCCTTAGCAGTAGTACCGCTACCCCTAGCGGTAGTACCGTTAGGTCAAGCGGTACTACCGCTTCGACGGTTCTTCTGGCTTTTTTGCCTCCTCGCTGTTGTGTTTCAAAGGGCTACTACCGCCCTAGCGGTAGTACCGCTCCTTAGAGCGGTAGTACCGCTCGGTGCGGGCTGTGAGCATAACGGTTGGATTTTTCACCACCTATAAAAGGGGGTCTTCTTACCCAATGAACCTTATCCTTTGATCTCATGTTCTTCCCCCATTGTTGACCTTCTTCGAGCTTGCTAACTCTCAATCCCTCCATGGATTCTTGCTAGTTTTTGAGGGAAAAGAGAGAGGAGATCTAGATCCACATTTCCACAAATCACTTTCTCCTCTAGGTGAGGGGAACCCCTTGGATCTAGATCTTGGAGTTCTTGGTGTTCTCCTTCTTGTTCTTCCTGTCATTTTCCTCCCTAGCATTAGTTGCTTCGATGGGATTTGAGAGAGAAGGACTTGGGCAATCCGTGTGCCCTTGCCATTGAATTTGGTGCATCGGTTTGAGTTCTCCACATGATACGTGGAAGTTACAAGTTGAGAAGCTTATTACTCTTGGGTACTTGGTACCTTTGAGCTTGTTCCTCTTGGGTGCTTGGGCGCCCTAGATGGTTGGTGGTGTTCGGAGCTCAATCATTGTGGTGTAAAGCTTCGGGCAAGCGTCGGGGTCTCCAATTAGGTTGTGGAGATCGCCCTGAGCAATTTGACGGGTACCGGTGACCGCCCCCAAGGGTTGCCAAAGTGTACGGGTTCGGTGACCGCCCCCAAAGGTTGCCATTTATATGGGTTCGGTGACCGCCCTCAAGGGTCCCTTAGTGGAATCACAACATCTTGCATTGTGCGAGGGCGTGAGGAGATTACGGTGGCCCTAGTGTCTTCTTGGGGAGCATTGTGTCTCCACACCACTCCAAACGGAGATTAGCATCCGCAAGGGTGTGAACTTCGGGATACATCTGAAGGAAATATGCCCTAGAGGCAATGATAAAGTTATTATTTATTTCCTTATATCATGATAAATGTTTATTATTCATGCTAGAATTGTATTAACCGGAAACATAATACATGTGTGAATACATAGACAAACAGAGTGTCACTAGTATGCCTCTACTTTACTAGCTTGTTGATCAAAGATGGTTATGTTTCCTAACCATAGACATGAGTTGTCATTTGATTAACGGGATCACATCATTAGGAGAATGATGTGGTTGACTTGACCATTCCGTTAGCATAGCACTTGATCGTTTAGTTTGTTGCTATTGCTTTCTTCATAACTTATACATGTTCCTATGACTATGAGATTATGCAACTCCTGTTTACCGGAGGAACACTTTGTGTGCTACCAAACGTCACAACGTAACTGGGTGATTATAAAGGTGCTCTACAGGTGTCTCCGAAGGTACTTGTTGGGTTGGCGTATTTCGAGATTAGGATTTGTCACTCCGATTGTCGGAGAGGTATCTCTGGGCCCTCTCGGTAATGCACATCACTCAAGCCTTGCAAGCATTGCAACTAATAAGTTAGTTGCGGGATGATGTATTACAGAACGAGTAAAGAGACTTGCCGGTAACGAGATTGAACTAGGTATTGAGATACCAACGATCGAATCTCGGGGAAGTAACACACCGATGACAAAGGGAACAACGTATGTTGTTATGTGGTCTGACCGATAAAGATCTTCGTAGAATATGTAGGAGCCAATATGAACATCCAGGTTCCGCTATTGGTTATTGACCGGACACGTGTCTCGGTCATGTCTACATAGTTCTCGAACCCCCCGTAGGGTCCGCACGCTTAAAGTTCGGTGACGATCGTAATTAGGGTTTTTGTGTTTTGATGTACCAAAGGTTGTTCGGAGTCCCGGATGTGATCACGGACATGACGAGGAGTCTCGAAATGGTCGAGACATAAAGATTGATATATTGGAATCCTATATTTGGATATCGGAAACGTTCCGGGTGAAATCGGGATTTTACCGGAGTACCGGGGGGTTACCGGAACCCCCCGGGGGTTATTGGGCCTACACGGGCCATAAGGGAGAAGAGGAGGGCCGGCTAGGGCAGGCCGCGCCCCCTCCCCCCTAGTCCAAATAGGACAAGGAAGGGGGGCGGCGCCCCCTTTCCTCTTTCTCTCTTCCTCCTTCCTTTTCCAACAAGGCAAGAGGGGGCGGTTGGAGTAGGACTCCTCCAGGCGCACCCATAGGGCCGGCCGCACCTCCCCCTCTCCCTCCTTTATATACTGATGCAAGGGGGCACCCCATAACACACAAGTTGATCTTCGTGATCGTTCCTTAGCCATGTGCGGTGCCCCCTTCCACCATATTCCACCTCGGTCATATCGTGGCGGTGCTTAGGCGAAGCCCTGCGTCGGTAGAACATCATCACCATCATGACGCCGTCGTGCTGACGAAACTCTCCCTCAACGTTTTGCTGGATCAGAGCTCGAGGGACGTCACCGAGTTGAACGTGTGCAGAACTCGGAGGTGCCGTACGTTCAGTCCTTGGATCGGTCGGATCGGGAAGACGTACGACTGCTTCCTCTATGTTGTGTTAACGCTTCCGTTGCCGGTCTACGAGGGTACGTAGACAACACTCTCCCCTCTTGTTGCTATGCATCATCATGATCTTGCGTGTGCGTAGGAATTTTTTTGAAATTACTACGTTCCCCAACAGTGGCATCCGAGCCTAGGTTTTATGTGTTGATGTTGTGCACGAGTAGAACACAAGTGAGTTGTGGGCGATATAAGTCATACTGCTTACCAGCATGTCATACTTTGGTTCGGCGGTATTGTTGGATGAAGCGGCCCGGACCGACATTACGCGTACGCTTACGCGAGACTGGTTCTCACTAGTGCAGAACCGGGCAATAGCACCGGTTCGTAAGGCCCTTTAGTGCTGGTTCCATAACCGGCACTAAAGTGTGGTCACTAAAGGCCCCCCCCTTTTGTACCGGTTCAGCACGAACCGGTGCTAAAGGGCAACCACGTGGCACGAGCCAGCTCCGGGGGCTGGGATCCCTTTAGTACCGGTTGGTAACACCAACCGGTACTAAAATGTTTGGGGGGGTTTTGGTTTTATGATTTCTTTTTCATTTAATTTTGTGTTTTCCATTTTAATTCTTTTTCGTTTGCTGGTATTTTACGATACTACACATTGTACACGTTATGAATATATATATATAAATAGAATTTCTAGTAGAACCAATCATATATATATCATCAATGTCTCACAAACCACCATATTAATTCACACATACACACATGTATAGCTATATACAATTTCTCCTACATATGCATGTTGCCTTCGGAGTCAGTGGCATTAGCCTAATTGGTGCCTTCGGAGCACGATGACAATTGGAAGTGGTTCATGACCTGGTCGATGGGGGCGGTAGCGGGTAATAGTATTCTCCCTTCGGATTTATGACCTGGTCGAGCAAAAATCCCGCTATTTCCTCTTGAAGTGCTTCTATGCGCTCCGTTTCTAGGAGCTTGTCCCACACCTCTTTGAACTGTTAAGAAGGAGATCAATATGCATGTGTATTAGTTGTGTGACTAGATATCGATAATGGTGTAAAAATTGTGAATAGTGTTCTGACAAGCGTACCCATTCCTGTCTTTGAGATCTGCTCCTTTCGGACGCCATCATGCGAATGTTCTCGCAAACGCAGAATGCACACAGACCAGTCCCCTGCGCCTGCTTCAGGGCCTTTATTATGAGAATGGAATTTAATTTGATCAGATAATAACTAATCAAGCATGATAATTAAAGAGATGACAGCTAGCTAGCTAGCTAGTACTACTTAATCACTTACCTTGGGTCGAAACCATTTCAGGTGTCGTTTCCATTCGCCTTCCGTGACGCTGATGAACCTTGCCCAAGCCCTGCCCGCCGACAAAGAAAATGAATAAAGGGGTTATTAAATAGTTCATATCATGAAATGACGAACTAAATAGGCCGAGATATATAGTTAATAATGATTGAAATTACCTGTTGACTATCCCAAACAAGATGTTATAGTCACTATTTGCTTTGAGTAGTGAGTCCAGTATTTGAACTGTTCCGGCATCAACTTTAATGATACACAAGGTCCAGTGAAATCTGCATGCACACACGTTTGCATGTCTTAATTAAGCGGGCATATGTAAGCAAAAACATGTAGCTAGCTAGTAGGCAAAAACAAAGAATTTGTAGTACAAGAAAGTGTGACTCACTGGAAGTTGTAAGGAAGTAGTATATCTTCATTGTATTTGAGGTGCTTTAAGAACTCTAGCATGTTGTCCTATACCTGCTTTTCATAATGCTTGTTTATTTTCCATGTGTATTCATTAACGGTGTTTGGGTCAATGAACCCAATGCCATAGCGTCCATCTTTTCTCATTTCATACATCTTCATCCTGCATAATACCATAGAAAAGAATATAGTGAGGATAATTACAGGTAACGATTGATCAAAAGGATCACTACAACTAGCTTGAGACTTAAATTACAGAAAGAAATCACTTACAGACAATAGCAACTAACGATAGATTTGTTGAGTGCATCTTGATTGTATAACTGAAACAGTTCAAAATACTCAACGGTCACAGGTTTCTCATGGTAGTAATGATCCTTCTTGACTTGCACCATGAGGGACTCCCGATCGGATCTCTTGGTAATGTCCATGTACCATTGATGCAATTCATACATTCTCGTTGGGAGCTTCTTGACTTCTTCTGGCTTGACCAAAGGTTGGCCCCGGGCATATTTCCGTTTTATTTCCTCCTCTGTAAGAACAGGCATGTCCTCGATCTCGAGGAGTTATCCAACAGTGATGTTGAGAGTTTCAGCCTGCATTATATGCTCCTGGGTTATTACCACATCGCCCACCTCGGGAATGTAAACTGTTTGCCCACAATAATATTCGGCGCGCGTACTGTCACGTGTTGTT
>NC_041392.1:686641745-686645043 GCF_002162155.2 Triticum dicoccoides | reverse complement strand
GCCGCCTGTTCTCCCAGCTGGGCAACGGTTTTCCCGCATTTTTTGACAGCTGCTTGTTGTTTGCTCGAGCTCGAGCTCACCTTCTTCTATAGACATTGTCGATGTAACTTCCTGATGTGGCGCTCATAGTCTGTGTCAACAGGCTTAGGAGCTGGTGGTTGAGCCATATGAATGAAGTGGTCAACTACTTCCACAGGCACTTTCTCCCTTGGCGGCGGTGGTGGTTTCGGTCCAAAATGGGCGTCGACTTTTGCCCACACTATGGCATTGGTTTGCTCCTCGGTCCTGTCGTAAGCCCTCTTAGGAAGAGGAGTAGTGAGGTTTGGACCATATTTATATCGCTTGCCTCCACCTGTACTTCATGTACTATGACCTCGACTCGTACCGCTATGCACCATAGCTGCGGGGTGTCTCTTCTGCGATTGCTGAGGCGGCGGAGACGGCTGACGGGGCTGAGTTGGACGAGGAGTGGCCTGAAGCTGTGCCGGACTTGCAGTGGCCTGAGGTTGTGCCGGACTTGGAGGAGGAGTGGACGTCTGACGCTGTGTCGGACTTGGAGGAGGAGTGGCCTGACACTTTGCTGGACTTGGAGGAGGAGGAGTGGCCTCACGCGTTGGTGGACTTGGAGGAGCGGGAGTCTGCTGACTCGGTGGCGGACTTCGACGAGGAGTCGGGTGACGCGGTGTCGGTGGCCTTCGAAAGATGATGCAATCCTTTCTCCATAGGATGATACGATGTTTGGCATCTCCGAGTGTGTGCTCCTCGTCACCTCCAGGAATGTCAAGCTCTAGCCCCGAATATTGGTCCACCACCTCATCAACCACGACACAAGCATAACCACGACACCTCCTCCATCTTCCTCTTCTTCTCCTCCGCAATCTTCTTTCTCGCACGGGTTCTGTAGTCAGCGTTCCAGTCCGAAAACCCCTCATACCACGGAATAGCGCCCATGCCTCGTGTTCTTCCCGGGTGTTCAGGATTTCCCAGGGCACGCGTAAGCTCGTCATTCTCTCTGTTGGGCTCAAACAACCCGGATCGAGCCTCTTCTATTGCAACAAGTAGCTTATCTTCGGCTCCGTCCAGACATGCCTTCTTGGAAACTTTGCCTGTCTTCGGGTCCAACTCCCCCCCATGCGCATAGAACCAAGTCCTGCACCTGGGGGGCCAACTCAATGTTTCTAGAGTGACACTTGCATCCAGCATCTCTTTCTCAGACTTATCCCACTTAGGCATTCCCACCGCATAGCCACCTGGCCCCAGCTTATGGAACTTATCCTTTTTTGTGGCATTGGCCTTGTTTATTCTGAATCCTTGAATTTCACGAAATCGTCCCAATGAGCACTTTGATTCTCTAGTGTTCCCTCGAATACTGGAGTCTTCCTTCCTCCCTTGACGTACTTGTCCCATTCACGATTCTTGTGGTTCTTGAATGCAACCACCATCTTCCTAAGAGCAGCGTCCTTGACTTTTTGCACATCTGCTTCTGTGAAATGATCTGGTAGGGTGAAATGTTCCATGAGAGTATCCCAAAGCAGACTTTTTTGTCTGTCGTCGACAAAAGTAAGATCTGGACGTGGCTTTGTTGGCTCTCTCCATTCTTGAAGGGAGATCGGGAGTTGGTCCTTCACAAGAACTCCGCACTGACGAACGAACTTGTCCGCAATCTTCTTAGGCGCTAATGGTTCGCCATTAGGTTTGATTGCCTCGATATTATACTTTACGCCCTCCTTCAACTTTTTGTTCAGGCCTCGTTTCGTCCTGTTGCCTGAAGATTTGCTCGGTCCGGATGGCTGAAAGAAGAAAGATCGATTCATTAATATATCTTCAACTCATTTAAAACATGTGATGATCACCAGATGCCTGCTTATATAAATATATATACCTCTCCGGTGTTGTCATAATCGTAGTTCATGACTTCATCAATTCGGTCGTCGCGATCGAATATCATATCACCCTCTCCGGTGTTGTTTAGAAATTCGGAGCCGTCATAATCTTCTTCATTCTGATCATCATCTGGCCCGCGTATTATATCGAACATGGTATGTTCTCCCTCTCTGTCGGTATTGTCCGCCATAGCTTTTATTTAACTATGCCAAAAGAAATATAAAACAATTTAGTATTCAAATTACATCGTCTCGAATAATAGATATAATCTCGAATACATCATCTCGAATAATAGATATAATCTCGAATACATCGTCTCGAATAATAGATATAATCTCGAATACATCGTCTCGAATAATATATAATCTCGAATACATCGTCTTGAATATTATATATCGAGTACATCACTGGCTAGGTAGCTAATAAAGATCGAATACTACAGAAGAATCTAGGACACTCGCGGTTCCTGCGGCGCGGGCGGTGGACACCCAAAGAGAAGGAACCCTCACAGGATCATAGCTGAAGTGAGATCCCTGAAGAAACTGCCAGGTATTGGAGAACCTGCCGCCCTCTAACGCAACCATGTAGCGATGGACGTGCTTGTCCTCCTTCCTGACACGGCGACGTACCACCTCCGGCGGGGCCGGCTCCCTCCGCACCGAAACTGGCCCACGCGAACGCCACCAAATGAGATCAGGGTCGACGACGGGACCCGGGGCCGGGTTCCTCATCAAGCGGCGCGCCCCTCTAGGCAGCACCTCCCAGTGCCAGCCCGGCGGAGCCCAGTCCCGGACATGGGTCAGTCGGATGTCATCGCGGATGGGCCGACGGCGAGGATGCGGGCCGGGCATCGTCGAGAACAAATACTAGCTATATGCCCGCAAAAAGTAACATTTTTTAATGATTGGATTTTGATAACTAAAATTTCTAACATTTCTATATAACTAACATTTCTATAACATTTCTAATATTTCTAGAACTAACAAAAAGAAAATTTTCTAATTTTTTATAACTATTTCTATAACTAAAAAACAGAAAAATTTCTAACAATTCTAACTTTTTTATAACTATTTCTATAACTAAAAAACAGAAAAATTTCTAACAATTCTAACATTTCTAACTATTCTAACAATTCTAACATTTCTAACTATTCTAACAATTCTAACATTTCTAACTATTTCTAAAAAACAGAAAAATTTCTAACAATTTCTAAAAAACAGAAAAATTTCTAACTATTTGTATAACTAAAAAACAAAAAATGTATGTGTGTGTGCGCGCTCACCGGCGAGGCGAGAGGCGACGGGGGCGGCGACAGGGACGGCGACGGGCGCGGCGACGACGGGGATGACGACGACGGGGACAGGGATGGGGCGGCGATGACGGGGACAGGGACATACGGGCCGGGGCGGCCACG
>NC_041392.1:686613773-686641501 GCF_002162155.2 Triticum dicoccoides | reverse complement strand
CACGACGATGGGGACGTATAGGGCGGCGATGACGGGGACGGGGACGACGCAGGACGGGCCGGGACGGGGCGGCGGTGACGACGGGGACGACGGGGCGGCGACAATGGGGACGGGGCGGCGACGAGGGATGGAGACGTACGGGGGCGGCGGGCGACGGTGCAGAGGAGAAGAAGTAGATGAGAAACTGAAATTTCCGTAAGTGTTGTTTATATAGGAGGGGCCTTTAGTACCGGTTGGAGCCACCAACCGGTACTAAAGGCCTGTTTTGGCCAGGCCAAGCGGCGGGAAGCGACCCCCTTTAGTACCGGGTGGTGGCTCCAACCGGTACTAAAGGCCCCCCCTTTAGTACCGGTTGGTGCCACGACCCGGTACTAAAGGGGGTGCGCTGGCGCAAGTGCGGTGCGGCAAGTTTAGTCCCACCTTGCTAGCCGAGGGGCGACCGCACTGGTTTATAAACCCCCGTGCGGTAGCTCTCTCGAGCTCCTCTCCAAAGCAGGCCTACTGGGCCTACATGTTCTGTGCTGCCCTGTTGGCCTACTGGGCCTTTGCGGGCCTGCATCCTGGCCCAACAACAGGTTGGGTTTCTAGTCGTATACTGGCCTCTCTGGCCTAGTAGGCGGGCTTTTTTATTTTTTTTGCTTTATTTATTTTTGAGTTGTTTTTTTGTGTATTTAGAGTTTCTCTGTGAATATTTTTGCTTTAGGTACAAAAAATTACAAACTTTCTATTAGTGCCCGTAGTTTTCAAATTTGAATAGTTTAAATTTTGAATTATTTGAAATTAGTGTGAATCACTAGTTTGTGAATAACTTTAACTTTAAAAATCAGTAAAGGCATGAAAGAATTTGTTTGCACATAAAATTTCTTCGCGTTTCAAATGCCAAAACACATAATTAACTACCCTAACTATTACAGAGATTCCCTTCTGGGTGTGAAACACAGAAGAAAGTGATGATAGTGAAGCCGATCACATCCCAGATCTTTGGGTGTGAAACTTTTTCTTCGCGTGTGTCCCTTTGCGCCGTAACCATGGAAAATCTTCATCATTTAACGGGATGCTCGGGTCAATATTCACTGTGAATGGAGCAATTTCATCAGACTTTTCATAACCTTCTGACTTGTCTGTCTTGTCATCCACTCCCACGACGTTTCTCTTCCCAGAAAGAACTATGTGCCGCTTTGGCTCATCGTACGATGCATTCGCTTCCTTATCTTTTCTTTTTCTTGGCTTGGTAGACATGTCCTTCACATAGAAAACCTGTGCCACATCATTGGCTAGGACGAATGGTTCGTCTGCATACGCAAGATTGTTGAGATCCACTGTTGTCATTCCGTACTGCGGGTCTTCCGTTACCCCGCCTCGTGTCATATTGACCCATTTGCACCGAAACAAAGGGACCTTCAAACCACGTCGATAGTCAAGTTCCCATATGTCCTGTATATAACCATAATATGTTTCCTTTCCCGTCTTGGTTTCTGCATCAAAGCGGACACCACTGTTTTGGTTGGTGCTCTTCTTATCTTGGGCGATCGTGTAAAATGTATTACCATTTATCTCATACCCTTTGAAAGTCATTATATTTGAAGATGGTAACTGGGACAACAAGTACATGTCATCTTCAATAGAGGTGTCATGCATGGTACGTGTCTGCAACCAGCTGGCGAAACTCCTGGTTTGTTCACATGTAATCCAGTCATCAGACCGCTCCGGGTGTTTGGAGCGTAGCAAATTCTTGTGTTCATCCATATACGGAGCCACCAAGGCGGAATTCTGTAGAACTGTGTAGTGTGCTTCAGTGAGAGAATGTCCGTCCATACATATTATTTGTTCCCCTCCTAGCGTGCCTTTTCCATCCAGTCTGCCCTTATACCGCGATTCAGGAACACCAATCGGCTTAAGGTCAGGAATAAAGTCAATACAAAACTCAATGACCTCCTCATTTTGACGGCCCTTGGAGATGCTTCCTTCTGGCCTAGCACGGTTATGAACATATTTCTTTAAGACTTCCATGAACCTCTCAAAGGGGAACATATTGTGTAGAAATACAGGACCCAAAATGTTAATCTCTTCGCATAGGTGAACTAGGACGTGTGTCATGATGTTGAAGAAGGATGGTGAGAACACCAACTCCAAACTGACAAGACATTGCACCAAATCATTCTCTAACCTTGGTATGATTTCTGGATCGATTACCTTCTGAGAGATTGCATTGAGAAATGCACATAGCTTCACAATGGCTAATCGAAAGTTTTCCGGTAGAAGCCCCCTCAATGCAACCGGAAGCAGTTGCGTCATAATCACGTGGCAGTCATGAGACTTTAGGTTCTGGAATTTTTTTTCTCTGCCATGTTTATTATTCCCTTTATATTCGACAAGAAGCCAGACGGTACCTTAATACTGAGCAGGCATTCAAAGAAGATTTCCTTCTCTTCTTTGGTAAGAGCGTAGCTTGCATGACCCTGATGTATGCCGTCTTTTCCGTGCATACGTTGCTGGTCCTCTCGTGCCTCAGGTGTATATTTTGTCTTCCCATACACGCCCAAGAAGCCAAGCAGGGTCACACAAAGATTCTTCGTCACGTGCATCACGTCGATTGCGGAGCGGACCTCTAGGTCTTTCCAATAGGGCAGGTCCCAAAATATAGATTTCTTCTTCCACATGGGTGCGTGTCCGTCAGCGTCATTCGGAACAGGTTGTCCACCAGGACCCTTTCCAAAGACCACCTTCAAATCCTTGACCATATCATGTACATCAGCACCAGTACGGTGGCGAGGCTTCATCCGGTGATCCGCCTCACCTTTGAATTGCTTGCCTCTCTTTCTTACGGGATGCCTGCTCGAAAGAAATCGACGATGTCCCAGGTACACATTCTTCTTACAATTAGCCAAATATATACTGTCGATATCGTCCAAATAGTGCATGCATGCGCGGTATCCCTTGTTTGACTGTCCTGAAAGGTTACTAAGAGCAGGCCAATCATTGATGGTCACGAACAGCAACGCCTTTAGGTCAAATTCTTCCCCCATGTGCTCATCCCACGCACGTACACCTGTTCCATTCCACAGTTGTAAGAGTTCTTCAACTAATGGCCTTAGGTACACATCAATGTCGTTGCCGGGTTGCTTAGGGCCTTGGATGAGCACTGGCATCATAATGAACTTCCACTTCATGCACAACCAAGGAGGAAGGTTATACAAACATAGAGTCACAGGCCAGGTGCTATGGTTGCTGCTCTGCTCCCCAAAAGGATTAATGCCATCTGCGCTTAGACCAAACCATACGCTCCTTGCGTCATCTACAAACTCCTTCCCATACTTTCTTTCGATTTTTCTCCACTGCGACCCGTCAACGGGTACTCTCAACTTTTTGTCTTTCTTACGGTCTTCTCTGTGCCATCGCATCGCCTTGGCATGCTCTTTGTTTTGGAACAAACGTTTCAACCGTGGTATTATAGGAGCATACCACATCACCTTGGCAGGAATCTTCTTCTTGGGGTGCTCGCCCTCGACATCACCAGGGTCATCGCGGCTGATCTTATAGCGCAATGCACCACATACCGGGCAAGCGTTCAAATCCTCGTACTCACCGCGGTAGAGGATGCAATCATTAGGGCATGCATGTATCTTCTGCACCTCTAACCCTAGAGGGCAGACAGCCTTCTTTGCTTCATACGTACTCTCGGGCAATTTGTTGTCCTTTGGAAGCATATCCTTTATCATTACTAGCAACTTTCCAAATCCCTTGTCAGATACACCATTCTCTGCCTTCCATTGCAGCAATTCCAGTGTGGTGCCCAGCTTTTTCTTGTCACCTACGCAATTCGGGTACAACAATTTTTTGTGATCCTCTAACATGCGCTGCAACTTCTTCTTCTCCAAATCACTTGCGCAGTTTCTCTTTGCATCGGCAATGGCCCGACCTAGATCATCAACGGGCTCATCTGATGCCTCTTCTTCAGCTTCTTCCCGCATTGCCGGCTCAGCTTCTTCCCGCATTACCGGCTCAGCTTCTTCCCCCATTGTTGTATCATCGTATTCAGGGAACCCATGGCCAGGATAGCTGTCGTCATCCTCTTCTTCTTCATTGTCTTCCATCATAACCCCTCTTTCTCCGTGCTTGGTCCAAACATTATAGTGGGGCATGAAACCGGACTTAAACAGGTGGACGTGAATGGTTCTTGACGTAGAGTAATTGTGACCATTCTTACAGCGAGCACATGGACAAGGCATAAAACCATCCGCCCGCTTGTTTGCCTCAGCCGCAAGAAGAAAAGTATGCACACCCTCAACGAACTAGGGAGAGCATCGGTCATCGTACATCCATTGCCGGCTCATCTTCATTACACAACACCGAATAGACCAAATTAATACAAGTTCATACATAAAGTTCATACAACACTTAAATGCAACAAACAAATAACTCTCTAGCTAAAGCACTTAAATGCAACAACAAATATGATCAAGATCACAACTAAGGTAACAATGGATCCAACAACATAATGATACCAAGCCTCACTATCGATGGCATATTTTCTAATCTTTCTAATCTTCAAGCGCATTTTCTCCATCTTGATCTTGTGATCATCGACGACATTGGCAACATGCAACTCCAATTCCATCTTCTCCCCCTCAATTCTTTTTAATTTTTCTTTCAAGTACTCATTTTCTCTTTCAACTAAATTTAACCTCTCGACAATAGGGTTGGTTGGAATTTCCGGTTCACATACCTCCTAGAAAAAATTTCAATGTCAACTTGATGGGCATAATTTGTCATAAACACGAAATGCAACTAGTTTTAAAAGAGAATATATATACCACATCCGAATCATAACAAGGACGAGGACCGACGGGGACGGATATCAAAACCATGGCACTATATGTATAATAAACAATGTACGGGTAAGATAATTATACGAGTAACTATATATTCAAATCACACAAACATCAATTTTTATATAAAATTTCATGAACAAGAGGCTCACCACAAGGTGGTGCTGGCGACGGGACGGTGCGGGCGATCGACGGTGGTTGCGACGGAGATTTAGAAAGCACTAAGTAAACCACACCTACATATGCAAACTAAGTGTTATTTTTGACCTCAAATTGCATATAAATCAAATACTAGCACATATATATATATATATATATATATATATATATATATATATATATATATATATATATATATATATATATCCACCCAAATTACTAAACTCACAAATTAATCACTATATAAAGCATTGCAAGAGCTAATCTAGCAATGAGAGATGAAAGGACAAAGTTGCTAACCTTTGTGATCATTTGAATGGATGGGGGCCTTCAAATCTTGACAAATTTTGGGCAAAATGTGTGATGAGCTCGAGAGGAAGAGGGGAAGAACAGAGAGGAGGGGGGAAAGGGGAAGAACAGAGCGAGCTCGTGTGGACGAAGGGTTTATGTAGGACGACCTTTAGTACTGGTTCGTGCCAAGAACTGGTACTAAAGGGGCTGGAGGGGCCCCAGTCTGACAACATCCTGCCACCACTCTCATTAGTACCGGTTCGTGGCACGAACCGGTGCTAAAGGTTCGCCACGAACCGGTACTAATGAAAGCGGCCCGGCTAGCCGTTGGAACCGGCACTAATGTATACATTAGTGCTGGCTCAAATACAAACCGGCACTAATGTGCTTCACGTTTGACCCTTTTTCTACTAGTGTCTACCGACGTGCTTTGCACACAGGTGGCTAGCGGGTGTCAGTTTCTCCAACTTTAGTTGAACCAAGTGTGGCTACGCCCGGTCCTTGTGAAGGTTAAAACAGCACCAACTTCACAAACTATCATTGTTGTTTTGATGTGTAGGTAAGAACGGTTCTTGCTAAGCCCGTAGCAGCCACGTAAAACTTGCAACAACAAAGTAGAGGACGTCTAACTTGTTTTTGCAGGGCATGTTGTGATGTGATATGGTCAAGACATGATGCTAAATTTTATTGTATGAGATGATCATGTTTTGTAACCGAGTTATCGGCAACTGGCAGGAGCCATATGGTTGTCGCTTTATTGTATGCAATGCAATTGCGCTGTAATGCTTTACTTTATCACTAAGCGGTAGCGATAGTCGTGGAAGCATAAGATTGGCGAGACGACAACGATGCTATGATGGTGATCAAGGTGTCGTGCCGGTGACGATGGTGATCATGAAGGTGCTTCGGAGATGGAGATCACAAGCACAAGATGATGATGGCCATATCATATCACTTATATTGATTTCATGTGATGTTTATCTTTTATGCATCTTATCTTGCTTTGATTGACGGTAGCATTATAAGATGATCCCTCACTAAATTATCAAAGTATAAGTGTTCTCCCTGTGTATAGGCACCATTGCGAAAGTTCTTCGTGCTGAGACACCACGTGATGATCGGGTGTGATAGGCTCTACGTTCAAATACAACAGGTGCAAAACAGTTGCACACACGGAATACTCGGGTTTAACTTGACGAGCCTAGCATATAACAGATATGGCCTCGGAACACGGAGACCGAAAGTTCAAGCGTGAATCATATAGTAGATATGATCAACATATTGATGTTCACCATTGATACTACTCCATCTCACGTGATGATCGGACATGGTTTAGTTGATTTGGATCACGTGATCACTTAGAGGATTAGAGGGATATCTTTCTAAGTGGGAGTTCTTAAGTAATATGATTAATTGAACTTAAATTTATCATGAACTTAGTACCTGATAGTATCTTGCTTGTCTATGTTTGATTGTAGATCAATAGCTCGTGTTTAGCTCCCCTGTTTTATTTTTGATATGTTCCTAGAGAAAATTAAGTTGAAAGATGTTAGTAGCAATGATGCGGATTGGATCCATGATCTGAGGATTATCCTCATTGCTGCACAGAAGAATTATGTCCTTAATGCACCGCTAGGTGACAGACCTATTGCAGGAGCAGATGCAGGCGTTATGAACGTTTGGCTAGCTCAATATGATGACTACTTGATAGTTTAGTGCACCATGCTTAACGGCTTAGAATCGGGGCTTCAAAGACGTTTTGAACGCCATGGAGCATATAAGATGTTCCAAGAGTTGAAATTGGTATTTCATACTCATGCCCGTGTCGAGAGGTATGAGACCTCTGACAGTACTTTGCCTACAAGATGGAGGAGAATAGCTCAACCAATGAGCATGTGCTCAGATTGTCTGAGTACTACAATTGCTTGAATCAAGTGGGAGTTAATCTTCCAGATAAGAGAGTAATTGACAAAGTTCTCTAGTCACTATCACCGAGTTACTAGAACTTAGTGATGAACTATAATATGCAAGGGATGACAAAAGTAATTCCCAAGCTCTTCGTGATGCTGAAATCGACGAAGGTAGAAATCAAGAAAAGCATCAAGTGTTGATGGTTGACAAAGACCACTAGTTTCAAAAAGGGCAAAGGGAAGAAAGGGAACTTCAAGAAGAACGGCAAGCAAGCTGCTGCTCAAGTGAAGAAGCCCAAGTCTGGACCTAAGCCTGAGACTGAGTGCTTCTACTTCAAAGGGACTGGTCACTAGAAGCGGAACTGCCCCAAGTATTTGGCGGATAAGAAGGATGGCAAAGTGAACAAAGGTATATTTGATATACAGATTAATGATGTGTATTTTACTAGTGTTCGTAGCAACCCCTCGGTATTTGATATTGGTTCAGTTGCTAAGAGTAGTAACTCGAAATGGGAGTTGCAGAATGAACAGAGACTAGTTAAGGGTAAAGTGACGATGTGTGTTGGAAGTGGTTCCAAGATTGATATGATCATCATCGCACACTTCCTATACTTTCGGGATTAGTGTTGAACCTAAATAAATGTTATTTGGTGTTTGCGTTAAGCATAAATATGATTGGATCATGTTTATTGCAATACGGTTATTCATGTAAGTTAGAGAATAATTGTTGTTCTGTTTACATGAATAAAACCTTCTATGGTCATACACCCAATGAAAATGGTTCGTTGGATCTCGATCGTGGTAATACACGTTTTCATAATATTGAAGCCAAAAGATGCAAAGTTAATAATGATAGTGCAACTTATTTGTGGCACTGCCGTTTAGGTCATATTGGTGTAAAGCGCATGAAGAAAATCCATGCTGATGGGCTTTTGGAATCACTTGATTATGAATCAGTTGATGCTTGCGAACCATGCCTCATGGGCAAGATGACTAAGACTTCGTTCTCCGGAACAATGGAGCAAGCAACAGATTTGTTGGAAATCATACATACTAATGTATGTGGTCCGATGAATATTGAGGCTCGCGGCAGGTATCATTATTTTCTGATCTTCACAGATGATTTGAGCAGATATGAGTATATCTACTTGATGAAACACAAGTCTGAAATATTTGAAAAGTTCAAAGAATTTCAGAGTGAAGTGGAGAATCATCATAATAAATATAAAAATTTCTACGATATGATCACAGAAGTAAAATATTTGAGTTACGAGTTTTGGCCTTCAGTTAAAACAATGTGAAATAGTTTCACTACTCACACCACCTGGAACACCACAGTGTAATGGTTTGTCCAAACATCGTAACCGTGCTTTATTAGATATGGTGCGATCTATGATGTCTCTTACCGATTACCACTATCGTTTTGGGGTTATGCATTAGAGACAGCTACATTCACGTTAAATAGGGCACCATCTAAATCCGTTGAGACGACGCCGTATGAACTGTGGTTTGGCGAGAAACCTAAGCCGTCATTTCTTAAAGTTTGGGACTGTGATGCTTATGTGAAAAAGTTTCAACTTGATAAGCTCGAACCCAAATCGGAGAAGTAAATCTTCATAGGATACCCAAAAGAAAATGTTGGGTACACCTTCTATCACAGATCCAAAGGCAAGATATTCATTGCTGAGAATGGATCCTTTCTAGAGAAGGAGATTCTCTCGAAAGAAGTGAGTGGGAGGAAAGTAGAACTTGATGAGGTAATTGTACCTGCTCCCTTATTGGAAAGTAGTTCATCACAGAAATCTGTTCCTGTGACTACTACAACAATTAGTGAGGAAGCTAATGATGATGATCATGTAACTTTAGATCAAGTTACTACCGAACCTCGTAGGCAAACCAGAGTGAGATCTGCACCAGAGTGGTACGGTAATCCTGTTCTGGAAGTCATGTTACTATACCATGACGAACTTGCGAACTATGAGGAAGCGATGATGAGCCCAGATTCCGCGAAATGGTTTGAGGCCATGAAATCTGAGATGAAATCCATGTATGAGAACAAAGTATGGACTTTCATTGACTTGCCCAATGATCGGCGAGTCATTGAGATTAAATGGATCTTCAAGAGGAAGACGGACGCTGATAGCAGTGTTACTATCTACAAAGCTAGAATTGTCGCAAAAGGTTTTTGACAAGTTCAAAGGTGTTGACTACGATGAGAGTTTCTCACTCGTATCTATGCTTAAGTCTGTCCAAATCATGTTAGCAATTGCCGCATTTTATGAAATCTGGGAAATGGATAAACAAAACTGCATTCCTTAATGGATTTATTAAAGAAGAGTTGTATATGATGCAACCAGAAGGTTTTGTCAATCCTAAAGGTACTAACAAAATATGCAAGCTCCAGCGATCCATCTATGGACTGGTGCAAGCATCTCGGAGTTGGAATATACGCTTTGATAAGTTAATCAAAGCATATAGTTTTATACAGACTTGCGGTGAAGCCTGTATTTACAAGAAAGTGAGTGGGAGCACTACATCATTTCTGATAAATATATGTGTATGACATATTGTTGATCGGAAATAATGTAGAATTATTCTGCAAAGCATAAACGAGTGTTTGAAAGGAGTTTTTCAAAGAAAGACCTCAGTGAAGCTGCTTACATATTGAGCATCAAAAACTATATAGATAGATCAAGATGCTTGATAAGTTTTCAATGAGTACATACCTTGACAAGTTTTTGAAGTAGTTCAAAATGGAACAGTCAAAGAAAGAGTTATTGCCTGTGTTACAAGGTGTGAAATTGAGTAAGACTCAAAGCCCGACCACGGCAGAAGATAGAGAGAGAATGAAAGTCATTCCTTATGCCTCAGCCATAGGTTCTATAAAGTATGCCATGCTGTGTACCAGACCTATTGTATACCCTGCCCTGAGTTTGGCAAGGGAGTACAATAGTGATCTAGGAGTAGATCACTGGACATTGGTCAAAATTATCCTTAGTGGAATAAGGATATGTTTCCCGATTATGGAGGTGACAAAAGGTTCGTCGTAAAGGGTTACGTCGATGCAAGTTTTGACACTAATCCAGATGACTCTAAGTCTCAATCTGGATACATATTGAAAGTGGGAGCAATTAGCTAGAGTAGCTCCGTGCAGAGCATTGTTGACATAGAAATTTGCAAAATACGTACGGATCTGAATATGGCAGAGCCGTTGACTAAACTTCTCTCACAAGGAAAACATGATCACACCTTAGTACTCTTTGGGTGTTAATCACATAGCGATGTGAACTAGATTATTGAATCTAGTAAACCCTTTGGGTGTTGGTCACTTGTCGATGTGAACTATGGGTGTTAATCACATGGTGATGTGAACTATTGGTATTAAATCACATGGTGATGTGAACTAGATTATTGACTCTAGTGCAAGTGGGAGACTGAAGGAAATATGCCCTAGAGGCAATGATAAAGTTATTATTTATTTCCTTATATCATGATAAATGTTTATTATTCATGCTAGAATTGTATTAATCGGAAACATAATACATGTGTGAATACATAGACAAACAGAGTGTCACTAGTATGCCTCTACTTGACTAGCTCGTTGATCAAGGATGGTTATGTTTCCTAACCATAGACATGAGTTGTCATTTGATTAATGGGATCACATCATTAGGAGAATGATGTGATTGACTTGACCCATTCCATTAGCATAGCACTTGATCGTTTAGTTTCTTGCTATTGCTTTCTTCATAACTTATACATGTTCCTATGACTATGAGATTATGCAACTCCCGTTTACCGGAGGAACACTTTGTGTGCTACCAAACGTTACAACATAACTGGGTGATTATAAAGGTGCTCTACAGGTGTCTCCAAAGGTACTTGTTGGGTTGGCGTATTTCAAGATTAGGATTTGTCACTCTGATTGTCGGAGAGGTATCTCTGGGCCCTGTCGGTAATGCACATCACTCAAGCCTTGCAAGCATTGCAACTAATAAGTTAGTTGCGGGATGATGTATTATGGAACGAGTAAAGAGACTTGCCGGTAACGAGATTGAACTAGGTATTGAGATACCGACGATCGAATCTCGGGCAATTAACATACCGATGACAAAGGGAACAACGTATGTTCTTATGCGGTCTGACCGATAAAGATCTTCGTAGAATATGTAGGAGCCAATATGAGCATCCAGGTTCCGCTATTGGTTATTGACCAGATACGTGTCTCGGTCATGTCTACATAGTTCTCGAACCCGTAGGGTCCGCACGCTTAAAGTTCGGTGACGATCGTAATTAGGGTTTTTGTGTTTTGATGTACCAAAGGTTGTTCGGAGTCCCGGATGTGATCACGGACATGACGAGGAGTCTCGAAATGGTCGAGACACAAAGATTGATATATTGGAAGCCTATATTTGGATATCGGAAACGTTCCGGGTGAAATCGGGATTTTACCGGAGTACCGGGGGGTTACCGGAATCCCCCGGGGGTTATTGGGCCTACATGGGCCACAAGGGAGAAGAGGAGGGCCGGCCAGGGCAGACCGCGGGCCCCCTCCCCCCTAGTCCGAATAGGACAAGGAAGGGGGGTGGCGCCCCCTTTCCTATTTCTCCCTTCCTCCTTCCTTTTCCAACAAGGCAAGAGGGGGCGGTTGGAGTAGGACTCCTCCAGGCGCACCCATAGGGCCGGCCGCACCTCCCCCTCTCCCTCCTTTATATACTGAGGCAAGGGGGCACCCCATAACACACAAGTTGATCTTCGTGATCGTTCCTTAGCCGTGTGCGGTGCCCCCTTCCACCATATTCCACCTCGGTCATATCGTAGCGGTGCTTAGGAGAAGCCCTGCATCGGTAGAACATCATCACCATCATCACGCCGTCGTGCTGATGAAACTCTCCCTTAACGTTTTCCTGGATCGGAGCTCGAGGGACGTCACCGAGTTGAACGTGTGCAGAACTCGGAGGTGTCGTACGTTCGGTACTTGGATCGGTCGGATCGGGAAGACGTACGACTACTTCCTCTGTGTTGTGTTAACGCCTCCGTTGCCGGTCTACGATGGTACGTAGACAACACTCTCCCCTCTCGTTACTATGCATCATCATGATCTTGCGTGTGCGTAGGAATTTTTTTGAAATTACTACGTTCCCCAACAACATCGTCGTCTCCGCGTGCCTCGGTTATCTCTTACCCGAGCCCTTTACTTATGCACTTTACTTTGTGATAGCCATATTGTTTCTTGTCATATATCTTGCTATCACATAGTTGTTTATCTTGCTTAGTATAAGTTGTTGGTGCACATAGGTGAGCCTAGTTTTTGTAGGTTTTGTGTTTGACAACTTAACTGCTAGGTTTATTCCGCATTTGTTCAAGCCTAAACCATAATTATTTTAAAGCGCCTATTCACCCCCCCCCCCTCTAGGCGACATCCACGATCTTTCAGTTGGGTTTGACACTCTTACTTAATGAAAATCTACGATAGATCCCCTACACTTGTGGGACACTAGAGTTCCAATCATAAGTGCATATGATCCAAGAAGAGAAAGTATGTTAGCTTATGCCTCTCCCTCATATGAAACTGCAATAGTGATTACCAATCTTGTTAACAATTGCCTAGGACAATTCCGCACACCGATCCAACATGATTCCACGCTCGCTATTTATAATATTTAATAATATATTCTAACTTTATGATAACAACACGTACTTTTATATTTTAGCTCTCTGATATCATACAAAGTTATCCTCTTCATACTCACAACGTAGTTTTATTTCTCATTGCTAGTTGGAAGCAAACATTCGGTGTACGTAGAGTCGTATCAGTGGCAGATAGGACTTGAGAGAATATTGATCTTACCTTTAGCTCCTTGTGGGTTCGACACTCCATACTTATCACTTCCACCATAGGGAATTGCTACGATGATTCCCTACACTTGGGGATTATCACATAACAACATACATTGTTCCCTTTGTCATCGGTATGTTACTTGCCCGAGATTCGATCATCGGTATCACCATACCTAGTTCAATATTGTTACCGGTAAGTCTCTTTACTCGTTCCGTAATGCATCATCCCGCAACTAACTCATTAGTCACATTGCTTGCAAGGCTTATAGTGATGTGCATTACCGAGAGGGCCCAGAGATACCTCTCCAATACACGGAGTGACACATCCTAATCTTGATCTATGCCAACCCAACAAACACCTTCAGAGACACCTGTAGAGCATCTTTATAATCACCCAGTTACGTTGTGACGTTTGATAGCACATAAGGTGTTCCTTCGGTATTCGGGAGTTGCATAATCTCCTAGTCAGAGGAACATGTATAAGTCATGAAGAAAGCAATAGCAATAAAACTCAACGATCATAATGCTAAGCTAATGGATGGGTCTTGTCCATCACGTCATTCTCTAATGATGTGATCCCGTTCATCAAATGACAACATAACCATCTTTGATTAACGAGCTAGTCAAGTAGAGGCATACTAGGGACACTATGTTTTGTCTATGTATTCACACATGTACTAAGTTTCCGGTTAACACAATTCTAGCATGAACAATGAACATTTATCATGATATAAGAAAATATAAATAACAACTTTATTATTGCCTCTAGGGCATATTTCCTTCAGTCTCCCACTTGCACTAGAGTCAATAATCTAGTTCACATCGCCATATGATTTAACACCAATAGTTCACATCTTTATGTGATTAACACCCATAGTTCACATCGCCATATGACCAACTTCTACCTCTTGAGCATGTGTTGGTTTTCCCTTGAAGAGGAAAGGGTGATGCAGCAAAGTAGCGTAAATATTTCCCTCGGTTTTTGAGAACCAAGATATTAATCCAGTAGGAGATAACATGCAGGTCACCTAGTACCTGCACAAACAATCAAGAACCTCGCAACCAATGTGATAAAGTGGTTGCCAATCCCTTCACGGTCACTTGCCGAAGTGAGATCTAATAAAGATAATAAGATAAATATTTTTGGTATTTTTGTTGTATAGATTGGAAAGTAAAGATTGCAAAATAGTAAACGAGATGCGATAATAAAAGAGATGCAATATAATAAGAAGGAGACCCGGGGCCATAGGTTTCACTAGTGGCTTCTCTCATGATAGCATGTATTACGGTGGGTGAACAAATTACTGCCGAGCAATTGATAGAAGAGCGCATAGTTATGAGAATATCTAGGCAATGATTATGAAATATAGGCATCACGTCTGTATTAAGTAGACCGAAGCGATTCTGCATCTACTATTATTACTCCACACATCGACCGCTATCCAGTATGCATCTAGAGTATTAAGTTCATAAGAACAGAGTAACGCTTTAAGCAAGATGACATGATGTAGAGGGATAAACTCAAGCAATATGATATAAATCCCATCTTTTTGTCCTCAATGGCAACAATACAATACGTGCCTTGCTGCCCCTACTGTCACTGGGAAAGGACACCACAAGATTGAATCCAAAGCTAAGCACTTCTCCCATTGCAAGAAAGATCAATCTAGTAGGCTAAACTAAACCGATAATTCGAAGAGACTTGCAAAGATACCAAATCATGCATATAAGAATTCGGAGAAGAACCAAATATTGTTCATAGATAAACTTGATCATAAATCCACAATTCATCGGATCTCGGCAAACACACCGCAAAAAGTATTACATCGAATAGATATCCAAGAACATCGAGGAGAACTTTGTATTGAGAACCAAAGAGAGAGAAGAAGTCATCTACTCCCTCTGTTCCTAAATATTTGTCTTTCTAGAGGTTTCAAATGGTGACTACATACGGAGCAAAATGAGTGAATCTACACTTTAAAATATGTCTATGTACATCCGTATGTGGTGACCATTTGAAATATCTAGAAAGACAAATATTTAGGAACGGAGGGAGTAGTTAATAACTATGGACCCGAAGATCTGTGGTAAACTACTCACACATCATCGGAGAGGCTATGGTGTTGATGTAGAAGCCCTCCATGATTGAATCCCCCTCCGGCAGATCATCGGAAAAGGTCCCAGATGGGATCTCACGGGTACAAAAGGTTGCGGCGGTGGAAAAGTGGTTTCGTGGCTCCCCCTGATGTTTTTAGGGTATAAGAGTATATATAGGCGAAAGAAGTACGTCGGTGGATCTCCGTGGGGCCCATGAGGGTGGGGGGGCGCCCTCCTATCTCGTGGAAGCTTCGCGGAGTTCCAGACTTCCACTCCAAGTCTCCTGGTTTGCGTTTATTTCAAGAAAGATTCTCGCGAAGGTTTCGTTCCGTTTGTATTCCGGTTGATATTCCTTTTCTACAAAATACTGAAATAGGCAAAAAAACAGAAACTGACACTGGGCCTCCGGTGAATAGGTTAGTCCCAAAAATAATATAAAAGAGCATATTAAAGCCCATCAAACATCCAAAACAGATAATATAATATAATAGATTATTTTTTATTGGTGTGGAGGTAGCTAATCCGTGAGAAATATCCATAGTTCAGTGACATGCATGTGAAACAAAGATATGGGAGGTTATGATTTTGCAAAAGAAGAAAGAAGATATGACAGGTTATGTGATACGAAAGTACGACACATATGGTGCACTCCCTTCATCTTTGATGACATATCCCAATGAAATAAAATCCTTCGATGCTTACTTGATCTTTTTTTTTTCCACTACAGTTCCCCATAACAAGTTCTTTGAGGCTACATGATGTAGTGCCCGTCCAGGTTTTGCGATTTAGCATCGAAATCATTTAATACTACATGCAGGCATGCCTTGAGAAAATACACATCGTGAGCAAAATTGGTGCAGCAGCTGTCAATCGTGAGAAAAAAGAGTTGGCTGGCGTTTATCAATTACTTGGAGTACATCATGTGCATGCAGTTTGATGAGTTGCAGCTGTCGTAAAGAACCATATGACTCCGTCGACACGCACCAGCAAGCTGGATATATGAATGAGCCAGCGTGCCCTGGCACATAAGTTCTTTGAGGCTGCACCTTGCCTTTGCACGTCCAGGAACGACAATGGGTCTCTCAGAAGATTCACCTTGATTATCCCTGTGAGTTTCAATTTCTAGATCATTTCTGAATTTTGCTTATGCTGCAAGCAGAGTAAGGGAGGCTCCAGCGATGTGTCACGGGGTCAAAAAAATTTATCTTCTCCCTCTGCATTTTTCTAGCTTTGGAAGCAGTTTGTATTTTGGCGAAATTGCTTATGCTTTGTTTAGTGTTTCCAATAGCACCAACAATTAATAGGAAATCCATGCTCTCATGTATTTTCAATGTCCATCTGTAAGGTTTCTTCTTAATGGCTTGCAAATTAAGTCCTACCCAGATGCGCGGGAAACATATTTTCACCTATTTGATTTTCTACAGATCAACCTATCTAATGAGCAAGGAAGATACTTTCTTGACTCGCCAATGATAAAACAAAGAACACAAATTTCATATAGATGACAACTTTCTAGACTTCTTAGAGGCAGGCAGCAAATAAACATGGGAGACACTACTACATGATTGCATATTTGGAGCTGTGAAGCCATAAACAGCAGAAGATAAAACCTAAATGGTCATCCTTGCACACTTTGAATATGACATATTGAAAGAAAAAGGAACACATATATTCTCTACTACATTGTTAATTAAGGATATCCTGAGCATCCTCACATCTGACATCATTACATGTGTTACAACAAAAAAACTGCATCCTATAATATTTTTCCTTTGCTTTGACATGATGAACGGGTGCACGCATCTCATCCTATAATATGTCAATGTTGTGCCTAATTCTTTTCGCTACACACACACACTCTATGTTATTTTCGATGTCTATCTAGAGAACTCAACTCAAATCAGAGGGAAACTGAAACAACTCTCCAAAAAAACTTTGTCAATATGTGACCATTACATAGAAAATTTTGCCCAGCGAATGAGTGGGCTGATACTTAATTCTTTTAATATATGCAGCATAAGTAATACATTACTAATATATGAGGAATATTAACAAAAAAGGGAATCAAGATTTTTTTGGCTACATATTCCTCTACATTTTAAATTTATATCACAAATCCAAAATAGGAAAAGAACCAAACAACCCATAAGATAAAAAATTAAATTTGTTAACAAATATCTAATGTAATATGAAATTCAACTATATTAAAAGTATGTGACAAGCTAACTATAACAAGAACGGTAATTTGGTGAAACTTTTTTCAATAAATGAAGCACAACATTTAGATCTACATACCTATATCCATAATTTTGTGGACCCTTACTCTCTATGCAAAAAATATATGTTATAACTAAAAAACTTTATTAAATACTAGCCCGCGCATCGAGCGGGCCACTTCGCTAGTTCGTGCTAAAGGGAAAATTCTGCCGTTGTACGAACAATTGAATTGAATAACCAACGAACATACCCATACTCAAATAGAAGTGATGGATTCAGAAATTCCTTGCACATTCATCGGATCGATGCCGCTCCCAACTCGACTTGGATCCACGTGGGTATACGTTCTCATCAGGACTTGGGAAGTTGGGATCAGATCAAACAGATCAGTTTCGTCTACTGCATCCAGCGCGAGAATTTCTAGAGTCTCTTCCTGTGGAACTTCGTCTCAGATCAGATCAGTTGATCGGCCATGGACGTGGCGACCATGGCCATCGTCGTGGACGAGGCTGTTAGGTAATCCAAACATAAGTTGGTTTTAGCTAGGTAAGTTCTAGTTATGTGCAAGCTAGCAGTCTGCGTGAGACACAGGGTTAAGTCCGGTTAGGAAGTGATCAGCGCTGCCGTGTAATTAGATTAGGTAAGTTTTAGTTAAGTTTCCTAGTCCTATACGGCTGTGGCTATTGCCTTGTGTTGGTGAAATATGTGTCCGCATAGGTCAAGGAGGTCTTGTTGGTGTCGGTTTGATGGGTCAGGTCCTAGCGTGTATATATATGCACGTATAGGGCTGCTTAGATTGTAAAACCGTGAGTCAAGAAAAAGAGAAAAAGAAATAAAGAAAAGAGGCACGACACGACCCTGCTAGCGCCTGGGGGTGGGTGATACAGTTGTTGGTGTAGCAACAACGACGAGTGGGCAATACAGTCACCGGTGCAGCAACGAGAAAGAGCAGGCAATATGGTCGTTGGGTGATGCAGCGACAAGAAGAGCAGGTGATTTAGTCGTTGGGGGTGCAACGACGTGAAGGATCAGGTTGATTGTCGTTCGGCGGTGTGACGAGGAGGAGGCAGCGATGATGCTGTCGCAAGCGAGGCGACGGGTGATTGGCATTCGACGGAATAACCTGGAGGAGGGCGACAAGGCTGACGTCGGCAAGATGGTGGAAAGAGATCGTTGATGGGACTGGTCGTGCCAAGGTGCGGTGCCGGAAACTCATCCAAGATCGTAGTTGGTGGGAGTGAGGAAGAGATGACAAAGTTGCGAGCTGTCGTCAAAGTGTGCACATGAGTTCTTGCAAGGTGCGTCCAAGAGCTCAGATGTGTGAGTCTTCTGCTGCAGTTGAGATGCGTCACTGGCGGAGGAGAATTGCGAGCGAGAGCGGGCGGAAAAAGGAATTCGTGCCTTGCGTTTCCGTTCGTGGTCGTGGAGTTTCGGCGAGTTCATGTACGGTGGAGATGCGTTGCACGTATATGGCGAGTTGTGTTGCTGCTAGACAACAGGTGTCGTTCGATAAGATGTGGCATCAGCGACAATGAGAAAGATTGAAGATGTGATGGGTGAAGAGTTGTGTCTCCCCGCGTACAAACAACCGACGAGAAGATGAAGATCAACGTGAAGATGGACGCGCACCAGTTAAGTTGAGTTCCTGCATGAGGCTATGCGTTTAGTCTGCATGTAGCACGCTAAGATGTGGCAGCGTGGCTGGTAGTCCAAGTAATCGTTTGTTCCAGTCTGCAAATCGGCATAAGAAACAAAATATGGTGTTGAGGTGGTGGCCATTCTTGCAAGATGAGAGAAGTTGCGGTCCGGTAGGTCGCGTCACCGAAGGCAATCTACAGGACAAGATAAAGAGGTAATCGTCTGTGTGTCCCCTCGAGTAAAATGTCGGATGTTTGGATTAGGAGATGATTGTTAGGTAATCCAAACATAAGTTAGTTTTAGCTAGGTAAGTTCTAGTTATGTGCAAGCTAGCAGTCTGCGTGAGACACAGGGTTGAGTCCGGTTAGGAAGTGCTCAGCGCTGCCGTGTAATTAGCTTAGGTAAGTTTTAGTTAAGTTTTCTAGTCCTATACGGCTGTGGCTATTGCCTTGTGTTGGTGAAATATGTGTCCGCATAGGTCAAGGCGGTCTTGTTGGTGTCGGTTTGATGGGTCAGGTCCTAGCGTGTATATATGCACGTATAGGGCTGCTTAAATTGTAAAACCATGAGTCAAGAAAAAGAGAAAAAGAAATAAAGAAAAAAGGCACGACACGTACCTTTGGCTATCAGTTTTCGTGTGCGTGTGTTCGTCGTGATTTTGTGTGATCGATCCTGTGGGAGAGTTCCAACAGAGGCGTACCTGAGTTCGATGGCAACAGACCTGGAGCTGAGGTCCATGAGGCGCTGGTGGCGTCAGACATGGCGGCCCTGTCTCCCGAGAAGGCGGCCATGGCCGAGGCCGAGGGTCCCGTCTTGACGGCCATGGGTGCCATGGAGGTCATGGCACACGAGCTCCATGTCCGACCAGTGGCGATGGGTGATGGCGGCGGCATGCATGAGGGGTGAATGGTGACGGCAGCGTGCGAGCGGAATCGCGGCGGCATACCAGCGGAATGGTAGCAGCGGCGCCGACGTGACCTAGGGCATAGCAAATGGACTGAGCTTCAGTGACGTAACTGAAGCAGCGTCTGTAGCAAATAGATCGAGGGGAGCGTTGTTGCCTGATATTTTTTTGCTACGGGTGAGGGGGCTCTTCGCCTGGTCTTTTTTCGTTTCATGTGAGGGGTAGCCTCTTTCGTGGGGTGGAGAAGGTGGGAGGGGACGAAAATGGTGGGACGAAAAAAATCGTGGAGGTTATTCTACCAACTGAGACATTAGGAGTAGAGATTTGAGATCATGATCGTGACACGATACCGCCTCTAGTCCTCCTATATATACTGCTTACTGGCCCCGGCCAAAGATACACCGAAAACACCTTGGGTTTTGCCTCTTTTCGCAACTTGCGCCGCTACCGTAGTCTGGTCTATCCCGAACGTCGGCGTGCGGGAGTGCGGGTCTCCGGAACCGTTCGTTCTTGTGATCCTGCATCGGGAGAGGACGAAATAGGTTTTTGAAAAGCGCTCTGCGTGACTGCTCAAGTTCGTCATCACGAGTCGTCTTGTCTTGCGTCCAAGTTGGGCGGCCTACTCATCCTCGTCTCCAATGCCATCAGCAACAGATCGTCATCACCATCGTCATCAACACAACGTCACTCCTGCAGCAGCTAACGAATGGTACATTCCTCGTGATCTGTTCATGTCTTACTTTTCTTAGTTACTGTTACATGTGCATGTTTTACTATTCATCTAGTATGCTAGATTGTTGCTTGCTATTCTCTATTCTAGTCATGAATTATTTATTAAAATTAATCATGAACTTGCCTAATATTCCAACATCTTACTATTAGATTTACACATACAACATAGTTCTCGGTGAAGGAGCATACAGGATTCGAGAAGTGAAGACCAGATGTCCCGAGCCCAATCCTTGAAATGTCACTCTGCTATGTTGTTATTAAATTTAGCTCTACTAGCAAAAAGGCTCGTGCGTTGCAACAGGAGAAAAAAAATCCACACATATCTCTAGATGGGTCAGTTGGATAAACTATGTGTGGCCGGTTGGCAGGTTGTGAGATTCAATCCTCCCATCGGCAATTTTATTTTTCTCCGGACCTAGGCCACAGTGCGCCGCCAGATGGTCTTCCTCCGTTCAGCCAAAACGGGTGGCAAGTAAACACCACGAGTCTTCGTGGATGATATGTTTTTCCCCTCACATTAGGGTTTCTACCTCCTCTCGGGGCGATAGCGCCGCCGTTGAGTTCCCCTGTTTCCCTGCCGCCGATCCACGCCCTGCCGTTACCCCAGAGAGAGAGGGGCGGCCGGCGGGTAGCTGCCTGTTCTCTGGTGGGGGCTGCGGGGTGCGGCAGAGCTAGGGTTTCCACACAAAACCCGTTTTCGAGATCGTCTCATCGGGTTAGAGATACAGATGGCATCTGATGGAGTCCCGAGCTCCTCTGGTCTCAGCAAGGTGGAGAAGATGATGGAGGATCTAGGCCTTCGCGAGGAGGACCTCGACGACGTCGTCTTCGACGAGAAGGAGGCGTCGCAAGAGGCGGTAAGATGGATGGCTTTGGCTAGGGTCAACACGAGAAAGACCTATAGCCAGACCTGGTTTTACAGGAACATGCGCTCGGCATGGGATGCAGCACAGGAAATGAAGTTTAAACCTCTGCAAGAAAATCTCTATATAGTCAAATTTTCGTGCCTTGGGGACTGGGAGAGAGTCATGCAAGACGGCCCGTGGAATTTTAGGGGTGATGTGGTGCTCATAGTGTCGTATGATGGAGTCACTAAACCATCAACTATCAAGCTGGAAACTATTGACATTTGGATTCAGATTCATGATGTGCCTGACCTATATGCCCACTTAGTTGGTCTGATGGCGAAGAAGGTAGGAGAGGTGATGTATGCTGAAACGAGCTCTAATGATTTTACTGGAAACTTTTATCGTGTGTGGGTTCACATCAATGTTCTCAAACCTCTGAAGAATGTTGTTTCGGTGATAAGAGATGGACAGAGGCAAATCTACAGGGTAAAGTATGAGCGGCTTCCTGACTGGTGTGCCGTGTGTGGTATGTTGGGGCATCTTTACAAGGGGCATGGTAATGGAATACACCCATCCTCGGCGTTGGTTTTCAAGGATCTATGTGCTTCCTGGTTCATGCGCGCAGGGCGAGGACCGGGTGAGGGCAATGGCCGTCGGGGTGGCCGCGCTGGTGGCTGCACTGGAGGACGTACGAGGGGTGATCCAGGAGCAACCAAAGAGGAATTTCGTCAGGACATTGGGGATGGATCAGCAGCTTTGGTTGATGTGGACATGACTGATCAGAATAGGAAGAGATCCAATCTATGCGTTGCAAACTCCATGCAGACTCAGCAGATGGTTAAAGGGGGCCAAAATGACCAGAACAGCACACAAATAGCATCTAACCAATTGGCGATTGTCCCCCACCTTCCTTCGCCAATCAGCCCTTCGCCGAAGATGGACCCCAAGAGAAACAAACATGCTGCAGAAGAGAGGAAAGTGCTCCGAAAAACAGTTTGGCGGGCTCCCAAGTGGGGCGCCGCCAAGCTGAGTGTCTTCTGCTGGAACTGCCGTGGCGCGGGCAAACCTGCGGCAGTTTGCGAACTTCGTGATTTTGCGTTGAAGTTTGCCCCTACCGTACTATCTATTGTCGAGACACAAATCAGTGGTGTACGTGTAGAGGCTTTTGCTAGCACTCTGGGGTATGATAACTCTTATGCAATGAATAGTCAGGGTAAAAGTGGTGGAATTGGAAAGTTTTGGAATAATACAATCGATGTTGAGATTTTAGGCGACTCTGTTTATCACATTGATGCGAGAATACGGGGGCGGGGCAGGACCCATGGCGATTGACATGCTTTTATGGGGAGGCCCAAACTAGTCTGAGGCACCAAACCTGGGATCTAATGAAAAACTTGGCAGCTTTGAATGAATTGCCTTGGGTCTGTGTGGGTGATTCCAACGAGGTGCTACGTTAGGAAGAAAATCAGGGCGTAGCTAATAGAAGTAATGCACAAATCCAAGCTTTCCGGGATGCTGTGGATGTTTACATGTTGATGGACATTGGGTATCAGGGAAGATTCTGGACTTTTGAGAAGAAGGTGGACGGGGGTTCTTATGCCAGGGTGCGACTGGACAGGGCTCTGGCGTCTACTGGTTGGATGGACATGTTCCCTACAGCGACCCTGAAACACCTTACGTCAGCTAGCTCGGACCATAGCCCAATTCTTCTTAGCTTTGATCAATAGCCGCAACAGATGGGAGGTGTGAAGGCCTTCAAACATGAGGTCATGTGGGAGTCACATGAGGACTGCAGGCGAACTATCGAGTCAACATGGAATGATGTGTCCCCGGGTTATGGCGTAGGAGATTTCAGAGACAAGCTTCTCTCCATATCCCATCAAATAACATCTTGGAGCAGAGACACCTTCGGTAGTGTCCGGAAGGAGATAAAGGAGCTAAAATCCTCACTTGAGAGGATGCGAAGTGATCCAGCACGCACGGGACCGACGCACATAGATATCAAAATGAATGAAAAGTTGGTGGAGTTGTACCATAGAGAGGAGATTATGTGGCGGCAAAGCTCAAGATTGGAATGGCTGTCAGTAGGAGACAGAAACACTAAGTTTTTTCATATGCAGGCAAGCATGAGAAGGAAGAAGAACGTGGTCAAGGCATTATACAACTCATTGGGTGTACACACCGATGACCCAGCCGAGCTACGCACCATGGTTCGTGAGTTCTATGAGGCACTGTACACGTCAGAGGGTGTCATCGGTGTTGAGGAGGTGTTGCAACACGTTCCCCAGAAAGCAACCCCGGCCATGAACGATATCTTATGTGCCCCTTATACCAGCGAGGAAGTTAAGCATGCGTTATTTCTGATGTTCCCAACCAAGGCCCCGGGACCCGACGGGTTCCCGGCTCATTTCTATCAGAGGCATTGGGATCTATGTGGCGAGGAACTTACTAAGGTCGTACTGCGCATCATCAAGGGTGAAGAGAGTGCAGAAATTATTAATGACACGGTGTTGGTACTTATCCCTAAGGTAACAAACCCTACATTACTGTCTCAGTTCAGGCCTATCAGTCTTTGTAATGTGTTGTACAAAATAGCTTCCAAGGTGGTAGCGAATAGATTAAAACAAATTCTTCCTGATATCATATCAGAAGAACAGTCTGCGTTTGTACCTGGAAGGCTTATTACTGACAACATTATATGTGCCTATGAGTGTCTGCATTTCATGAAGAGGAATAGATCAAAAACTTCCGGACTTTGTGCCTTGAAGCTGGATATGATGAAGGCCTACGACAGGCTTGAGTGGGATTATTTACAGGCGATCATGGTGAAACTGGGTTTTGCCCCAGCTTGGGTTGATGTGGTGATGTCTATGGTCAGGCACGTATCTTTTTCGGTCTTATTCAATGGAGAGAAGCTGGAACAGTTCAAACCTACAAGAGGTATACGGCAGGGAGATCCCATCTCCCCCTATCTATTCTTTCTAGCAGCGGAGGACCTTTCGTGCCTTTTAAAATCTAATTCTCAGTCATCAGTGCTCAGTGGCATCAAGGTGGCACCGACAGCTCCTGCTGTCAACCACCTTTTGTTTGTGGATGACAGCCTGCTGCTTTTTAAGTCTAGTGTGGAGGGTGCAACCAGGGTTTCAAACCTGTTGGATATTTACTGTGGAGCGTCGGGACAGAAGGTAAACAATGAAAAATCATCTATTTTCTTCAGCAAAGGGTGCCCTGTCTCTCAAAGACGGGAGGTAAAGGATGTCCTTAATGTGCAAAACGAGACCTTGAGTGAAAGGTATCTAGGGATGCCGACGGAGGTTGTTCAGTCAAAGAATGGCACTTTCAAATACCTTCGTGATAGGGTATGGGAAAGGATCAAGGGATGGATGGAGAAGCTCTTGTCTGCCGCTGGGAAGGAGGTTTTGATTAAATCAGTAGCACAAGCTATTCCGGTATTTTCAATGCCTTGCTTTAGATTGCCAAGGGGTCTCTGTGAGAGCATAACTTCTCTCATTCGTCAATTCTGGTGGGGCACCAAACATGGAAAAAGAAAGCCCTGTTGGGTATCTTGGGATATTATGACTAATCCTAAAAACTTGGGTGATCTAGGCTTTCGGGACATGGAACTTTTTAACCTAGTCCTTGAGTTCGCGTATACTGAAGGCAATCTACTTCCCGAACACCACTGTTGTTGACGCTAAACTTGGATCATCACCATCGCAGATTTGGCGTTCTATTGTGGATGGGCGAGACACCATGTTGAACGGAATTATTCGGAGGATAGGAGACGGAACCACAACACATATTTGGGAGCATAATTGGCTGCCCAGGGACGGGCTGATGAGGCCTCTTTCTTCAAGGGTTGCTAACCCTCCGCAACTTGTTTCACAACTTATCAATGCCACCACGGCTTCATGGAGAGAGGATCTAGTGCGGGATGTATTCGTGCCACTGGATGCTGAAACAATCCTCAAGATCCCTCTTTGCACGAGACAGGTTGGTGATTTTTGGGCATGGTTAGAGGATCCTCGAGGCCGGTTCTCTGTTTCTTCGGCATACAGGATGATCTCACGCATCAAGGCGAGCAAAGAGGCATGGTTGGAGGAGGGGCATAATGCTTCTAACACTGCCATCGAGAAGAAGGGATGGTCCTCAATCTGGTCTATGCAAGTTCCATCAAAACTTAAGGTTTTCACATGGAGGCTGGCTCAACACTCGCTGCCGACGGGTGACGTCCTACATCACCGTAATATGGCGTCTACTCATGTGTGCGCACTGTGCGGAGTTGAAGATAACTGGAGACACTCGTTGCTTGAGTGCACCATGGCGAAAAGTGTGTGGGCCTTGAGCAAAGAGGAGCTGGTTCAACACATGTGCGCGAATAGAGATGACAACGCGGAGAGCTGGCTTTTTACTATGAGTGAATCAGTACCATCCGAAGACTTCACGGAACTGATAGTCACCATGTGGGCGATTTGGCATGCACGTCGCAAGGTAATCGACAAGGGAATCTTCCAAACACCTTTTGTGACTCATAGCTTTATCACAATTTACCTCTCTGAACTACAAGCGTTGAAGAAGCCGGTACTAAGACTGGCGCCTCAGAAGGCACGACCTAATTCCTGGATCCCACCGACGACTGGACATGTGAAGATCAATGTCGACGCAGCTACTCCTAGAGCGGGAGGTTTTGGTGCTGTGAGCGCTGTTGCGCGTAACTCAGAAGGCATCTATCAGGGAGCTTCTGTAGTAATTTTCAGAAATATTGATGATCCCGAAGTTCTGGAAACTCTAGCGATCAGAGAGGCGTTAGCACTGGCTAATGACATGTACATTCAGCAAGTTCATGTGGCATCCGATTGCAAGCAGGCCGTCGAGGCCATCAAGGAAGGAATTGCCTCATCTTATGCAGCAATTGTGTTGGAAATTAAGGCACAAGCTATTTCTTTAGTTTCCGGTTTTTTTAGCCGTGAATTTAGAACCTCGAATGTCGAGGCTCAAAGACTAGCAAAGCATGCGTTAACGCTCGGGGTTGGCCGCCATGTCTGATTAGGTTACCCTGGGGATCTTTTGTTCGTCCCTTTAACTGTGTGACGGGTGAATATAGATTTGTTGGTTTGCCTCAAAACAAAGTAATAACGAAACCAAATAGCGTATGTGAAATTAATTGAAGCGAGACCAAACAAAACGGGACGAAATCAAGAATACCACCTTCTTTTAATAGTAGGTATAGAGTATAGATATAGATATAGATATAGATATAAATATAGATATAGATTTATCTTTTATCTCAGTCTAAATTATTGCTTAGCTCGATCCCAGACATTATAGTATGAATTAAATAAAGTTTGCTACCCCTAAGCCGGGGTATCTTATATTTGTTTGTGTGCATCGTACTGTAGATTTTTTTTGAGACGGAATACTGTAGATTTATTTGACAGTTGTTGTTGGGCTCGGCCTCTAGTTTTCGGATGAAGTCTAGTCTCGAAATCACGGAATATGCCTGCAACATATTAAGTATCATATTTTTATTAAAAATAAATGGCATAATTCATTGCGAAAACGGGTCGTGAGTCGGAAAATATGAGGGCCAAGGAGTGCTCTTGGGAAGGTGATACGCATCCATTCGAAGACTCTGCCCCTGCGTCGCTCCGGCCCCAGGGGCGGCACGGGCGGCGACCCCAGCCACCGAGGCGCTCGGCCCCTTGATCCCCTCCGCCCCCTCGCCGTCGCCGGTGCCTCTCGCGGGCAAACCTCGTGCGGAGCGGGCGGCGGCGGGGTCTCCTCTCGCGCTGGCGGGCGCTGCAGGATGGGGATCTCGTGGCGTTGGGCAGCGGCTGGCGTCGGCGAGAGCAGCCTTGTGCCCTGCGTGGAGGCGGTGGTCCTGCTGCGGCTTGGCGACCTGCAGTGGTTCGGCGGCTCGGCGGTGGCAGCGGGGCTCGGGCGGCTCGATGGGGCGGCGGGCCCCGATCTGACGGAGTGGATCCGGATGGTGAAGGTGCTCTGGCGGCTCTTGGCAGCATGGATCCGACGGTTGGGGCTGCGGCCGGAGGCTCCTGGCTCTTCGGCGGCGCCGCCCCTGCTGCTATTGTGGTTGTGGCAGATGTGCTCGGGTTTCGGCCTGGCAACTCTGCTCGGTGAGATGGGGTGGGGTGGCGGCCCCCCCTCCCTGCCTGGTGCTGCGGTGCTGGCCGGCTTGCTAGCCCGGCGTGGCTGGCGGAGTGGTGGAGGCTACCGGGGTGGCGGCCCCGGATTTGGTGGAAGC
>NC_041392.1:686591587-686613307 GCF_002162155.2 Triticum dicoccoides | reverse complement strand
CAGTGCGAGGTTGGCCTTGGCAGTATGGGGTTTGTTGGTTGCGTTGATGCGGGCAGGTGGTGGTTGAGCATCTCCGGGAGAAATCCTGTGTCCGGCCTTTGCCGGATCGGGCGACGACAACATCCGTGGGCGTCGTGCTCTTTCTTGGAAGTGTTGCTGTTGTGTGGTGCTCCTCCTCCCTCCCCGCGGCCTTGGCTTCGGAGGGAAATCTCAGATCTTCAGGATCAGGCGATGAAGGCACCTTCACGTCTTCTTCCTCCTTGGGGGCATCGTCTCGGAGCCGGCCACAACCTGGAGACCAGTGGATGGCGGCATCTTCGCCGTGTGGGTTGCGGCATCTTCGCCGCGTGGTTTGCGGCATCTTCGCCGCGTAGTTTCCTGAGGCGGCCATTTCGGGGGCGTGGATTTCTGTTTGGCAACGATGATGGCTTCGAGAGGAGCTTTGGTCGCGGCTCGGGCTTCGGTAGCCGGATCTTTCCGGTGTGTCCGAGGTGCTCTTCCGCTGGTTGCTTGGTTGCTTTGAAGTCGGAGCTGCGATGGAGTGTGTCCAGGAGGTGACGATGACAGGCGCTCGGTGGTCGGTTTCGGAGGGCACGGGCGGCGCAAGTCCTGCATATTTCCCTTGTGATGATCATCGTCAAAGTCGGAGCTGTCGGTTGTTCACGCGTGTGGCCTTCTGTTGGCATGTGCCATCATGGTTTTCTGTGCAGCTGTTTGTAGCTCTATGATTCCATGTCGGTGGCCAGGTTGGCCGGTGGTGCCCATGTCATGTGGGTTGAGTTGTATCGGTTTTAGCCCGGCTTTCCGTCAATTAACCGGGCAATTCTCTTCTTCTTAATCAATAAAAATGGCAAATCATTTGCCTTGTTTCAAAAAAAATTAAGATGCACCTGGAGCATGTACTTCTCTAAAAAAATCCGCAAATTATAAAAACCGCACATGCAAATGAGTCAAGTATGTTTGCACATAAAATTTTTATGAAAAACACAACTTTTTTTGTGATTCGTGAAAAAAGTGACTCTTGTTTTTTATCCATGTCGCAAATTAATAAAAAAAATCACAAAATTTACTGGTACATGACCCACTCTAAGATCTACACACCAGATTGCTCTCGGAAAAATTCAAAATTGCAGTCATCTTTGAATTTTTCTAAATTAAAAGGACCTTCTGCTCTTCAAATCGAAGCAACAAAAAAAACATTCTTATTTTTATGTTAGAGGTTTCCATCACTCTCCCCTTCCAAGACATTTATAAACTCATTTCCCTGGACTTGCATCTCAGTTATGCAGAGGTCGGGTGTAATGCTTAATCTTTTTAGATAATAAAGCTCCCTTTATCAAAAAATAAACTCATTTCCCTGATTTTTTTTATATAAACGCATTTCCCTCAAAAAGGCCCCACACGGCCACACCCTAGTTGGCCCATGCCACACCCGACCCGAGCACCACCCACTCCCTACTCCCCCCACTCCGAGTCCCCAGCTCCAAAGGCACGCCGCCGCCGCCGCCATCCATCCATCTCCGCCGCTGCCGCCGCCTACCTATGCTGAAACAGGCTCTAATGATTTTACTGGAAACTTTTATCGTGTGTGGGTTCACATCAATGTTCTCAAACCTCTGAAGAATGTTGTTTCGGTGATAAGAGATGGACAGAGGCAAATCTACAGGGTAAAGTATGAGCGGCTTCCTGACTGGTGTGCCGTGTGTGGTATGTTGGGGCATCTTTACAAGGGGCATGGTAATGGAATACACTCACCCTCGGCGTTGGTTTTCAAGGATCTATGTGCTTCATGGTTCATGCGCGCAGGGCGAGGACCGGGTGAGGGTAATGGCCGTCGGGGTGGCCGCGCTGGTGGCTGCACTGGAGGACGGACGAGGGGTGATCCAGGAGCAACCCAAGAGGAATTTCGTCAGGACATTGGGGATGGATCAGCAGCTTTGGTTGATGTGGACATGACTGGTCAGAATAGGAAGAGATCCAATCTATGCGTTGCAAACTCCATGCAGACTCAGCAGATGGTTAAAGGGGGCCAAAATGACCAGAACAGCACACAAATAGCATCTAACCAATTGGCGATTGTCCCCCACCTTCCTTCGCCAATCAGCCCTCCGCCGAAGAGGGACCCCAAGAGAAACAAACATGCTGCAGAAGAGAAGGAAAGTGCTCCGAAAAACAGTTTGGCGGGCTCCCAGGTGGGGCGCCGCCAGGCTGAGTGTCTTCTGCTGGAACTGCCATGGCGCGGGCAAACCTGCGGTAGTTCGCGAACTTCGTGATTTTGCGTTGAAGTTTGCCCCTACCGTACTATCTATTGTCGAGACACAAATCAGTGGTGTACGTGTAGAAGCTTTTGCTAGCACTCTGGGGTATGATAACTCTTATGCAATGAATAGTCAGGGTAGAAGTGGCGGAATTGGAAAGTTTTGGAATAATACAATCGATGTTGAGATTTTGGGCGACTCTGTTTATCACATTGATGCGAGAATACAGGGGGCGGGGCAGGACCCATGGCGATTGACATGCTTTTATGGGGAGGCCCAAACTAGTCTGAGGCACCAAACCTGGGATCTAATGAAAAACTTGGCAGCTTTGAATGAATTGCCTTGGGTCTGTGTGGGTGATTTCAACGAGGTGCTACGTTAGAAAGAAAACCAGGGCATAGCTAATAGAAGCAATGCACAAATCCAAGCTTTCCGGGATGCTGTGGATGTTTACATGTTGATAGACATTGGGTATCAGGGAAGATTCTGGACTTTTGAGAAGAAGGTGGACGGGGGTTCTTATGCCAGGGTGCGACTGGACAGGGCTCTAGCGTCTACTGGTTGGATGGACATGTTCCCTACAGCGACCCTGAAACACCTTACGTCAGCTAGCTCGGATCATGGCCCAATTCTTCTTAGCTTTGATCAAGAGCCGCAACAGATGGGAGGTGTGAAGGCCTTCAAACATGAGGAAATGTGAGAGTCACATGAGGACTGCAGGCGAACTATCGAGTCAAGATGGAATGATGTGTCCCCGGGTTATGGCATAGGAGATTTCAGAGACAAGCTTCTCTCCATATCCCATCAAATAACATCTTGGAGCAGAGACACCTTCGGTAGTGTCCGGAAGGAGATAAAGGAGCTAAAATCCTCACTTGAGAGGATGTGAAGTGATCCAGCACGCACGGGACCGACGCACATAGATATCAAAATGAATGAAAAGTTGGTGGAGTTGTACCATAGAGAGGAGATTATGTGGCGGCAAAGATCAAGATTGGAATGGCTGTCAGTAGGAGACAGAAACACTAAGTTTTTTCATATGCAGGCAAGCATGAGAAGGAAGAAGAACATGATCAAAGCATTATACAACTCATTGGGTGTACACACCGATGACCCAGCCGAGCTACGCACCATGGTTCGTGAGTAATATGAGGCACTGTACACGTCAGAGGGTGTCATCGGTGTTGACGAGGTGTTGCAGCACGTTCCCCAGAAAGTAACCCCGGCCATGAACGATATCTTATGTGCCCCTTATACCAGCGAGGAAGTTAAGCATGCATTACTTCTGATGTTCCCAACAAAGGCCTCGGGACCCGACGGGTTCCCAGCTCATTTCTATCAGAGGCATTGGGATCTATGTGGCGAGGAACTTACTAAGGTCGTACTGCGCATCATCAAGGGTGAAGAGAATGCAGAAATTATTAATGACACGGTGTTGGTACTTATCCCTAAGGTAACAAACCCTACATTACTGTCTCAGTTCAGGCCTATCAGTCTTTGTAATGTGTTGTACAAAATAGCTTCCAAGGTGGTAGCGAATAGATTAAAACAAATTCTTCCTGATATCATATCAAAAGAACAGTCTGCGTTTGTACCTGGAAGGCTTATTACTGACAACATTATATGTGCCTATGAGTGTCTGCATTTCATGAAGAGGAATAGATCAAAAACTTCCGGACTTTGTGCCTTGAAGCTGGATATGATGAAGGCCTACGACAGGCTTGAGTGGGATTATTTACAGGCGATCATGGTGAAACTGGGTTTTGCCCCAGCTTGGGTTGATGTGGTGATGTCTATGGTCAGGTCCGTATCTTTTTCGGTCTTATTCAATGGAGAGAAGCTGGAAAAATTCAAACCTACAAGAGGTATACGGCAGGGAGATCCCATCTCCCCCTATCTATTCTTGCTAGCAGCGGAGGGCCTTTCGTGCCTTTTAAAATCTAATCTCAGTCATCAGTGCTCAGTGGCGTCAAGGTGGCACCGACAGCTCCTGCTGTCAACCACCTTTTGTTTGCGGATGACAGCCTGCTGCTTTTTAAGTCTAGTGTGGAGGGTGCAACCAGGGTTTCAAACCTGTTGGATATTTACTGTGGAGCGTCGGGACAGAAGGTAAACAATGAAAAATCATCTATTTTCTTCAGCAAGGGGTGCCCTGTCTCTCAAAGACAGGAGGTAAAGGATGTCCTTAATGTGCAAAACGAGACCTTGAGTGAAAGGTATCTAGGGATGCCGACGGAGGTTGGTCAGTCAAAGAATGGCACTTTCAAATACCTTCGTGATAGGGTATGGGAAAGGATCAAGGGATGGATGGAGAAGCTCTTGTCTGCCGCTGGGAAGGAGGTTTTGATTAAATCAGTAGCACAAGCTATTCCGGTATTTTCAATGTCTTGCTTTAGATTGTCAAGGGGTCTCTATGAGAGCATAACTTCTCTCATTCGTCAATTTTGGTGGGGCAGCAAACATGGAAAAAGAAAGCCGTGTTGGGTATCTTGGGATATTATGACTAATCCTAAAAACTTGGGTGATCTAGGCTTTCGGGACATGGAACTTTTTAACCTAGCCCTGTTGTCTTGGCAAGCTTGGCGGCTACTTCAAAACCCAGAGTCCTTGAGTTCGCGTATACTGAAGGCAATCTACTTCCCGAACACCACTGTTGTTGACGCTAAACTTGGATCATCACCATCGCAGATTTGGCGTTCTATTGTGGACGGGCGAGACACCATGTTGAACGGAATTATTCGGAGGATAGGAGACGGAACCACAACACATATTTGGGAGCATAATTGGCTGCCCAGGAACGGGCTGATGTGGCCTCTTTCTTCAAGGGTTGCTAACCCTCCGCAACTTGTTTCACAACTTATCAATGCCACCACGGCTTCATGGAGAGAGGATCTAGTGCGAGATGTATTCGTGCCACTGGATGCTGAAACAATCCTCAAGATCCCTCTATGCACGAGACAGGTTGGTGATTTTTGGGCATGGTTAGAGGATCCTCGAGGCCGGTTCTCTGTTTCTTTGGCATACAAGATGATCTCACGCATCAAGGCGAGCAGAGAGGCATGGTTGGAGGAGGGGCATAATGCTTCTAACACTGCCATCGAGAAGAAGGGATGGTCCTCAATCTGGTCTATACAAGTTCCATCAAAACTTAAGGTTTTCACATGGAGGCTGGCTCAACACTCGCTGCCGACGGGTGACGTCCTACATCACCGTAATATGGCGTCTACTCATGTGTGCGCACTGTGCGGAGTTGAAGATAACTGGAGACACTCGTTGCTTGAGTGCACCATGGCGAAAAGTGTGTGGGCCTTGAGCAAAGAGGAGCTGGTTCAACACATGTGCGCGAATAGAGATGACAACGCGGAGAGCTGGCTTTTTACTATGAGTGAATCAGTACCATCCGAAGACTTCACGGAACTGATAGTCACCATGTGGGCGATTTGGCATGCACGTCGCAAGGTAATCGACAAGGGAATCTTCCAAACACCTTTTGTGACTCATAGCTTTATCACAATTTACCTCTCTGAACTACAAGCATTGAAGAAGCCAGTACTAAGACCGGCGCCTCAGAAGGCACGACCTAATTCCTGGATCCCACTGACGACTGGACATGTGAAGATCAATGTCGACGCAGCTACTCCTAGAGCGGGAGGTTTTGGTGCTGTGAGCGCTGTTGCGCGTAACTCAGAAGGCATCTATCAGGGAGCTTCTGTAGTAATTTTCAGAAATATTGATGATCCCGAAGTTCTGGAAACCCTAGCGATCAGAGAGGCGTTAGCACTGGCTAATGACATGTACATTCAGCAAGTTCATGTGGCATCCGATTGCAAGCAGGCCGTCGAGGCCATCAAGGAAGGAATTGCCTCATCTTATGCAGCAATTGTGTTGGAAATTAAGGCACAAGCTATTTCTTTAGTTTCCGGTTTTTTTAGCCGTGAATTTAGAACCTCGAATGTCGAGGCTCAAAGACTAGCAAAGCATGCGTTAACGCTCGGGGTTGGCCGCCATGTCTGATTAGGTTACCCTGAGGATCTTTTGTTCGCCCCTCTAACTGTGTGACGGGTGAATAAAGATTTGTTGGTTTGCCTCAAAACAAAGTAATAACGAAACCAAATAGCGTACGTGAAATTAATTGAAGCGAGACCAAACAAAACGGGACGAAACCAAGAATACCACCTTCCTTTAATAGTAGGTATAGAGTATAGATATAGATATAAATATAGATCTAGATTTATCTTTTATCTCAGTCTAAATTATTGCTTAGCTCGATCCCAGACATTATAGTATGAATTAAATAAAGTTTGCTACCCCTAAGCCGGGGTATCTTATATTTGTTTGTGTGCATCGTACTGTAGATTTTTTTTTGAGACGGAATACTGTAGATTTATTTGACAGTTGTTGTTGGGCTCGGCCTCTAGTTTTCGGATGAAGTCTAGTCTCGAAATCACGGAATATGCCTGCAACATATTAAGTATCATATTTTTATTAAAAATAAATGGCATAGTTCATTGTGAAAACGGGTCGTGAGTCGGAAAATATGAGGGCCAAGGAGTGCTCTTGGGAAGGTGATACGCATCCATTCGAAGACTCTGCCCCTGCGTCGCTCCGGCCCCAGGGGCGGCACGGGCGGCGACCCCAGCCACCGAGGCGCTCGGCCCCTTGATCCCCTCCGCCCCCTCGCCGTCGCCGGTGCCTCTCGCGGGCAAACCTCGTGCGGAGCGGGCGGCGGCGGGGTCTCCTCTCGCGCTGGCGGGCGCTGCAGGATGGGGATCTCGTGGCGTTGGGCAGCGGCTGGCGTCGGCGAGCAGCCTTGTGCCCTGGCGTGGAGGCGGTGGTCCTGCTGCGGCTTGGCGACCTGCAGTGGTTTGGCGGCTCGGCGGTGGCAGCGGGGCTCGGGCGGCTCGATGGGGCGGCGGGCCCCGATCTGACGGAGTGGATCCGGATGGTGAAGATGCTCTGGCGGCTCTTGGTAGCATGGATCCGGCGGTTGGGGCTGCGGCCGGAGGCTCCTGGCTCTTCAGCGGCGGCGCCCCTGCTGCTATTGTGGTTGTGGCAGATGTGCTCGGGTTTCGGCTTGGCAACTCTGCTCGGTGAGATGGGGTGGGGTGGCGCCCCCCCCCCCTCCCTGCCTGGTGCTACGGTGCTGGCCGGCTTGCTAGCCCGGCGTGGCTGGCGGCGTGGTGGAGGCTGCCGGGGCGGCGGCCCCGGATTTGGTGGAAGCGGCTTCGGCTGGGGGGCGGTGCGCGTGTCTGTGCGTGGTGGGTCGTGGGATCCCACGACCAGTGCGAGGTTGGCCTTGGCAGGATGGGGTTTGTTGGTTGCGTTGATGCGGGCAGGTGGTGGTTGAGCATCTCCGGGAGAAATCCTGTGTCCGGCCTTTGCCGGATCGGGCGACGACGACATCCGTGGGCGTCGTGCTCTTTCTTGGAAGCGTTGCTGTTGTGTGGTGCTCCTCCTCCCTCCCCGCAGCCTTCGAAGGGAAACCTCAGATCTTCAGGATCGGGCGATGAAGGCGCCTTCACGTCTTCTTCCTCCTTGGGGGGCATCGTCTCGGAGCCGGCCACAACCTGGAGACCAGTGGATGGCGACATCTTCGCCGTGTGGTTTGCGGCATCTTCGCCGCGTAGTTTCCTGAGGCGGCCATTTCGGGGGCGTGGATTTCTGTTTGGCAACGATGATGGCTTCGAGAGGAGCTTTGGTCGCGGCTCGGGCTTCGGTAGTCGGATCTTCCCGGCGTGTCCGAGGTGCTCTTCCGCTGGTTGCTTGGTTGCTTTGAAGTCGGAGCTGCGGTGGAGTGTGTCCAGGCGGTGACGATGACAGGCGCTCGGTGGTCGGTTTCGGAGGGCACGGGCGGCGCAAGTCCTGCATATTTCCCTTGTGATGATCATCGTCAAAGTCGGAGCTGTCGGTTGTTCACGCATGTGGCCTTCTGTTGGCATGTGCCATCATGGTTTTCTGTGCAGCTGTTTGTAGCTCTATGATCCCATGTCGGTGGCCAGGTTGGCCGGTGGTGCCCATGTCATGTGGGTTGAGTTGTATCGGTTTTAGCCCGGCTTTCCATCAATTAACCGGGCAAGTCTCTTCTTCTTAATCAATGAAAATGGCAAATTTTTTGCCTTGTTTCAAAAAAATAAGATACACCCAGAGCATGTACTTCTCTAAAAAAATCAGTAAATTATAAAAACCGCACGTGCAAATGAGTCAAGTATGTTTGCACATAAAAATTTTATGAAAAACACAACTTTTTTGTGATTCGTGAAAAAGGTGACTCTTGTTTTTTATCCATGTCGCAAATTAATAAAAAAATCGCAAAATTTACTGGTACATGACCCATTCTAAGATCTACACACCAGATTGCTCTCGGAAAAATTCAAAATTGCAGTCATCTTTGAATTTTTCTAAAATAAAAGGACCTTGTGCTCTTCAAATCGAAGCAACAAAAAAAACATTCTTATTTTTATGTTAGAGGTTTCCATCACTCTCCCCTTCCAAGACATTTATAAACTCATTTTCCTGGACTTGCATCTCAGTTATACAGAGGCCGGATGGAATGCTTAATCTTTTTAGATAATAAATCTCCCTTTATCAAAAAATAAACTCATTTCCCTGATTTTTTTTTATATAAACGCATTTCCCTCAAAAAGGCCCCACACGGCCACACCCTGGTTGGCCCATGCCACACCCGACCCGAGCACCACCCACTCCCCACTCCCCCCACTCCGAGTCCCCAGCTCCAAAGGCACGCCGCCGCCGCCGCCGCCATCCATCCATCTCCGCCGCTGCCGCCGCCTACCTATTCCACCCAAGAACCGTAGCCAGCGCTCGCGGCGGACACACGGCATGGAGGAGCAGATGTCGAGGCTCACCCACGACCTAATGGCGGAGATCCTCTCTCGCGTGCCCTACAAATCACTCTGCATCTGCAAGTGTGTGTGCCCTGCCTGGCGCGACCTCATCGCAGATCCGGAGAGTCGGAAGAAGATTGTGCAGTCCCTGGCCGGTTTCTTCTACCACATCCCGGCCGACTCTGCCGAGCCCCGCGGCTTGGCCGTCAACTACGCCGACCTCTCTGCCTTCCCTTGGTCCAGCGTGCCCAGGACCTACCCGCGCCTGCCACTACCGCCAGACAGCGCAGACTGTTCCTTCACTCACAAGGATTCCTGCGATGGGCTGTTTCTTACCCGGATTGGGACGGGCACGCCGGAGCTACAGTTTCGCTACATGGTCTCCAATCCAGCTACCGGTGAGTACACTCTGCTGCCCCACTCTGGCTACGCCGGCAACTGCTGTGGCCCTTACTTGGGGTTCGACAGTGGTGTCTCCACTGAAGAGTTTCATGTGTTCGAGTTTGTGGAATGGGCAGACGAGCACTGGGTTCCCCCGGTTGTGACAGGAGTCAACATTTACTCTTCAGAAACTGGTGCATGGGTAGCAATGGAACCCAAATGGGACATCCAAGTTAGTTTGTGCGGCGGTCCACCTGGAGTTTTCCATAAGGGGTGTTTGCACCTGCTCATACATCTTGATGGGTTGGCAATACTTGATGCACACGGGCTAAACTGGAGGACCATCCCCGTGCCAAATTTCATCGACCCGAGTTTCTCGGGTTTCATCGGAAAATCTGCAGGACAACTGTTCTATATCAACTCTGACGACAGTGAAGAAGGATATGGCTCGACCTCATTCTCAACTATATCTGTCTACGTTCTCAGCAGCGGGATTTATAACTGGGATGCGTCTTATTTGGACGACGGATGCGCGCATTGGATATTGTTGCACAAGCTTTCAGATGTGATTCCAAAGGAGAATCTTTGTCTCGGCTGGGACCTCAAAGTCATCGGAGTACACCACATGCCAATATCATCTTTATGGCTGAGTTCAACAATAATGAGCTGTTGGCATATGATTTGGATCATCGTGAAAGTACAGCTGTACACCACATTGAGCGGACCTACCTCGCACATGAGCAATATTTCCCATATGTGCCACTGCTGTCCAGCCTACGGCTGCCAACGCCCAGTTGATGAATGTTCCGCTGATTGAAAATGGGAAGCCATGGATGAGGTGCTCAGTTGGCAGTTGCGTTTTCAAGTGAACTCTTCACAAAGATTCAAACGGAGATGCTGTATTGTTCATAGAAAATGCTACCTTTAGTTTCAGTTTGATCTGCATTGGTTTTCATTTCTAGTATTTGTGTCATTGGATGTTTCCCTCATGGATGTGTTAGTCTGAGTTGTAGTATACTCTATGCCTTTTGATGGGCAACAAGTATGGCTGTATAAGACATTTCCGTGTGTACCTCCATTGGCTAAGCCAGAATTATTTATCTTCTACTATGGATGTGTACAAGACACTTGGTATGAGCTGTAGAATATTCTGTGCCTTTTGATGTGCAACAAGTAGAGCCATATATGAGACAGTGAGACACTAGTGTGTTCTTTTTTTTTTTTTTATGTTTTACCTGAGTGGCTAAGCAAGAGTTGCTTATGCTCTGATATGTGCACATACAATTCTATCTAGGTGTTTGCAATGTTTCTTGGCCTCTTGTTTTTACTTGTTTATGTTATTGTTCATAGAAGTTTGCATATGTGTACAGCATGTAATGTGATCATGCTAGCTCAAAGGTTGACAAAGGTGATTGTAGTGTCAGAAATGATCATAATCTCTTGATGATGCATGGACAGTTTCCTGGTCTGTTCTTTTCTTCTAAAGGATTCAAATTGAAACTATGGCTACATTATCTAGTTTAATTTTCCGCATCCATGCTTGAACGGTGTTGGGAAACCATCTATTTAACTCTGTTCCAGCTTCAAAAATTTGGATGAAAGTAATAGCCCTTATCCAAAGCTTTTTACTAGTCAACAGCTAGAAAGTAATGATAATGAGGGTTTACAAATTTGATTTTTTTATTTATGTTTTACCTGAATGGCTAACCAAGAGTTGCTTATGTTATGGTTTTTTGCACATACAGTTCTATCTAGGTGTTTGCAAGGTTTTCTTGGCATCTTTGTTTTTTCTTGTTTGATGTTATATTCATACAGGTTTGCATATGTGTACACCATGTAATGTGGTCATGCTAGCTCAGAAGGTTGAGAAAAGGTCATTTTTGATGATTCATATCCCAGTTGGTTTATATTATATGTCAGAAATGATCATAATATCTTGATGAGGCTTGAATAATTTTCTGCTCTGTTTTTTTTCTTCTAAAGGATCCAAATTGAAAGTACAGCTGTTTTTAAAATTTTCTGCATCAATGCTTCAACAGTGTTTGTAAACCATCTATTTAACAACAGTGTCGGTATATCCCAGACCCAAAACCACTCTAACTTTATACTGCATTTTGTTGCTCTAGCCCATGTCCTTTTTGTACTTGCTGCTTTAGTTTTTCTATTAATGACATCCTGATATTTCCTGCATTTATTAATTGTAGCTACACTACTTTTGTTTCTTCGATTGGTTATCTCCTGCAGGTGACTTCCATTGACCTCTTTCCTGGAGAGATTGCAGAGAGGATTCTCATTATTCCAGTAAGTTCTGAAGGTTGTACTGATTTTCCACCTTGGCCACTCACTAAGATTGGAGTATATTCAGCCAGATCTGCACATAACCTAGCCAGATCCCAGCCATTCTAGAAAAACCAAAGTGATTATTCCAAAAAAGCATCGTCAAATCAAGGTTCTATGGAAAAAGCTTGGAGAGAAACTTATGGGCAATTCTTATCAAATCCACCATAAAATTGGAAAGAAGCATCCTTACAAGATGGAGGTGGTTTTATGGAGAAGGATCGTAATTGCCTTCTTACGAAGGTATCCAACTTCAAGTGCGATCAATCACAACAAGGTATGAGTATCATCTTTGTAATTGAAAGGAAATGTGGAGCATTGTTTTTTGTAATGCCAATATGTTAAATAAATATGGAAAGAGCCGAAGAAATATATTTTGGATACTAGACAGGGTGGCATCCACATCGCCCCTGCAAGGCCAGCCAAGCTCCAGGAATGTACCTCACCAGATATATTTTCCCCTAGGCACAGATGATAATGGAGCAGATCTTTGTGGTCGTCTTCTTTGGGTGGCATCTTCTTCGGGCAGTTGTTGGCATCGCAACGTTGCAGCACGTCCTGCCAGACAGCGCGGGTGAAAGGGCATTGGGCAAGAAAGTTAAGAGCTGATTCTAGGTGAATGCAACATAACTTGTAGACGGGGCTGTGAGGCCATCACTAGTAGAAAACAGGGCTTTGGTCCAGGCCGGGTCAGCCCATTAGTCCCGGTTCAGTCCAGAACCGGGACCAATGGGGGCATAGGATCCGGTTCGTGAGACCAGGGGGCCGGCCGGGCCACGTGGGCCATTGGTCCCGGTTCATCTGGACCTTTTGGTCCCGGTTGGTGGGACGAACCGGGACCAATGGGCCTCGCTCTTGGCCCACCACCATTGGTCCCGGTTGGTGGGACGAACCGGGACCAATGGGCCTCACCTTTAGTCTCAGTTCATGCCACCAACCGGGACCAATGAGGTGCCTATATATACCCCCTCGCGTAAGAGTAGAGCACACTGCTCTGTTTTTTTTCTGGCCGAGGGGGAGAGGGCTTGGTGGTGCTCTAGCTCACCTCCTATGCACACAAGCTGTTTGATGGAATGCTCGAGCCACACTAAGCTTTCTCCTTCAAGCTTCATTTTCCTCAATATTTGTCTAGGTTTAGCGGTCTGTCACGCCCCGTCCCCGTCTTCACCGTCGTCGATCACCCGCGCCGAGCTCATCGCCAGCACCACCGTGGTGAGCCTCTTGTTCTTATCTTCTTTCTGAAAGGAAAAATATTCTTACTTGTATGTTTACATAGATACTTGTATTATTTTCTTACTTTTATTATTGCATCTCATATAGTGTGATGGTTTTGGTATCCGCCCCCGTTGGCCCTCGTCCTGTTTATGATTCAGATGTGGTATATATATTATCTTTATAACTATTGGTTCATTTATTGTTTATGAAAATTATGCCGACCAACGTGACATAGATTTTATTTATGTAGGATATATGTGAATCGGAAATGCCAACCGACCCTATTGCCGAGAGGTTGAATTTAGTTGAAGAAGAAAACAATTTGTTGAAGGAAAAAAATTGAGGAGAAGATGATATTGGAGTTGCATGTTGCGGATGTCGTCGATGATCACAAGATCAAGATGGATGCAATGCGCTTGAAGATTAGAAAGATTAGAAAATATGCCATTCATATCGAGGCTTGGTATCATTATGTCGTTGGATCAATTGTTACCTTGGTTGTGATTATGATTGCATTTGTTTTCGAATTGAAATGTTTTACATAGTTTCAATGTATAGTTTAATTAATTAGATGCTTTGGAGAGCTATATGTTGTTAGATGAGAACTATGTATGCACTTTGGTTTTAATGTGATGATGAATTTTTATTAATTTGGACACTTAATTATATATAATGCACGCAGATGAACCGACAATGGATGTACGGTGACAAACACACCTCCGAGTACATTAAGGGTGTGCATGAGTTTCTCGATGCGGCTGAGGCAAACAAGCAGAATGGTTTTATGTGTTGTTCATGCACTGAATGTGGGAATACGAGGTCTTACTCTAACCGGAAAATCCTTCACTCCCACCTGCTTTATAAGAGTTTCATGCCACACTATAATGTTTGGACGAGGCACGGAGAAATAGGGGTTATGATGGAAGACGGCGAAGAAGAAGAGTACGATGACAACTATGTGCCCCCTGAATACGGTGATGCTGCAACGGGGGGAGCTGGTGAAGATGAAGAGGAACCAGACGATGTGCCCAATGATGCTGCAACGGGTGAAGCTACTGAAGATTAAGAGGAACCAGACGATGTGCCCGATGATGATGATCTCCGCCGGGTCATTGTCGATGCAAGGACGCAATGCGAAAGTCAAAAGGAGAAGCTGAAGTTCGATCGCATGTTAGAGGATCACAAAAAAGGGTTGTACCCCAATTGCGAAGATGGTAACACAAAGCTCGGTACCGTACTAGAATTGCTGCAGTGGAAGGCAGAGAATGCTGTGGCTGACAAAGGATTTGAGAAGCTACTGAAAATATTGAAGAAGAAGCTTCCAAAGGATAAAGAATTGCCCGACAGTACATACGCAGCAAAGAAGGTCGTATGCCCTCTAGGATTGGAGGTGGAGAAGTGTTGGGTTTCGTAGTAATTTCAAAAAATTTCCTACGCACACGCAAGATCATGTGATGCATAGCAACGAGAGGGGAGAGTGTTGTCTACATACCCAACGCAGACCGACTGCGGAAAGCGCTAACACGACGTAGAGGAAGTAGTCGTACGTCTTCACGATCCAACCGATCAAGCACCGAAACTACGGCACCTCCGAGTTCGAGCACACGTTCAGCTCGATGACGATCCCCGGACTCCGATCCAGCAAAGTGTCGGGGAAGAGTTCCGTCAGCACGACGGCGTGGTGACGATCTTGATGTACTACAGCAGTAGGGCTTCGCCTAAACTCCGCTACAGTATTATCGAGGAATATGGTGGCTGGGGCACCGCACACGGCTAAGGAATAGATCACGTGGATCAACTTGTGTGTTTCTGGGGTGCCGCTGCCTCAGTATATAAAGGACTAGAGGGGGGAGGCTGGCCGGCCCTAGGAGGCTCGCCAGGAGAGTCCTACTCCCTCTGGGAGTAGGATTCCCCCCCCAATCCTAGTTGGAATAGGATTCGCGGAGGGGGGAAAGAGAGAGAGGGGGCCGGCCACTTCTCCTAGTCCTAATAGGACTAGGGGAAGGGGGGAGGCGCACAGCCACCTTGGGCTGCCCCTTTCTCCTTTCCACTAAAGCCCACTAAGGCCCATATAGCTCCCGGGGGGTTCCGGTAACCTCCCGGTACTCCGGTAAAATCCCAATTTCACCCGGAACACTTCCGACATCCAAACATAGGCCTCCAATATATAAATCTTTATGTCTCGACCATTTCGAGACTCCTCGTCATATCCGTGATCACATCCGGGACTCCGAACAACCTTCGGTACATCAAAATGCATAAACTCATAATATAACTGTCATCGTTACCTTAAGCGTGCGGACCCTATGGGTTCGAGAACAATGTAAACATGACCGAGACACGTCTTCGGTCAATAACCAATAGCGGGACCTGGATGCCCATATTGGCTCCTACATATTCTACGAAGATCTTTATCGGTCAGACCGCATAACAACATACGTTGTTCCCTTTGTCATCGGTATGTTACTTGCCTGAGATTCGATCGTCGGTATCCAATACCTAGTTCAATCTCGTTACCGGCAAGTCTCTTTACTCGTTCCGTAATACATCATCTCACAACTAACATATTAGTTGTAATGCTTGCAAGGCTTATGTGATGTGCATCACCGAGAGGGCCCAGAGATACCTCTCCGACAATCGGAGTGACAAATCCTAATCTCGAAATATGCCAACCCAACATGTACCTTTGGAGACACCTGTAGTACTCCTTTATAATCACCCAGTTAGGTTATGACGTTTGGTAGTACCCAAAGTGTTCCTCCGGTAAACGGGAGTTGCATAATCTCATAGTTATAGGAACATGTATAAGTCATGAAGAAAGCAATAGCAACATACTAAACGATCGGGTGCTAAGCTAATGGAATGGGTCATGTCAATCAGATCATTCAACTAATGATGTGACCTCGTTAATCAAATAACAACACTTTGTTCATGGTCAGGAAACATAACCATCTTTGATTAACGAGCTAGTCAAGTAGAGGCATACTAGTGACACTAAGTTTGTCTATGTATTCACACATGTATTATGTTTCCGGTTAATACAATTCTAGCATGAATAATAAACATTTATCATGATATAAGAAAATAAATAATAACTTTATTATTGCCTCTAGGGCATATTTCCTTCAGTCTCCCACTTGCACTAGAGTCAATAATCTAGTTCACATCACCATGTGATTTAACAGCAATAGTTCACATCACCATGTGATTAACACCCATAGTTCACATCGATATGTGATCAACAGCCAAAGGGTTTACTAGAGTCAGTAATCTAGTTCACATCGCTATGTGATTAACACCCAAAGAGTACTAAGGTGTGATCATGTTTTGCTTGTGAGATAATTTTAGTCAACGGGTCTGTTACATTCAGATCTGTAAGTATTTTGCGAATTTCTATGTCAACAATGCTCTGCACGGAGCTACTCTAGCTTATTGCTCCCACTTTCAATATGTATCTAGATCGAGACTTAGAGTCATCCAGATCTGTGTCAAAACTTGCATCGACGTAACTTTTTACGACGAACCTTTTTTTCACCTCCATAATTAAGAAATATTTCCTTATTCCACTAAGGTTAATTTTGACCGCTGTCCGGTGATCTACTCTTAGATCACTATTGTATTCCCTTGCTTAACAAAGTGTAGGGTATAAAATAGATCTGGTACACAGCATGACATACTTTATAGAACCTGAGGCATAGGGAATGACTTTCATTCTCTTTCCATCTTCTGCCGTGATCGGGCTTTGAGTCTTACTCAACTTCACACCTTGTAACACAGGCAAGAAACCTTTTATTTGACTGTTCCATTTTGAACTACTTCAAAATCTTGTCAAAGTATGTACTCATTGAAAAACTTATCAAGCGTCTTGATCTATCTTTATAGATCTTGATACTCAATATGTAAGCAGCTTTACCGAAGTATTTCTTTGAAAAAATCCTTTCAAACACTCCTTTATGCTTTACAGAATAATTCTACATTATTTCCGATCAACAATATGTCATTCACATATACTTATCAGAAATGTTGTAGTGCTCCCACTCACTTTCTTGTAAATACAGGCTTCACCGCAAGTCTGTATAAAACTATATGCTTTGATCAACTCATCAAAGCATATATTCCAACTCCGAGATGTTTGCACCAGTCCATAGATGGATCGCTGGAGCTTGCACATTTTGTTAGCACCTTTCGGATTGACAAAACCTTCTGGTTGCATCATATACAACTCTTCTTTAATAAATCCATAAAGGAATGCAGTTTTGTTTATCCATTTGCCAGATTTCATAAAATGCGGCAATTACTAACATGATTCGGACAGACTCAAGCATCGATACGAGTGAGAAGCTCTCATCGTAGTCAACACCTTGAACTTGTCGAAAACCTTTTGCGACAATTCTAGCTTTGTAGATAGTAACACTACTATCAGCGTCCGTCTTCCTCTTGAAGATCCATTTATTTTCTATGGCTTGCCGATCATCGGGCAAGTCAACCAAAGTCCATACTTTGTTCTCATACATGGATCATATCTCAGATTTCATGGCTTCAAGCCACTTTGCGGAATCTGGGCTCACCATCGCTTCTTCATAGTTCGTAGGTTCATCATGATCTAGTAGCATGACTTCCAGAACAGGATTACCGTACCACTCTGGCGCGGGTCTTACTCTGGTTGATCTACGAGGTTCAGTAGTATCTTGTTCTGAAGTTTCATGATCATCATCATTAGCTTCCTCACTAACTGGTGTAGGTGTCACAGAAACAGATTTCTGTGATGAAGTACTTTACAATAAGGGAGCAGGTACAGTTACCTCATCAGGTTCTACTTTCCTCCCACTCACTTCTTTCGAGAGAAACTCCTTCTCTAGAAAAACTCCGAATTTAGCAACAAAAGTCTTGCCTTCGGATCTGTGATAGAAGGTGTATCCAATAGTTTCCTTTGGATATCCTATGAAGATTTACTTCTCCGATTTGGGTTCGAGCTTATCATGTTGAAACCTTTTTCACATAAGCATCGCAGTCCCAAACTTTAAGAAATGACAACTTTGGTTTCTTGCCAAACCACAGTTCAGATTGTGTCGTCTCAACGGACTTAGATGGTGCCCTATTTAACGTGAATGCAGCTGTCTCTAATGCATAACCCCAAAACGATAATGGTAGATCGGTAAGAGACATCATAGATCGCACTATATCTAATAAAGTACGGTTATGACATTCGGACACACCATTACACTATGGTGTTCCAGGTGGCGTGAGTAGTGAAACTATTTCACATTATTTTAATTGAAGACCAAACTCGTAACTCAAATATTTGTCTCCGCGATCATATCGTAGAAACTTTATTTTCTTGTCACGATGATTTTCCACTTCACTCTGAAATTCTTTGAACTTTTCAAATGTTTCAGACTTATGTTTCATCAAGTAGATATACCCATATCTGCTCAAATCATCTGTGAAGTTCAGAAAATAATGATACTTGCCGTGAGCCTTAACACTCATCGGACCGCATACATCAGTATGTATTATTTCCAATAAGTCAGTTGCTCGCTCCGGAGAACGGAGTCTTAGTCATCTTGCTCATGAGGCATGGTTCGCAAGCATCAAGTGATTCATAATCAAGTGATTCCAAAATCCCATCAGCATGGAGTTTCTTCATGTGCTTTACACCAATATGACCTAAACGGCAGTGCTACAAACAAGTTGCACTATCATTATTAACTTCTCATCTTTTGGTTTCAATATTATGATTATGTGTATCACTATGATCGAGATCCAATGAACTATTTTCATTGGGTGTGTAACCATATAAGGTTTTATTCATGTAAACAGAACAACAATTTATTCTCTTACTTAAATGAATAACCGTATTACAATAAACATGATCAAATCATATTCATGCTTAACGCAAACACCAAATAACACTTATTCAGGTTCAACACTAATCCCGAAAGTATAGGGAGTGTGCGATGATGATCATATCAATCTTGGAACCACTTCCAACACACATCGTCACTTCACCCTTAACTAGTCTCTGTTCATTATGCAACTCCCGTTTCGAGTTACTACTCTTAGCAACTGATCCAGTATCAAATACTGAGGGGTTGCTACAAACACTAGTAAAGTACACATCAATAACATGTATATCAAATATACTTATGTTCACTTTGCCATCCTTCTTATCCGCCAATCACTTGGGGTAGTTCCGCTTCCAGTGACTAGTCCCTTTGCAGTAGAAGCACTTAGTCTCAGGCTTAGGATCAGACTTGGGCTTCTTCACTTGAGCAGCAACTTGCTTGCCGTTCTTCTTGAAGTTCCCCTTCTTCCCTTTGCCCTTTTCTTGAAACTAGTGGTCTTGTCAACCATCAACACTTGATGCTCTTTCTTGATTTCTACCTTCATCGATTTCATCATCATGAAAAACTCGGGATTCGTTTTCGTCATCCCTTGCATACTATAGTTCATCACAAAGTTCTACTAACTTGGTGATGGTGACTAGAGAATTCTGTCAATCACTATCTTATCTAGAAGATTAACTCCCACTTGATTCAAGCGATTGTAGTACCCAGACAATCTGAGCACATGCTCACTAGTTGAGCGATTCTCCTCCATCTTTTAGCTATAGAACTTGTTGGAGACTTCATATCTCTCAACTCGGGTATTTGCTTGAAATATTAACTTCAACTCCTGGAACATCTCATATGGTCCATGACGTTCAAAACGTCTTTGAAGTCCCGATTCTAAGCTGTTAAGTATGGTGCACTAAACTATCAAGTAGTCATCATATTGAGCTAGCCAAACGTTCATAACGTCTGCATCTGCTCCTGCAATAGGCCCGTCACCTAGCGGTGCATCAAGGACATAATTCTTCTGTGCAGCAATGAGGATAAACCTCAGATCACAGATCCAATCCGCATCATTGCTACTAACATCTTTCAACACAATTTTCTCTAGGAACATATCAAAATAAACATATGAAAGCAACAATGCTAATACTACCAGGACTAAGTTCATGATAAATTAAAGTTCAATTAATCATATTACTTAAGAACTCTCACTTAGATAGACATCCCTCTAATCTTCTAAGTGATCACGTCATCCAAATCAACTAAACCATAACCGATCATCACGTGAAATGGAGTAGTTTTCAATGGTGAACATCGTTATGTTGATCATATCTACTATATGATTCACGCTCGACCTTTCGGTCTCCGTGTTCCGAGGCCATATCTGCATATGCTAGGCTCGTCAAGTTTAACCTGAGTATTCTGCGTGTGCAAAACTGGCTTGCACCCATTGTAGATGGATGTAGAGCTTATCACACCCGATCATCACGTGGTGTCTGGGCACGACGAACTTTGGCAACGGTGCATACTCAGGGAGAACACTTCTTGATAATTTAGTGAGAGATCATCTTATAATGCTACCGTCAATCAAAGCAAGATAAGATGCATAAAAATATAAACATCACATGCAATCAATATAAGTGATATGATATGGCCATCATCATCTTGTGCTTGTGATCTCCATCTCCGAAGCACCGTCATGATCACCATTGTCACCGGTGCGACACCTTGATCTCCATCGTAGCATCGTTGTCGTCTCGCCAATCTTATGCTTCCACGACTATCACTACCGTTTAGTAATAAAGTAAAGCATTACATCGCGATTGCATTGCATACAATAAAGCGACAACCATATGGCTCCTGCCAGTTGCCGATAACTCGGTTACAAAACATGATCATCTCATACAATAAATTTCAGCATCATGCCTTGACCATATCACATCACAACATGCCCTGCAAAAACAAGTTAGACGTCCTCTACTTTGTTGTTGCAAGTTTTACGTGGCTGCTACGGGCTTTAAGCAAGAACCAATCTCACCTACGCATCAAAACCAGAACGATAGTTTGTCAAATAGACTCCGTTTTAACCTTCGCAAGGACCGGGCGTAGCCACACTTGGTTCAACTAAAGTTGGAGAGACAGTCGCCCGCAAGCCACCTATGTGCAAAGCACATCGGGGAAACCGGTCTCGCGTAAGCGTACGCGTAATGTTGGTCCGGGTCGTCTCGTCCAACAATGCCGCCGAATCAAAGTATGACATGCTGGTAGGCAGTCTGACTTATATCGCCCACAACTCACTTGTGTTCTACTCGTGCATATAACATCAACATAAATAACCTAGGCTCGGATGCCACTGTTGGGTTTCGTAGTAATTTCAAAAAATTTCCTACGCACACGCAAGATCGTGTGATGCATAGCAACGAGAGGGGAGAGTGTTGTCTACGTACCCAACGCAGACCGACTGCGGAAGCGCTGACACGACGTAGAGGAAGTAGTCGTACGTCTTCACGATCCAACCGATCAAGCACCGAAACTACGGCACCTCCGAGTTCGAGCACACGTTCAGCTCAATGACGATCCTCGGACTCCGATCCAGCAAAGTGTCGGGGGAGAGTTCCGTCAGCACGACGGCGTGGTGACGATCTTGATGTACTACAGCAGCAGGGCTTCGCCTAAACTCCGCTACAGTATTATCGATGAATATGGTGGCTGGGGCACCGCACACGGCTAAGGAATAGATCACGTGGATCAACTTGTGTGTTTCTGGGGTGCCTCTGCCTCAGTATATAAAGGACTAGAGGGGGGAGGCTGGCCGGCCATAGGAGGCGCGCCAGGAGAGTCCTACTCCCT
>NC_041392.1:686586072-686591130 GCF_002162155.2 Triticum dicoccoides | reverse complement strand
GGGCCGGCCACCTCTCCTAGTCCTAATAGGACTAGGGGAAGGGGGGAGGCGCACAGCCACCTTGGGCTGCCCCTTTCTCCTTTCCACTAAAGCCCACTAAGGCCCATATAGCTCCCGGGGGGTTCCGGTAACCTCCCGGTACTCCGGTAAAATCCCGATTTCACCCGGAACACTTCCGACATCCAAACATAGGCCTCCAATATATCAATCTTTATGTCTCGACCATTTCGATACTCCTCGTCATGTCCGTGATCACATCCGGGACTCCGAACAACCTTCGGTACATCAAAATGCATAAACTCATAATATAACTATCATCGTTACCTTAAGCGTGCGGACCCTACGGGTTCGAGAACAATGTAGACATGACCGAGACACGTCTCCGGTCAATAACCAATAGCGGGACCTGGATGCCCATATTGGCTCCTACATATTCTACGAAGATCTTTATCGGTCAGACCGCATAACAACATACGTTGTTCCCTTTGTCATCGGTATGTTACTTGCCTGAGATTCGATCGTCGGTATCCAATACCTAGTTCAATCTCGTTACCGGCAAGTCTCTTTACTCGTTCCGTAATACATCATCTCACAACTAACATATTAGTTGTAATGCTTGCAAGGCTTATGTGATGTGCATCATCGAGAGGGCCCAGAGATACCTCTCCGACAATCGGAGTGACAAATCCTAATCTCGAAATACGCTAACCCAACATGTACCTTTGGAGACACCTGTAGTACTCCTTTATAATCACCCAGTTACGTTGTGACGTTTGGTAGTACCCAAAGTGTTCCTCCGGTAAACGGGAGTTGCATAATCTCATAGTTATAGGAACATGTATAAGTCATGAAGAAAGCAATAGCAACATACTAAACGATCGGGTGCTAAGCTAATGGAATGGGTCATGTCAATCAGATCATTCAACTAATGATGTGACCTCGTTAATCAAATAACAACACTTTGTTCATGGTCAGGAAACATAACCATCTTTGATTAACGAGCTAGTCAAGTAGAGGCATACTAGTGACACTAAGTTTGTCTATGTATTCACACATGTATTATGTTTCCGGTTAATACAATTCTAGCATGAATAATAAACATTTATCATGATATAAGGAAATAAATAATAACTTTATTATTACCTCTAGGGCATATTTCCCTCAAGAAGATACATGCATGCCCTAATGACTGCATCCTCTACCGCGGTGCATACAAGGATCTGAACGCATGCCCGGTATGCGGTGCATTGTGGTATAAGATCAGACAAGATGACTCTGGTTATGTTGACGGCGAGCCCCCCAGAAAGAGGGTTCCTGCGAAGGTGATGTGGTATGCTCCTATAATACCATGGTTGAAACGTCTGTTCAGAAACGAAGAGCATGCCAAGTTGATGCGATAGCACAGTGAGGACCGGAAGAAAGACGGCAAGTTGAGAGCACCCGCTGACGGGTCGCAGTGGAGAAAAATCGAGAGAAAGTACTGGGATGAGTTTGCAAAGGACCCAATGAATGTATGGTTTGCTTAAGCACGGATGGCATTAATCCTTTCGGGGAGCAGAGCAGCAATCACAGCACCTGGCCCGTGACTCTATGTATGTATAACCTTCCTCCTTGGATGTGCATGAAGCAGAAGTTCATTATGATGCCAGTTCTCATCCAAGGCCCTAAGCAACCCGACAACGACATTGATGTGTACCTAAGGCCATTAGTTGAAGAACTTTTACAGTTGTGGAATGGAAACAGTGTACGTATGTGAGATGAGCACAGACAGGAGGAATTTAACCTAAAGGCGTTGCTGTTCGTGACCATTAATGATTGGCCCGCTCTCAGTAACCTTTTAGGACAGACAAACAAAGGATACCACGCATGCACGCACTGTTTAGATGACACTGAAAGTATATACCTAGACAAATGCAGGAAGAATGTGTACCTGGGCCATCGTCGATTTCTTCGACCAACCATCAATGCCGAAAGAAAGGCAAGAATTTCAAAGGTGAGGCAGATCACCGGAAGAAGCCCGCCATGCGTACCGGTGATCACGTACTTGCTATGGTCAATGATTTACACGTAATCTTTGAAAAGGGTCCCGGCGGACTAGCTGTTCCGAATGACGCTGAGGGACACGCACCCATGTGGAAGAAGAAATCTATATTTTGGGACCTACCCTACTGGAAAGACCTAGAGGTCCGCTCTTCAATCAACGTGATGCACGTGACGAAGAACCTTTGCGTGAACCTGCTAGGCTTCTTGGGCGTGTATGGGAAGACAAAAGATACACCTAAGGCACGAGAGGACCTGCAACGTTTGCACGAAAAAGACGGCATGCCTCCGAAGCAGTATAAAGGTCCTCCCAGCTACGCTCTTACGAAAGAAGAGAAAGAAATCTTTTTTGAATGCCTGCTCAGTATGAAGGTCACGACTGGCTTCTCGTCGAATATAAAGGGAATAATAAATATGCTAGAGAAAAAGTTTTAGAACCTAAAGTCTCATGACTGCCATGTGATTATGACGCAACTGCTTCCGGTTGCATTGAGGGGGCTTCTATCGGAAAACGTCCGATTAGCCATTGTGAAGCTATGTGCATTCCTCAATGCAATCTCTCAGAAGGTGATCGATCCAAAAATCGTACCAAGGCTAAGGAGTGATGTGGCGCAATGTCTTGTCAGTTTCGAGCTGGTGTTCCCACCATCCTTCTTCAATATCATGACGCACGTCCTAGTTCATCTAGTCGACGAGATTGTCATCCTGGGGCCCATATTTCTACACAATATGTTCCTCTTTGAGAGGTTCATGGGAGTCCTAAAGAAATATGTCCGTAACCGCGCTAGGCCAGAAGGAAGGGCCATCAAATAGAGGATGTTATCGGGTTTTGTGTTGACTTTATTCCTGGCCTTAAGAAGATAGGTCTCCCTAAATCGCGGTATGAGGGGAGACTGACTGGAAAAGGCACTCTTGGAAGTGACTCAATAATATGTAGGGACAGATATTCTTGGTCTCAAGCACACTACACAGTTCTACAGAACTCTACTTGGTGACCCCGTATGTTGATGAACACAAGAACAGTCTGCGCTCCAAACACCCGAAGCAGTGCGACGACTAGATTGCATGTGAACACATCAGGACTTTCAGCAGTTGGTTGGAAACACGTCTCAGAGGTGACAACACTATTTGTGATGAGCTGTACTTGTTGTCCAAGGGACCATCTTTGACTATATTGACTTACAAAGGATACGAGATAAATGGGAATACATTTTACACGATCGCCCAAGATCAAAAGAGCACCAACCAAAACAGCGGTGTCTGCTTTGATGCAGCAACCGAGAACAGAAATGACACATATTATGGTTACATAGTGGACATATGGGAACTTGACTACGGACATGATTTTAAGGTCCCTTTGTTTAAGTGCAAATGGGTCAATCTGTCAGGCGGCAGGGTACATGTAGACCCACAGTATGGAATAACAATAGTGGATCTGAAAAATCTTGGGTACACTGACGAACCGTTCTTCCTAGCCAATGATGTGGCACAGGTTATCTATGTGAAGAACATGTCTACCAAACCGAGAAAAAGAAAAGATAAAGAAGCGAATACATCATACGATGAGCCAAAGCGCCACATAGTTCTTTCAAGAAAAAGGGATATCCTGGGAGTGGAGGGCAAGACAGACATGTCTGAAGATTATGAAAAGTTTCATGAAATTCCTCCCTTCAATGTCAAGGCTGACCCAAGCATCCTGATAAATGATGAAGATTATCCATGGTTACGCCGCAATAAGCAAATGACACAAGCGAAGGAAAAGTGAAGACTTTCTCCTGCAACTATTATGATGATACCATGCCAACTTTGTAACACACGAGTATGCTATGCCAACTTTTTCAGAGTTCATTTGAAAACTATAAATTTAGGTTGAATTTTCTTTATAGGTGCATCTATGTTCATTTTTTTAGTAAAGTTAATCACAAACTTGTGATTCACACAAATTTCAAAGAATTCAAATTTGAAAACAAATGGCACTAACAGAAAGTTTATAATTTTTCTAAAACTAATGGCACTAACAGAAAGTTTATAATTTTGCTGACCTAAAAGCAAAAAGAAATAAAAAATAAAGCAAAAAACAAAAGAAAAATAAATAATGTAGAAAACAAAACAAAAAATCTAGAAAAAAATAAAAATAGCAACAATAAGTATTTTTTTGTAAATAGAAACAAAATAAAATAAATAAAGCAACAAACAAAACAAAAAAACTAAAAAAGTGTTTTCAAATTTGAAAACTAATGGCACTAACAGAAAGTTTATAATTTTTCTAAAACTAAAAGAAAAAAGAATTAAAAAACAAAACAAAAAACAAAAGAAAATAAATAATGCAGAAAATAAAACACAAAAACTGGGAAAAAATAGCAACAATAAGTATTTTGTTGTAAGTAGAAACAAAATAAAATAAATAAAGCAACAAAGAAAAGACAAAAAAAGTGTTTTCAAATTTGAAAACTAATGGCACTAACAGAAAGTTCATAATTTTTGTAAAACTAAAAGCAAAAAAGAATTAAAAATAAAGCAAAAAACAAAAGAAAATAAATAATGCAGAAAACAAAACAAAAAAACTAGAAAAAAATAGCAACAATAAGTATTTTGTTGTAAGTAGAAATAAAATAAAATAAATAAAGCAACAAAGGCAAAAAAAAGTGTCACCTACTGGGCCCCCACGGCCTGAATACGACTAGAAACCCTATCATGGGCCAGGATTCAGGTCCGCAGGAGGCCCAGTAGGCCCACAGGCACACAGCGCAGGGTTAGGCCCAAAAGCCTGCATTTGAGAGGAGCTCGAGAGGGAAGGCGCAGTAGCACTTATAAACCACTCTCGAGCTCTCTCAGCTAGCGAGGTGGGACTAAAGTTTTGGCGCGGGGCAGGCGCAGGCCTTTGGTCCCGGTTGATGGCACCAACCGGGACCAAAGGCCTCTTTTCAGCAGCCCAAAGGGCGGGAAGCGGCGGCCTTTGGTCCCGGTTGGTGGCACCAACTGGGAAGCGGCGGCCTTTGGTCCCGGTTGGTGGCACCA
>NC_041392.1:686585035-686585977 GCF_002162155.2 Triticum dicoccoides | reverse complement strand
ACACTTAGGAAATTTTCACATTTCCCTCGCAGTTGCCCCCGACAACGCCGAACACATCGACGCCGCCAGGCTGCCCCGACGCCGCCCGCCGCCCCCGCCGTCGCCGTCGCCCGCGCCCTCGCCCGTCGTCGCCGTCGCCCGCGCCCTCGTCGGCCGTCGCCCGCGACCGTTGTCGCCGTCGCCCGCGCCCTCGCCGGCCGTCGCCAGCGCCCATCGCCGCAGTCGCCCGCGCCCTTGCCCGCGCCCTCGTCACCCGCGCCCTCGCCGGCCGCCCCCTGCCTCGACGCGTCGCCGCCTCTGCGAGCACCGCGCGTCTGCCGCCCCCGCCGCCGCCGTGCAATTTTTTTAATTATACATGCTTTTTTACATGTTTTTAGATTTTCATATATATATGTATGTATGTATTTTTTAGATATATGTTTTTTATGTATGTTCATATATGTTTTTTTTATGTATGTTCATATATGTATATATGTATGTATGTTTTCAATTGTAATGATGTTTTAAAAATACATATATGCAAAAGTTAGATTTTTAATTAGAAAAGTTTTATCTATATATGTTCTCTGATTTAGTTCATTTTAGGTTAGTTTCATTTTAAAAAAAGTTTTATATATTTAGGAAGAAGGAATAGAAGGAAGAAGAAGGAAGAAAATGTTTTATATATGAGGGTCGAGAGGGGGTCGACGGTCGCCGAGGGGTAAAGGGTCGTCAAACATGAGAGGAAGAAGAGGATAAAAAAAGAAGAGGAAGAAGAAAAAAAGAGGAGAATAAAGAATAAAGGAGATTCTCCTCTATTCTTTCTTCTCCTTTTTTTTTTCTTCTTCTTCCTCTTTTTTTATCGGGAACGAGGGTCGTCGAGGGTCGCCGAACATGACAGGCAGAAGAGGATAAAAAAAGAAGAGGAAGAAGAAAAAAAAGAGGAGAAGAAAGAATAAAGGA
>NC_041392.1:686582057-686584758 GCF_002162155.2 Triticum dicoccoides | reverse complement strand
CGCCGAGGGGTCGAGGGTCGAGAGGGGTCTAGGGCCGCCGAGGGGTCGAGGGTCGTCGAACATGAGAGGAAGAAGAGGATAAAAAAAGAAGAGGAAGAAGAAAGAAGGAGAAGAAAGAATAGAGGAGAGTTCTTCTCCTCTATTCTTTCTTCTCCTCTTTTTTTCTTCTTCTTCCTCTTTTTTTATCGGGAATGAGGGTCGTCGAGGGTTGCCGAGCGGTAGAGGAAACCCTAAATAGCAAGTATTGTCGGTGTGAGATACATGTGGCCGTCGGTGTCGGACACTACATCCACGTCCCACAAGTGACGAGGGCTTCGACGCCCACGTCACTTGTGGGACGTGGATGTAGTGTCCGACACCGATGGTCACATGTATCTCACTCCGCCTCCTTCTCTGCCTCGTCAGCAAGGGCGGAAGAGACCTGCCGCCGCTCCGGCTGCTCCGACGCGTCGTAGTCCTTCTCCTCCGCCTCGTAAGCAAGTAAAGAAGACAACCGCTCCGTCTGCTCTGCCGGTGTCTAGCAGTACAGCCAGAGGCGGGAGGACATACAGATTCGGTCCTTCTCTGAAGACTCCAGAGAAGTTACCATACGAGAGGACCCCGGAGGAGAACGCGAGATCGCGCGAGAAGAAGTGAGGAACTTCTTTGAAGGGGTGAAAGCAAAGAAACATCCACCTCCGGAGGAGAAGGTAGATCCGGTGAAAGCGAAGCGCACTCTGGCTGCCCTGAAAAAACCACCCAAGTCTCCGTCGAAAGGAAACTATGAGCGCATTATTGGAAAGGAATTTGCCGAAGCGGAGCGGTCGGGAAGTACTGTCAGTGATCAAAGGCTGAAAGAACGACGAGCTGGGAAACAAATTGCCCAGCTCAGCGAACAAGCGAAGCAATCGTGCCCCCCGCTCAAGGTGCCTAGCGACATCGTCGCTAATGATCCGAGGATGGTTCCCTGTTATAGCAATCTTGGCGATTACCTGCCCGACGATGTACATTATGATTTCATGGAGGTGCAGATACAAAGATACGAGTACGGGAATCCTCTCATCAAAGATGAAAGATCTCTATCAACGATGATGCGAAGATTGCATGATTGATACTTGAAAATCTACAGAGAGTCTGGGGGAGGAGTACTTTGTATGTGAGAGTTAAAAAGGAGCATGACCTCGTTGGAATTGAACTGTTGCCTGTTCCATTTGAGGAGTTCTTTCAGTTTTTCAATCAATTGGCTCTCGATAAAACAACGGTCACCTGCTACTGTCTGTAAGTACTACTACTTCTGTCATTAAGTATCTCTATATAGCTCAGCTCTTTCATTGCAAGTATTTATAATTATCCTCACTATATTATGCAGATTGAAGATCGCTGAATTGAAGAAAAGACAAGTCGGTGATATTGGGTTCATTAACACATATCTCATAGATGCAACTGAGGTTAAATTTCATGCCGCAGATACTGAGGCCAACTTGCTACGATCGTTGGTAATAAATGAAAACAAAGATATAATACTCTTTCCTTACAACTTCAAGTGAGTGTCACTGTCTTATGCGTATTCAGTTTCCCTTATATATTAGTCAAGGTTATAGTAATGTAATTGATGAGTTATGCATGCGTGTGCAGTTTCCACTATATTCTCCTAGAGATTAAGCTTGAGCAGGGACTAATAACCGTCTTAGACTCAAGACGAAAAGATCCTCAGTACTATGCGGACATGACTCAATGCTCGAGAAGTAAGTTAAATCGATCATTATCCACCATATCAGTAACTTTGTTCATTTCCTGATATATCAAGTAATTGTTTTCTTTGTCTGGCAGGGTTTGGAAAAAATTCACCAAAAAAGCTCCAGGACTCCCGAAGAAGTTGCAATTTAGACACCCGAAAGTACTATAGTAGCATGTTCCGCGCATCTCCTATTGATTCAAGCGCTAGTTTCATCAATACCATTTGGCATTCTTGCTTATCAGTTTGATTGACCTCTATTTCTTGTAAAGTGGTTGTGGCAGGAATAAGGGAATGATTTTTGTGGATACTACGTTTGCGAGTCCATCCGCCACACGACCTGTGAGCGGGGCTACTCTGACGAACAATATGAAGTACGTAAATAACAACATTCACAATTTTATTTTGTTATCATCATTTGTGTTGAGTTTCATTCATTCATATATATATATATATATATATATATATATATATATATATATATATGTATGTATGTATTGACCCCCTTCTTCAAATTAGATGTTTCAGAAGCGGGATGAACTCCTAGCACCAGCTCGCATGCGAGCAATTCAAGAGGAATTGGCGGCATTCTTTCTTGACCACGTGATCGCTGAAGACGGAGAATACTATGTGGACCATGAATTCGTATGTTAGGAGATTATATTTGTAAGAGATAATTATTGTATATATGTAGCCGGTAGTGTCGGATAGATATACGAGAACTTGTTGTTCGACCAATCTCTCGGAAAAGGAGAGGTGGTCGATATCACTTCTCTCTGTATGCATATATGTTCATGACGATCTTCTATTTCCTTCGTTTGCTTACTAGCTAGCTAGCGTGTCTAGTTCTCTCTATACGTATGTATAGTTCGTGCGTCGACCAAGCACGGACATAAAAAAGGACACTTCTCTCTATTAATTATAGCTAGCTAACACAATATATGAAACACCTAAATTAACCCCCAAAACCCCCAACCCCCCCCCCCT
>NC_041392.1:686558263-686581735 GCF_002162155.2 Triticum dicoccoides | reverse complement strand
CCAACCACAGAAATGCTGACGCGTGGCCAAAAGCCCTCCTGTCTAGGCTCCGCGCACAGGCCACATGGAGGCCCTTCTATCCTGGTTCTGGATTGAACCGGGACTAAAGGGACAGGGCATTAGTACCGACCCTTTAGTCCCGGTTTAGGAACCGGGACAAAAGACCCTTACGAACCGGGACAATAGGCCCTTTTTCTACTAGTGCATCCCTTCCTCTGGACAACATAGGCAGTGTAGATCATCAGCTTATAATCTGTCAGAGAGAAGCATGCTGAGGTATTTTGCAGCGGAATGGTCCGAGCTGGCACCCGAGAGCGAGCTGAAGGGGTTGCAGATCAATGCCCTCACATCTTTCTGGTATGGAGGAGCCACTTTTCTGAAACTTTGTGCGCCGGTCAGTGGCATGTCCGAGCTTTCCTTTCTTTAAGAACTAGAGGGTAACCCATGTGTTGCCGCAGAATCATGGTAGAAACAAATGCAAAAGTTTATGCTTGTGTGATTGCTTGTCGTCGGTAGATCGACGTGCGCCCCGGATTGTTCTATCAGTTACAGGTCAGTGAAAACTGCTTAGGGGAAAATGGCCGACATGTCACCACAGCAATGGCACGTGCAATGGCAAGATTTTCGTGTCATCGTGCTCGACGGGGCTGCGACGAGCACCATCTAGAGTTGGTCGTGGACGATGGGGGGCGACGGCATCGAGCACCATCCCGTCACCATGATCACCATGAAATACCGTGGTCTGGTGCTTCATAACACTTTGATCCCGAGATGGTGCGTTAGAGACCATTTACCGTGCCGGGGCACGTGTGCCTAGCGAGTATGTTCGCTCCTGTGGTCTCCCCACTGGTCAAAGAATTACCTTTAACTCCTACCGACTCACATTTTATTACCGATGCTGATTGTACACACGATTACAAGACATTTGAGAAATATAATGGATGACTATTCAATGCAGCAGCAGAACTGGTAGAGCGGCGGCACGCACTGCCCTCCTTTGGAGTAACCGCCGGGCGACTTGCACCAGTTGTCGCAGTCCGGTATGTCCTCGCATTTGCCTTGACACACGTACTTGCCCTCTCCTGCATGCATGCGTCCATAACCACAATGTTACTAAAACTGAGTCAAGACTGATTCAGTTCAAAAGTTAAATCACAAGATGATGTAGGACTTTTTAACAAAATTTGTTCAATATCTGTAGAATCAGCGGAAGATCCTATGTTCAAACAAACTCGCTCCGTAACTTAATATAAGGCGTTTTTTTACACTGTCGACATAGTGTTAGAAAATGTGTTATATTGAGTTACAAAGGTAGGAGTAGCATTTATCCGGTCTCGCCGTTTCGAGAGAACCTGCACTGATCTTAGATAGAAATTGAAGGCTTCCATTGGAGTGGTAGAGACCTAAAGAGCCATGGATCGACACACATACCTGGGGTGAGAAGGAGGGAAGAACTGGCTAGCGCGATGACGAGGATCTTGAAGATGAGAGAGAGAGAGGTTGCAGCCATCTTGCGGAAACTATGAATGTCTTCTTGAGTTAGTATATGCCGATGCATCGCAGGAATCCTCATCTCAACAGCATGTTTATATAGACCGAGCATTAAAGGGCATAGGACAGCAGTGAGAAGATATGCGTGAACTTATTAATTACTCCAGTCCTTTGTTTGGCATCATCTTCATGTATTTATTGGATCCACTGAAAAAGATGTGGACGTACGTGGTTGTGTAAAATTGGATTACTCCCGCCAGTCTGCTTTTTACTGTAACTCACACGCGCCCGTGTGTTCTGTAACACACAGAGCTAGCTTTCTGATAGCAGGTTGCTTGCTTTCCAAAGATTTGGATATCCCAAAGGAAACGGGTCCAATGTTTGTCCGCAAACTATAGGATCCGAAACGAATTCTCCAAAAAAAATCATGAAAATATTGCTGAAATCACACACACACACACACACACACACACACACACACACACACACACACAAAACTACCTCTATCATCTTGTGCACACAAACAACAATAATGCTAACTGGCAAACGTTTGCTTGGAAGGAACTCCAAGCGAACATGCTCGCAGCCGATGGCCGTTTTTCAACAAAATTGTCTTCTCTAGGAAGGAATTGGCATGCTAGTATGAAGAAATTATCACTTCTTATATAACTAAAATTGTCATGAAAATCATTCGTAAATGTCATCCTCCCCAACAAACGTTCACCAGCTAAGAGGGTCCCAAAACAAACAATTATGCTTTGAAGTTCCCTCCAATTTCCTTAACTTCCCTTTTAAGGAGTTAGACCCCAACTAACCATTTCCCTATGGCTATAACTGCTCAAAAGTTTGCACTTCTGCTCAAATTTGAGCAGCCATGGCATTTTTCCCCAAATATCCTCTTTCCTTTCTCCCAATGAAAAATAATGGCTCAACCACCAGCGTGCCGCCCAACTGACCACTCCCCCTGCCGTTATAAAACCGCACCGTAGCCCCATCCAAACCCTAATGCACGCCCGTCGTAACCCATTTATTCTGAATCGCCGCCACCACCACCGAGCTCTCGACTCTGCTCTATCTCGCGGCCTCCCCACCCACGAGTACGCCTACTCGTGGTAGAGGCGGTGGGGGTGTGGCCGTGGCGGGCGTCACGATGGCCTTCTCAAGTTTCGACAACGATAATGAGCTCGATGAGGCACCCACAACGCCAGGGCATCAGGCTCCGACAAGGCCTGGTCTACCTCTTCTATAATGATGATTAGTTCATTTTAGCTCTATTTAACTCTTTTTACCTTTAATAAAGTGGTATCTAGTTTAATTGTGCACTGGGATGTTTAGTTATGGACTGTTATGTATAGTTAAACACTACATGGTCTTAACCTAGTATCAGTTTGAGATTCCAATGACTTATCTTTGCACTTTCTTTTTATTTCCAGGAGTTAATTTTTGGAGGGAACCTCCAAACCTTTTATAATCCTCATTTTCTAGGAGTTAAGATTTGAGAAGAAGTTTAAGGGAGTTCTAGAATAAGGAAAGGGTGCTAAGATGTGGTAATCGATAGATGAGCCCAGGCTCATCTGCACTTTATCAACAGTGAACTCTAAAAATAGTTTTAAAAATCCCAAAAATCTAAAAAAATTGGGTATCCAAGATGCTCGAGTTTGCAAGGAGAGAGCAAAAATTCGTGGCGAAACAACGTTCGTGGAGCTATATACAAAAAAAGAATTTCTTTGGCATTCAAGACGCTCGAGTTTGCAAGGAGGGAGCAAAATTCCGTGGGGAAACAACATTCAAGGAGCTATTCACAAAAAAAGTGAGTCTCCAAAATGTCTTTTCAAAGTTTCTTTGTTGTTGAATTTTTTTAGAGCTCCTTGAATGCCGTTTCAGCACAAAAATTTGCACGCTCCTTGCAAGCATCTTGGATGCTATTTTTTATTTTCTTTTGAAATCGTTTACTAATTTTTTTTCAAGATTATTGTTCATGTGCGGATGTAGACGCCCCAGGGCACCAAAACACCTCTGCAAATATCCTTGCACTATTAGTTTGAGATATGCTCATACTTGTTCCTCATAGTGAAAACCTAGAATATGGCATTTGGTGATTGTATCTGTTGATGGTGGTGATTGAGGGTCGTTCTCCTCCTGATGGCGTTGCTATTGAAGAACCTCATTGTCTTTATGGTGCCAAGAGATGACTGGCGCGGATATGGTCATTATTGTAGTTTAGCGATCGTTGTTTTGATCGTTTCAGGGTTTTTCTTCTCCTTTTTTCTTGCCTAGGCATAGCTTTAGTCTCTTACGGACGTGTTTATATGTGTATGTGTATTTATTGGTTATGTTCATCTCAAAAATAAAGGTTAAGTGTGTGCTCACTACGTTTATATCCACTTGATACTTCATTTTGACTAATAAAATCTACCTTTGTAAAACAAATCGACTAAAGAGCAGGCATTCCGAAGCCAGCATATGCCCTCACGGTTAGAAGACCCCAGAGAAGCCACCAAAAGGAACTGGCAATGGACAGCAGTCGTTAGCTGCACCACTGAACTCATTCCATTGACCAACTTAACTATACTGAGCTATTTGTTTTGCGTGTATATCTAATTGTTTCTGGAGGGTTGTGCTATGCTTGACCGTGGCGAGCGCGACGGACAACCTCATCCACGACGTCCTCCCTGCCGGCTCCGTCAACTTGACGACGGCGGTGGCCCTCGTCGACGCAGTCCACTTCCCAGCCGTTTGACCCGTCGGCGACGTTCACCGCGCGGTTCCACGTCGACGACGGCACCACCGTGCGCGCGCCGTTCATGACGGCGACAGGCTCGTCGCCGTCTTCCCCCGCTTCAGGACTGTCAAGCTGCCCTACTACCGCAGCAAGAACGATGTGCAGCAAGCGACCGCATTCTACATGCTTCTATTTCTCCCGGACAGCACCACCGTCGGCGTCAAGCTCGCTGATCTCTACGTCAACATCGTCATGACACCGGAGTTCGTCAAGAACTACACGCCGGCGGCCAAGGTTCTGGTCAGGCGGTTCATGGTCCCCAAGTTCGAGGCGTCGTCGGACATGAGAGAGATGGGAGTCGGCGGAGCTTTTGGAGGCGGTGACTTCTCGGACATGGTGACCCATGGAGACGGGCTCTCCATCAGCAGAGCGTACCATCGAGGTGGACGAGCTCAGCACTGCTGCTGCCGCCACCACAGGCATGCCCACAGATCAAGGTGGAAACACAGTACAACCTCCGGTGGATTTCGTGGCGGACCGGCCGTTCTTGTTGGCCATCGCCGAGGACAGAACCGGCGAAGTTCTGTTCCTCGATCATGTGGTGAATCCTCTAGCTAAGTGACCCGATGGGTGCGGGAGCACGAACAACTCCACCCCGTTTGCGGCACTGTAAAATCCAAACAGCAATCCAAGAAGATAGCTACAGCTATTTCACAAAATGTTTCATCAGACAAGCAAACGAGTCCCGTCCCGAGCCCCGTAAAATTTCATAAAAGTGTTTCCATTTTATTTAGATGCCATCGATTGTGCCATCGACGACTGATAACAAAAATTCACGGGGAAAGTCGGGAAGGGGACGACGTCCGACCCCGCTAAATGTAGCAGCAGCAGTAATGGTGGAGGGGCAGGCACACCCCTCCCTTGGGGTACACTCCCTTCGTCTTGCAGTAGTTGTCGCAGTCGGGTATCTCCGCGCATTTGCCCATGCACATGTACTGCGCCATTCCTGCATCCAAAACCCTAACGGTAAGTTCCAATTTGTAACAGAGAAAAGTAACCAGTATGCCTTTTGTTTTCTGCGAAATCAGATATGTCCTGAATGAAGTTTTATCAGGTCACACGATGTGTGTATTTGGATGAGAAGTGCTTCACTTCAGAGGATTAGTGCAAATAACCAGTTACAGCTTACACAACTGATTTAATAATAGAGATGGAAACTGTGCTGATCTTAGATTTACAAAAGCAGATTTGGATGGAGTAGAGAGCATAGATACCTGATGAGAAAAGGAGGGCAGCACAAACTATAGCAATCACAAGGATCTTGCAAACGACGGAGTGAAAAGTTGCAGCCATCTCAATGTTGTCTACGTAGGTCTCTGGAAATTAAGCAGAAGTGTTCTTTGTATATGCTGCACTGCTGGTATCTCATCTCCACATGTTTATATAGGCAGTGTGCATTAAAGAGCATAATCGGTTAGATCAAAAAATATATATTTTTTAGAACGAAGACGCTGGACGCGTCCGGCTTTAAATTAATAAAGCCCACAACTAGGCAGCGTGACTGACAGAGTCTTAGATCACAAACACGAGCACGGAGGCTCCGGCCAAAGCGAGCGCATAGTCTGGAGAGTTATCCGGCAGGCCGAAAGCAGCACGGAGCAAGCAAAGTAGATTACATGGCTTGAAGCCTGAGCTTAATCAAAATATATATGCTGTTAATTGATCGGTAACATCCCTTCGAGAAGGAAATCTATCAGATTAAATGCAAGATGTGCTTGAGATTTACGGCAGTACAATGCCTTCCCATCATGGCTTTATTGTACTGGAAGGAGATATACCAGTGCTTTTGCTGAAGTGTAAATCAGAGATAGATACTTTGATAATTGGGGAAATCCTTTTGAGAAGAAAAAAATATCAGATTAAATGCAGAAGATATGCTAGTGATATTAAAGCAGTACAATGTCTTCCCATTGTGGCTTTATTGTACTGCAAGATTTTTTTTTCTTTGCGAATAGTTGTACTCCAAGATATACCGGTGCTTTTACGGCCGCACAAAGCAGCACTGCTGCGATGTATATCCAGGTCCTTGATTCTTCTTGCTAATTGCTATGTGCATTGTGCATGTGCACAGCAAGATGGACAAATTCAGATATTGATACAAAAAAAAAGGGCATCACAATCTATTTTACAGCCAAACTGTTCTGGGATAAAATGCAATTCCATACTAGTATTAGAGAAGGCTGTACATTGGTTACTTGAGGTTCCAATGCCTCGTCAGTTTCTTTCTCAAATTTCACAACAGCTAGAAAGATGTGAAGGCTATCCAAGGGTACAGTTTGCCATTGTCGAATCTTGTTACTGCTGTAATCTTTGGTACTTTTGGAGGAATACCTTCGATCTTATATCAGCCTGGGCAAATGATGGCCAATTAGTACACAAAATGCAACTGCCGACGTGTGGAAACTCGATATATGATATTCTTTAAATTTAACCTGGCGTGTAGGCTCTGGAACACGATATCTACAGCAGTACTTCACTATCCCAATGGCAGAGTCGAGCGAAATGCGATGACCAACTGAGATGTAGATTGGCCTCGATGAACCAGGGCATGAACACATTGCCTAGGACAAGTTGTTTGAGTTCATGTGCAACAAACATACATTTCATTAACAGGAAGTATATAAAAGAAAGGAAACCCCGTTACACGTTTAGCAATATAATATAAATTTTTGGTGCAATATAGAGTCTCTTACCGCTCCCCATGTCGTCCCAGACTGCCCAGTCAATGAAATACATTCCTTATTGCAGTTTCCTTTTGCTTCAAGCTGTTTTCTGACTTCAGATTGGTCAAGACCATCCACATGGTGCAACTGGAGCATTGAAAATGCTGATGATTTAGTCTTCCCTAAAAGTACAACTGTGGGAGAAGAACTCGAGACACTACAAAAAAAATAATTGCAACAGCAGTAAAATTAACCTACATTTTTTCCAACTCCGATGGTTGGCAGGTCTGCAAGGACACCAAGATGACATGCTAAACCAAAACCTGCTGAACATATATTTATTAGAGGATGACCAATTCACATATATTAACTACAGCTAATGCAGCTTGCCACAAATATGCATAACGTAACAAGATGTATTGTATCACCAGGATTACATGTTAAGGGCTTCAGGGATTACAAATGAACTCATTCTTTCATAAACACAGAAATCACCTCAGTCTTACGAACTATATCAATAAAAAAATCCAATAACACCGCGTACATATTATATGATTCTAGAACCTAATTTCACATGTGCAGCGTATTCTACTACTGCCAAACTTGCTACTATTAATTGAAAACTGTAAAGAGTGCATAAGTGTGACTGTAATTGGTCTGTTACCTCGTGGATGGAGTAACCCATTTCCATCAACCATGAGTAACTGCCAAAGCAGAATGATAAACCTTAGAAAATGCACTGGCAAAGAAAGATGATTACTACATGTTGAATTAGAAAACTACTACTGTTATATGTAAAATGTAAATTCACATGAGATTTTAATCCAAAATGAATTCTCTGACTGCATAGTAATGTACCTTTTGTTCTCGTCATCACAGGCACACCAACAGGAAATAAGGCATGCAACCCCATGAGATAGTTGAGAATATATCCTCAGTAACCCTATTTGCCAAAGAATCGTTACATCTAGTTCCTATTCCCTTATGTGGACATTTCGGCAAGTGATGTCATCTAACTTAAGCATGCTTGCAGCTTTTTCTTCTACGGAAGTTCCTGTTTGCTAACAGAAATGCTATACAGAACATCATGTTCTAAATTAGTGTTATTCACCAAATACAGGCTAAGATTAGTAGAGTTGCAAGCACCACAAAGGATAATTCTACCTGAGGGTAGAAATGATGAGCATTGATCTTCATCTTCTCCAGGAGTCCTAGAAGAATGGGGGCCTGCACAGGTAGATAGTTTTCTTACATATGATACATGCAGATTCATAAACTGAAGAAAGATAAATGATCACAGATGTTTGCAACCAAACAAGGAAGCAAAGTCAATCACGATTATCTCTCCTATGTTCTATGATAACTAGACATTGCCCTGGCAACACTAGACTCACTTCTGACTCTAGAGATAACAATAAGCTGAAGGCATGTCGAGCACGTAACAAATAACACTGATTGAATCAGATTTTTTTCAGCCTGATTTGCACATTTGAGGACTACTGTCCAGACATAATAAACTTTGTACCATTGATGCAAGTAAAGACAAGATTGTTCGGTGATACAACAGTAGTCCAAGAATTTTATCTTACTTATTTACTGTCAAAGCAAATTAAACTGTAGAGGTCCAACTGAAGAACAAAGTGTCTACCATAGATAAACTGCACGTGTCTATATCTTCATTGTTCCAAACAAATTCAGCGAAAGAAAGTGCATATATGGTGTGTCATACCTCTCTGAAAGCAAGAAAACCCGGAATGTAAGGCACTTGCATCCGGACAACATCGAACTCCTCATGGACGATTTCCAAGGTATCGGCATCCAGAACCACCACCGCGGCACACGCTGTAGACGGGTCTTCTTTCAGGAAGCTAATGTCAACCCCGCCTATATACTTCAGCTTGCCCCTGGCATCACTCTGGTCTGACTTCGAGCTCACCGAAGGTAAAGACCACTCGAAATCATCCTCAAGAACGAGCCTACCCCTGAGAAAATCCTGCGTCCTGCATCACCAGACAGCATGAATCGAATCTACTCCCTTTGATTCAACCTGAGACGAACTGAATGGAAAGCTCATGGAATCGATGGATTGGGCATATACAGACCTCGCCCATTGTTGCTTCTGCAGCTCCAGATCAGAGCCGTCTCCTCCTCTATCCATCACCCTTCCGGTTCCTGCTCGCACGGTGGTCCGGAGCTCTCGGGGGGAGATGGAAACCTAGGAATTTCAAGTTGGATTGAGGAATCGATCGAATGGCTTCCGCAGCAGCTATGCGCGCGTCTACTACGCGGCGCGGCAGCTTCCGATCAGTACCAGGGGAACAACGGGCGGGCGAAGCAAGCAGCGGGAAACGCGCCGCGATTCTCACCTGTAACGGCGGGGGCGCCTGGTCGATGCCGGCGGCGAGCTTTTCCTCTCCGGGAACAGGCCGACGACTCTCTCTCTCTCTCTCTCTCTTCTTTTTTTTCTTTGCTTTGTTTGGGCTTCGGGCTGATAACGGTGGTCCTGGGCTCCTCGTTGTTCACTTTCGTTTCCTCGTTCATTTCCCCTAAAAGAAGTGCATATCTCAACTCTCAACGCCTACCCTAGCCTAATCTACAAAACACAACTATAATACCGTCTAAGAATCAATGCCGAACTCTTAAAACCGGTGAGGATTCAACCCTCCCCTCTCCACACCCTGGGTTTGACCCGTTGATCATCCGGTCAGCAAGCCACTCAGCAAAAATTGAAAAATTGCAGAGAAATAAAAAAATCTGTAAATAGAAAATTCCAGAAAAAACCTTATATTTTTTAATAAACAAATTCTAAATTTGGGGAAAATGAAATTTGACGATAATGTACATTAATTTAAGTTTTTTGAAACTTTCTTAAAATTCTTAGTATTGTTTTCCAAAGTATACATGTTTTTAAAAAAAATGCGGGAATTTTGAAATTTTTTTGGCAAAATTATAATTTGATGATAATTTTCATTATTTTTAAGCAAAAAAGTTGAAGCTTTCCAGAATGCTTAGTATTGTTTTCTTGATTTTACATATTTTTTCAGAAAGTAATGAAAAATTTATTTTCTGACAACATTTCGCAAAAATTGGGCAGAATATTACCGCTTTTTTCGATTTTACAATTTTTTACAGAAATATTTCTTGTTTTTCTGGATTTTTTATTTTACAGATTTTTTTGGTTTTTCCTGGAAATGTTGAAATTTATACGAACATGGCTTGATGACTGGATGGTCAACTGTGTCAAAACCAAGGTGTGGGGAGGAGAGGGTTGAATCCTGGCCGATTATAAGAATTTGAGGTTGATTTTTAGACGGTATAGTTAGTCATAGATTAGACTAGGGCAAGAGTTGAGGGTTGAAATATGCACTTCTCTCAAAAAATGCATGTTGTATACAATCTGAAGGTTCATCGTTTTTCCTTTGGCAATGAATCTATCCCAGTTCTTGTTGACATGTTGTTTTTACTTCTAGGGGAATGAATCCTGCCTGCAGCAGGTCCTCAATCAATCCTATCTTAATCTTAATCAACAAGATCACTAGATACTTATGCTGACCAGATTTTCTCAGATATTTATATAAATTTATTCTGACCAGATTTCCTCAAATTTTATACTGCAAAGGTTTTCTCCTTCATGTTCTAATACGAACGATTTTCACAACAAACAACATACCACAACACATGCTAAACAGATGCAGACATAACACTTCACAAACGAAAATGGAAACCTTCAACAGAGCTACGTGTAACGTTAGAACCAGTCGTACATTTGAAAGCTCAAGCCCAGACAATAGATGTTGCCTGTTTTAAATTCCATGTCACACGCAAAGAGAACATCACGGTCAGCTTAGTGTATACCTTCCATGTTCTGTTCTTTGCCGAAAGCACGGTAATTTCATTTTAACACGCGATATATATACATCCAATTACAGTTGCTAACAATCAAACGGAACTTCCTTTGAGGGTTCCCAAACTACTGATCTCCTCCTTGATGCCTGGGTGTGCTATCAACCTTAATCTCAAGAAGGCTCTCAACAGGCTGCCTGCACATGGGGCATTTGTTGGTCTGGAACCTTAATGTCTGAGCACACTCCCTGCATAGGCACTGCAAAAGAGCACACGGCATGATTTTCAGTTTCACTGGTTTCATGAAGATGACAGGTCAATGAAATTTGGCTTATTTTCATCTGCAACATAAGATAAAATGGTTGCATCTTGAGGAATATATGAAACACGATTGTATTAATTTCAGCTAGATGTATGAGAAAAGGTAGAAACATTGGGCACGCTGCTACAGACATAAGGTTCTTGTGTTGGTTTCAAGCTAGGGGCCAGTTTACAGTTGATATACTGTGCCACGCTGCACTGCCGTATATGCCCATATGGCCCATATCTGTAGTAATTTTGAAGATTTTGCAGTGTTTCCAACTATGTACGTACAAAACAGAAATTCATGATATTCACATTTTGTGGCTTTGGTAAGTAGTAGTTCTTCCATCTATGGGCGACTACAAATGAGGCCTGATGTGCTCTAAAACTTTTCCTATTCATTTGTCAGGAAAGCATGGAAACAGTGCAGGATGTATCTTTGCCAAAATAGCAAGCATTGAAGAAAGCAGAAAGAAATGGGAATGGATATTACAAGTAACTAGCTAAACAGCAGGACTTGGTAAACTTTCCTGATAAGAAACGAATAGTTATTTCGATGCATGCTAACCAGATTACTGAGTGCATTTCACAGCAATTGTGGGTGCTTTTTAATGTTAATCAAATATGCAATGATGAATGTGCACACAAAAAAAATACCCAAAAAAGAAAATTCCACAATGAAATAAGAACCAAAGACTCTACAAAACTGATACTAACTTTGTTAAAAAAATACTCTAGATGATGTTTTAGACAGTGACATGACCTCCAGCAATCATCTTTCATCATTGCTTTCTGTACAGCTTAGAAGAGAAGTATAAGATACTCCCTCCATTCCTAAATATAAGTCTTTCTAGAGAATTCCAATATGGACTACATACGGAGCAAAATGAGTGAATCTACACTCTAAAATATGTATATATACATCCGTATGTAGTCTATATTGAAATCTCTAAAAAGACTTATATTTAGGAACGGAGGGAGTATTATATTATGACATATTATTCCACAGATATAATAAAATTATTTTCACTTTGGCAAACTAATTTTTTATATAGTAGTAGTCACAGTTAGAACTCTTTGACAACGCGCTTTCTAGGATGCAATGCATTTGTGGATGGGGGTAATATAACTAATCTTGCCAGGCCTGTTTCCATCCTAATTTTCTTTAAGAAGAAAGGTTATCAATTTTTATATTTAAAACAAGTTTCAACAGCCATAAGCCTTATATCTACATCTATACATCTAAAGGACATTTAGTACAAAAGGATAACCTACCATATGCCTGCATGGAAGAACAGTTGTATCTCTTGGTTCTGTTAGACAAACCACACATTCTTTTCCAGAATCATCCTCATTAACATTCCTGTCAGCTGTGTTCCTGTTCCCAATACCGTATATCTCCTGCAAGACATATCTGGTTCCATTTACCCACAGTATCTGCTGCACAATGTTGATCCCATATTCAGCACTGTCTTTCTTAACAAACACAGCAAATTTAGCCAAAGACTTCGAGTCTTCAGCATCATGTTCCCTTCCTAATTCTTGGTTACTTGGCACACCCACTTCCACTTTCAATGCAAGCGGAAATACATGATCCTCCCCAACCTTAGTTAGCTCAGATTCCTCAAACATTGAGAGCTTGATTCCAGTTCCACTAGGTTGCCTGAACTCCTGACCATGACCTTCCTTAAAAGTTACCGTGACAGGTTTGAGCAAATTTTCCTTTGTACCCTTCAGGACAGAATCATCAGCTTCTTGTGCAAAGAAGTAGACTGTTATGCTGTTTGCAGGATCAGAAATTAAGAGTCAGTATTTGATTAAAAATAACATGACAGTCTTGTCAAAATATTAAAAGAAGTAGAGGCACGCACTACACAGGTACAAAGCATGAGATGCTACTAATAAACACTATGCAACAAATGGGCATAAAATGGGGATAGTCAAACCTCGGAACGGGACAGAGCCAGGCATGCATTTGAGAAATTCATTAAGCATAGCTTTGCCATGGTAAAATTACAGAAGGTAGTAGACAACCCAAGACCATTAAAGCTCCATTGAGCCTCATGTACCCTGAGTTTTTCACTTTCCCACACACATGAATATGATTAAGTTCAGATTCCATACCTAGGCCTACTACTTCCTTCAACAACAAGCCGTGCAAACAATATACAGTACTCTAATATATCAAGTGAAGACCTCCCTTCTTCACCAAGACAAGCACATACATGAGCCATAAGTGCGCCATAAATCTGTTTCTACAGGTTACTGCTCCTTGTTACTCGGACTCAAATATGAAGAATTCAGAAAGTTGACACGGAATGTCCCAGTTTTGTTCAAATGGACAACAAAACACAAAACAAAAGTATCATGTGGCTCCAACCAAATATGAAAGTATCATGGCTCCAACAAAATATGTACATGACGGCAGAAATTTTACACTGGCTAACTAATATCATCACGGGATAAAGCCTAATGATCGGCCACAAGGGTCCACAACGACACTACAGGCCTCCATCTAATCAGCAAAACAGAGAAGAGTACGAGGGGGGCTGACCTCCCGGGGGCGTCGGCGTCGAAGGAGAAGGCGAGCAGGTGGCCGCCGCCGTCGTCGTCGCGCTCCAGCCGCAGGGTATGCCCCTTGACGTTGACGCCGGCGCTCACCGCAACGGCCCTGTGCCGCTCCACGTGCGTGGGGAACGGCACCGGCGGCGGCGCGGCGGCGCCCGGGCGCCACGGCGGGTACTGGTGGTAGTACGGTGGGGGCACCCCATGCAGATGAGGCCGCGGCGGTGGCAGGTTGGGGCGGCCGCTGCTTCCGGCGTTGCCCATCGGCGCGTCGCCGTCGCCGTCGCGCTGCGATTTAGGTTTTTGCTTGACTTTTAGTCGAGTTTTGGTGGGGGGTAAACTGCGGCTTCGGTTCGGCCGAGTGGATGTGTATTGTGTAGAGGGGTTACTATTACTACACGGGTACTGTCTCAAGGCACACAATTCGTGGATTGGGTTTGCTATGCGACTATTTTCTTAATAATAGAGAATGATAAGGACAAGATGCAAAACTTATTTTCGACATCTTTTAGAGTACATTAAGAGTGAAGAATAATAATAATTTTAATAGCAGTGATCTCTATTGTTTTGGACAAGCTCAAGAGAAAATGCATGAATGTATTCAAATATTTACCTGCAACAGGGGTGATTTGCTCGTCAAGTACCTGGGATTTTCCAAAACATGACAGGAGATTAATGGACATGATCTCTCTTTTGTTGTCCTTCTCCTAGCAACAAAAAAGAAGACGATCATTCTTAAGGTATGTGGCATATGTTCTGATTGTGTTCACGTTCTCAAGCAGCAAGGGGATTTCTGGACTGAGTTTGCTATGACATCACAGATTACACTAAAGGTGAAGAGAAGGTCTAATGGAGAATATGACTAGCGCTAATGAGGATGCTAACACGTATCGACCTTTGTTAAATTCTTAGGTCATATCACCTTATCTATATCTATACCAATATAAAAAAACCCAAATGGGCAGATCCAAACCATCTCGACCGTCAAATCATGTTATCTAACGGTTCAAATCGCTCCAATGTTGAACACCAAACACGTTTAACACTTTAATTACCCATCACTGCGATTGGTTATAAACACATTTTGACTCAGCGCTATCTTTAAAATCTGTCATGTAATTAATATCCTACCATTCCCGCGAAAAAGTAATTGATATCTTACCAAATACCAACGTGCAACAGATATATCTTAACTAATATAACGCACAACTAATATCCTACCTAATATAAACATGCATTACATGTACATTATTACTAGTGACTGTAGTGTAAGCATCAAACAAATATGTCATGTGTAATTTTTACAGGACACATGTGGTTCCTAGTTGGATGCCTCGGATTGGTATGAAATTTAATTCCACAAAAGAGGCTTGGAACTTCTGGACGTGTTATGGAGAGTCATATTGGTTTTGATGTAAGGACAAATGATGAAAACAAGAGAGAACTCGATGGAGTGATCACTTCAGCAAGATATGTTTGTTCCAATGAGGGCTAAAGAAGAAAAAGACAAGAGGGGTGAAGAAACTAAACGATGAGGAGGAGGAGTGGACGAAAGGATAAACATAGGACGAGCGAGAAGTAGAATGGGCTAAATACATAATGTTACATGTTTTAAGTAGAATAGTAATGCATACGTGCAATGCACGTTAATATAAGGCAGGAAATTAATAACTGCACATCGATATCAGGGATTTTTTTTATTGCACATTAGTATTAGGTAGGTTATCAGTTACACGTTAATTACATGGATATTCTATATTTGGCATGTTATTAATTACACGCTAAATATGGATTTGACAATGTTGGATAGATGATTATCCATATCTTTAATCAATTCAAACCAATAAAAGATATGCATTTACAACAGACATTTGAAGGATTAAAGAGCACACATGCTACAAATAGTGCAATATTTTGCATCCTCGATGGCACGGAGAAATCCAAGGTAGAGCCGCAATGAAGATCATTCTCCTCCTCCTCATCCTTGCACCCCTCGGCGTGTCCGTCACCGCCCGCCTCAAGTGCCCCGGCGTGCCATACAACGGCGCTGTGGCGACCTGCTACCATGGTTGCGGCACGAAGCTCATCTACGACCTCTGCATCAAGACAATGCAACAGGGCCACATCGACCTATCTCCGTCGCACAAAGAAGAGACCACCGCGTACGCCATCCTCGTGCTAAGCGCCGCCGTGGAGTCCACGAGGACCACGTCGCACACGCTGACCTACCAGCTCCAGAAGAACGCGTCCATCTCCGTCCAGGAAAGGGCATTCTACGGGGCGTGCCTCACTGACTACGTCGCGGCGTTGAACTCCCTCGACCACACCCTCGTCGTGATGCTGCCGAACTGCTTCTTTCAGGGGATCAACGACGACTACCTCAGCGCGCTGGCCAGCCTGAATAGTTGTAGGGACCGGTTCATAGGGCCGGCTATGTACACGTCGCCGGTGTACCCCTTGGTTTTGGCCGACCGAAACAAGGCATTGCTGGCTTACTCGCTTGGCAAGTTGTTATTATGAGCATCCCGTAAAAAAAGTTATAATTATGAGTATCGTTAGATCCAGCAGCGGCATGTAGCCCGAACAACGATCAATAAATGCGGGAATTGTCTACACAAATTTACATGTGTGTATGTACCACTTTGTGTGTCCTTTCTTGCTCTGCATATGTAGTTGTTGGCGGGCGAAACCGAAAAGTCCTATGATTTGGGCGACCCCTTACACTAGTAGAAAGCAGGGCTTTGGTTCGAGCGCAATATACACATTAGTCCCGGTTGCATTACGAACATTAGTCCTGATTTGAACGGCTAAAGGCATTAGTCCCGATTTAAATGGGCTCTTTAGTCCCGGTTTAAATGGGCCCTTTAGTCCCGGTTTGAGACACGAACCGGGACTAAAGGGCATCGCATACTTTAGTCCCGGTTCGTGTCTCAAACCGGGACTAAAGGAGACATGATCCGGGACTAAAGGGTGCAATGCCCTTTAGTCCCAGTTCGTGTCTCAAACCGGGACTAAAGGACACATTTCTCAAACTCTACCCCCCGGTGTATCACCATTTCAGTTTTGGAAAAACAAAAGAAAATGTTAAAAACTTCAAAAAATAAAATCCTTCGAGATGTAGTTATATTACTACATCTACTAGTTAGGAAAATTTAAAAACTTAAATTTGGACATGTTTTGCAAAAAAGTGTCATGAAAATGTAAAACGGCTATAACTTTTGCATACGATGTCAGGAAAAAATGTATAATATATCAATTTTTCAGCACAAAAATCTGCATCCGATTTTGACGGCCTATGGCCTGTTTGCAAATTTTTAGAATCCTCAAATTCTAAAAGGAAAAAAAGATATGCCCAAATTTCAGTTTTTTTTTGAATTTTGGTTAAATCTGGTCAAACTATGGTCAAACTACTTATTCAAGAAGTATTAGTGTTACTACATAATTATTCAAGAATATTAGTGTTACTAAATAATTATTTCAATTTTTTTGAATTTTGGTCAAATCTGGTCAAACTATGGTCAAACTACTTATTCAAGAAATATTAGTGTTAAAATAATTATTGTTTTTTATAATAATAGTTTCAACTCAAACAGTGAAACGTGTGACTTCATGCTTAAACTAAACTCCTGAGGGTTAATAGGGTTGACATCTTACTATTGTCAGGAAAACAATAAGTGCAGACTTGGAAACGAGGGGGAATAGAACCCGAAAGTTAAGCATGCTCAGGCTGGAGTAGTGAGAGGATGGATGACCGGCCGTAAAGTTAGATGATTTGAGATGATGATGGATGATTAGAGATTAGAGGTTAAATTGAGCAGTGATGAGGGATGATTAGAGATTAAATTATAAAATAATCCAAAAATTTGAAAATCAACAATAAAATTTTAAAAAATAATTTTTTTAAAAAATTCATAAAATTTTCTTTAGTCCCGGTTGGTGAAGCTCCAGACGGCGGCCACGTGAAGAGCCTTTAGTCCCGGTTCGTATAAGAACCGGAAATAAAGAGGAGAGGGGGAGGGGCGCTTTAGTAACGACCCTTCGGTTCTATGATTTTAGGACACGAGAGTGTTGGGCTGGGAGCAGTGGGGAAATGGAAGAGATTGCCCACTATTGATGATGAATGCAGAAATAACCACAAAGAAACAACGAAGTGTGATTTAACTGGCATGGAGAGAGGGAAAGACGGCATTTCTCCACGGATAAAAAGGGAGATCTTAGCTGATTCATACTCCCTTTGCCCCAAATTACTTGTCGCTTAAATGAATGTATCTAGTCAAATGGATGTATCTAGCACTAATACATCCATTGAAGTGACAAGTAATTTGGGACAATTTATATGAAAACATAATTCTTAGGGAAAATTCCTGTATTTTTAACTCTTATAATATAAAATTGAACCAAAGTTTTTTTCTCCTCCACATCAAGAAAAATGTTGCACATCATCATTAACGATGTTGGAAATGACATCTTTTATTCAGATTATATTGAATATACGGTGATGGTAAAATATCTGATTTCTATTTTCGCATCTATACTAGTCAGTTGCTATCTTGTACACGTCTTGCAAGCATATCTTTGAGATTTTTTTAATTAAGAGCATTTCTAGCCCTTCTTATGAGAAACTATCTTGACATATCACGACATTGAGAGTCCAACATATCTTGACATGTCAGTCCATATATCTTTTTAATTAGGAGCTCCAACATATCATCACATGTCAGCCCATATCTTTTGTGCCATAAACTCATCAATTATTATTTACTCTTTTTGTGAAAAGGGAGCTAAATCTATTATAAAACTTCACCACATGTATAACACCTCAAACATCATAAAAATGACAAGATCTCTAGACCATCAAATGACAACTACCGATGGCAGAAGATCCTCCGACGTGTGTTGTCGCCGCTACCCTATCGGAGCCGGCTTGACCTTGTCGATGACAGCCGAAAAGTCTTTGTGCACGCGCCCTTAAGGACCAACGTCCTAGAGCCACAGTCCTCGCCCCTGAACACTTGAATGGATCCAAAATGATTGCTATCGCGTATGGACCGCCGCCCAAAGAGGATGGTAGGAATCTATGTTGGAGTTTCGTCGACTCCGTCCACAATCTATGTTGGAGTTTCGTCGACTCCAATGGACGGACCCGGGGAGAATTGGAATCCGAAAGACCAACTCAAAGAAGAAGCGCCACAATTTGCTCAAGCGCCGCACCTGCAAGGAATTTACATGCCCGTCCATATCTTTTGTGAGATCACTCATCAATTTATAGGTACTCCCTCCATTCATAAATATACAACGTTCTAGCTTTTTCTCTGAATCAGATGTATATAGAACATCTTGATGTATTTGTTCACTCATTTCAGTCCGTATGTTGGCCATATTGACATATCCAAAACATTTTATATTATATATTTGTGAATGGAGGGAGTATCATTCACAATATTATTGATGATGAAAGGATTATACGATACAAGTAGTGCAATGATGAGCCTCGACGTGTTGCTTCGGGACGTGGTGGCGGCTTGGCACAAGTTCTACAAAAGGATCTACGGCCTCTGTCCAGATGATGGGAAGTTGGGAACGACGCCATTCACGAGACCTCCTAGTCCTATGTGCTGCTTATTGCGACGACTGCCACCATTTCGCACAGGGGAGTCCCTCGCCTGGGCCGGCCCATGCGGGAGCAGCCAACGACGAGCGGTGTGAAAATTCCCCAAAAAAGCAACACGATGGCCAGAAATAAAAAAACAGTGCCATTCACGGGACCTCATATGTGCCTCTTATTGCACCGATTTGCTAGCACGCGACCCCCCGCTGATGGCCACTAGAGCTGGTTAGTGTTAGTGACTGCTCCCCTGTTCACGAATATAAGATGTTTTCAACAGTTCGTTATGGATTATATACGGACTAAAATGAGTGAACAAACACACAAAATATGTGTATATACATTCGATTAAGAAAAAAAGCTAGAACATTTTATATTTGTGAACGGAGGGAGCAATATGCAGTGCGAATATTTAAGAACTACTTGCACGGAAGATACAAAATATTTTTTGATATTTTCAAATATTTCTTGAAATTATGAATAATTATTTATTTATATTTTTATAAACAATATTTTTTGAAAAATATGAACCATTTTTGAATTTGTGAGCTAATTTGAATAGATATATATTTTGAACTTTTTACAAATGATGAAAAACTTGAACATTTTTAAAATTCCTGAAAAAACATTTTAAAACGTGAATAACAAATTTTGAAAACAGGAATATTTTTTAAATTTCGAACAATTTGGAAAACATGAATACTTTTTGGAAAAATCAAACATCTTCCTAAAACACGAATATTATTTGAATTTGTTAAAAAAATGAAAACATGAACAAATTTTGAAATTCTGGTATTTTTTAAAAAGTGTGAGTATTTTTTGAATTTGTGAAAAAAATTTCAAAACCGGAATATTTTATGAAGTTTGTGATTTTTTAAAAAAGGAAAAAAGAAAACAAAAGAAGAGATAATCAGAAAAATTAGTAGAAGAAAACACCAAGGAAAAAAACCCAGTTCAAGAGCTGCAATAGTGTTCCCAAAACAGACCAAAAACCTTCTAGAAGCTTCGCAAAATTGGATCATGTACCACATTGGCGTTGTACAAATGGGCCATGCCAGACTCGTTCACTCGCTTAATCCTTGTGAGAAACCCGGTCATTTTGTCACAGAATGCGACATAAGATGAATTCTGCCATTCGCCTCGTCCCCGAGCACAAGGAGGAGACGGTATATGTTATCCTTGTCACACGTCTCTCACCCGTGGTATACCCGTGGCATTCCTATGACGACTCTAAAGCTCCGATCATTCATGGGCTTGGGCGAGAATGAGCCACCGAGTTGGACCAAGCCATAATAGGCTCGACTTGTTCACCGTATGAGCCCAATTTCCTAACTCGGCTCAGTTTGTTACCTTCTCGGGCAGAGGTGAGTCGGGTCGAGTTGGTACATTGGATTGACCCAAAACGCTCGCTTGGCCCATTCAACCTTATATACAAGTTGGGTGTATTTGGTTGTGAGTAAGGATTTTGCCTGCACTGCATCCGTGTCTCAATTTAGCCTGGCTGAGGAAAAACAGGCAAAAAAATCAACATATGCATGTTGTTTGATTGCCTGCATACCCTCTAACCTGCGTGAGGTGAAACGAAAGGTAAGTTGTTTGGTTGCCCGTTTGTTTAGGCAAAAACACAAGCCATGGTGTTTCATTACATGCAACACATGTTGTCTGGTAAATTCCTCGTGAAGGTGATGAGGTTACCAACACATTAGGTAGACAAAACAAACCAAATGCATACAAATAGATAGCATATAAACATAGTTTCAAACCAAACCAAGCAGTTTTCAACATAGTACGACACTTAAACCAAGCAGTTTTCAACCAAACCAGTACGACATAGTCCAAACCAAACCAACACGAACAATAGAGAGCTCTCCTGGATGTTCACGGGGAGGGCGTCGTTGTGCCTCCTGCACTTGGTGACCACTTCAATGCCATCACCGTTGAAGATGATCACCTTCAGGGTGTTGGGAGTCAGCAACTTGAAGGTCACCATGTACCCGATCTTGATCTGGTGGACAGCGGCGAAGGGTGCCCAACCCTGATTGAGGGTGACCCTGCCATTCATTAGCCGGATAGTGAGCCTCCAGCGCAACCAGTGTTCGTCTTTAGCTTGAACTCCGTCAGCACGGCCGAGAAGTGCTTCGCGAAGTCTAGGGGCATAGGCAAGCACTCTAGCTTTAGGGCAAGGATCACCTTGCAGAAAGTGAGTTGGCCCTTCCACCTCATGGTAGTGCCCGTAGTTCTGGCGCTTGCCGCCGGGGGCTCCTCTAGCACCACATCCTCAGTCGTGGGCAGCATCACCTCGTTCCCCTTCTCCATGGTCGGCACATACACCTTGCTTTTTTCTCCATCTTGATGTGCATTATGAACATCACAATTGATCAACATTAAATCCTATCGTACAAAAGCCCCTATATTTACCCACCCAAAGGCTCTACTGTCACACTCAACACCATGAACCCATCCCCTTCCCCTGGGCACTGAATGGAGGGCCTTCTTCCTCCGGTGCTCACTTGGTGATTGCACCAAGTTCAAGAATACCATGGAATTATGCTCCAACTTCACTAGCATCGACAACATGCACAAGGAGGCAGACACTGTGGTAAAGAAGGTGATATGGAGGAGTTGAAGATGTTGATTCCTGACCCAACGAAGGTCACCATGTCAGTGGACATCCTGCGATGGTCCATGCATGAGGTCGACTCCGACGATGCTGGTCAGAGGGCAAGATGGGCCAAGTACATGGGGTACAGAGCTCCTCAAGACCAACATGTCATAGCATTCTGGACTAAGACATTGGTGGCACCACAGGTCATCGCTCTGGAGCCAGAGGACGAAGAAGAAGCGTTGGAGGTGGTGGTTAGGGCATGATGTCTACTACACAACCTTCTTCTTATAGACGTTGTTGGGCCTCCAAGTGCAGAGGTTTGTAGGACAGTAGCAAATTTCCCTCAAGTGGATGACCTAAGGTTTATCAATCCATGGGAGGCGTAGGATGAAGATGGTCTCTCTCAAGCAACCCTGCAACCAAATAACAAAAGAGTCTCTTGTGTCCCCAACACACCCAATACAATGGTAAATTGTATAGGTGCACTAGTTCAGCGAAGAGAGGGTGATACAAGTGCAATATGGATGGTAGATAAACGTTTTTGCAATCTGAAAATATAAAAACAGCAATGTAACTAATGGTAAAAGTGAGCGTAAACGGTATTGCAATGCTAGAAAATAAGGCCTAGGGTTCATACTTTCACTAGTGCAAGTTCTCTCAACAATAATAACATAATTGGATCATATAACAATCCCTCAACATGCAACAAAGAGCCACCCCAAAGTCACTAATAGCTGAAAACAAACGAAGAGATTATTATAGGGTACGAAACCACCTCAAAGTTATTCTTTCTGATTGATCTATTCAAGAGTCCATAGTAAAATAACACGAAGCTATTCTTTCTGTTCAATCTATCATAGAGTTCGTACTATAATAACACCTTAAGACACAAATCAACCAAAACCCTAATGTCACCTAGATACTCCAATGTCACCTCAAGTATCCGTGGGTATGATTATATGATATGCATCACACAATCTCAGATTCATCTATTCAACCAACACAAAGAACTTCAAAAAGTGCCCCAAAGTTTCTACCGGAGAGTCAAGACGAAAATGTGTGCCAACTCCTATGCATAAGTTCACGAGGTCACGGAACTCGCAAGTTGATCACCAAAACATACATCAAGTGGATCACGTGATATCCCATTGTCACCACAGATAAGCACATGCAAGACATACATCAAGTGTTCTCAAATCCTTAAAGACTCAATCCGATAAGATAACTTCAAAGGGAAAACTCAATTCATCACAAGAGAGTAGAGGGGGGAGAAACATCATAAGATCCAAATATAATAGCAAAGATCGCGATACATCAAGATCGTGCCGACTCAAGAACACGAGAGAGAAATCAAACACATAGCTACTGGTACATACCCTCAGCCCCGAGGGTGAACTACTCCCTCCTCGTCATGGAGAGCGCCGGGATGATGAAGATGGCCACCAGAGAGGGATTCCCCCCTCCGGCAGGGTGCTGGAACGGGTCTAGATTGGTTTTCGGTAGCTACAGAGGCTTGCGGCGGCGGAACTCCTGATCTAGGTTATTTTCTGGAGGTTTATGTATTTATAGGAATTTTTGGCGTCGGTCTCATGTCAAGAAGGTGCCCGAGTCATCC
>NC_041392.1:686538107-686558080 GCF_002162155.2 Triticum dicoccoides | reverse complement strand
CCCCCACCCTCGTGGACGACCAGGGACTCTTCTGGCCCAACTCTTTCACTCCGGGGTCTTCTTTTGGTACATAAAAAATCGTCAAAAATTGGCACGTCAATTGGACTCCGTTTTGTATTCCTTTTCTGTAAAACTCAAAAATAAGGAAAAAACAGAAACTGACACTGGGCTCTAGGTTAATAGGTTAGTTCCAAAAATCATACTCCCTCCATTCCAAAATATAGTGCGCCCGCGCTTCCCGAGGTCCAACTTTGACCATAAATTCAACCAACGAGACCAACTGCGGCGGGAGAAAAAATTATATAATTGAAAACTTCATTCGAATACGAATTCACTGATATAATTTTTGCTCCCGCCGCAATCGGTCTTGGCAGTTAAATTTACGGTCAAAGTTGAAGCACGTGGATAGAGGAAACACTACATTGTGGAATGGAGGGAGTATAAAATAGCATATAAATGCATATAAAACATCCAAGGTTGATAATATAATAGCATGGAACAATAAAATATTATAGATACGTTGGAGACATATCAAGCATCCCCAAGCTTAATTCCTGCTCGTCCTCGAGTAGGTAAATGATAAAAACAGAATTTTTGATGTGGAATGCTACCTAACATATTTATCTATGTAATCCTCTTTATTGTGGCAAGAATATTCACATCCATAAGATTCAAGACAAAAGTTTAATATTGACATAAAAATAATAATACTTCAAGCATACTAACTAAGCAATTATATCTTCTCAAAATAACATGGCAAAAGAATGTTCATCCCTACAAAATCATATAGTTTGGTCATGCTCCATTTTCGTCACACAAGAATGCTCTCCTCATGCACAACCCCGATGACAAGCTAAGCAATTGTTTCACACTTTAGTAACCTCAAACTTTTTTCAACTTTCACGCAATACATGAGCATGAGCCATGGATATAGCACTATGGGTGGAATATAATATGATGATGGGGGTTATGTGGAGAAGACAAAAAAAGGAGAAAGTCTCACATCGACGTGGCTAATCAATGGGCTAGGAATATGCCCATCAATTGATGTCAATGCAAGGAGTAGGGATTGCCATGCAATAGATGCACTAGAGCTATAAATGTATGAAAGCTCAACAAGAGAAACTAAGTGGGTGTGCATCCAACTTGCTTGCTCATGAAGACCTAAGGCATTTGAGGAGGCCCATTGTTGGAATATACAATCCAAGTTCTATAATGAATAATTCCCACTAGTATATGAAAATGACAAAACAAGAGATTCTCTATCATAAAGAACATGGTGCTACTTTGAAACACAAGTGTGGAAAAAAGGATAGTAGCATTGCCCCTTTTTTGGGCCTTCCTTTTTTATTTGGCCTTTTTTTCCAGGGATAATGCTCTATTAATGATGATCATCACACTTCTATTTATTTACAACTCAATGATTACAACTCGATACTAGAACAAAGTATGACTCTATATGAATGACTCCGGCGGTGTACCGGGATGGGCAATGAATCAAGAGTGACATGTATGATAAATTATGCATGGTGGCTTAGCCACAAATACGATGTCAACTACATGATCATGCAAGGCAATATGACAATGATGATGTGTGTCATAATAAACGGAACAGTGGAAAGTTGCATGGAAATATATCTCGGAATGCCTATGGAAATGCCATAATAGGTAGGTATGGTGGCTGTTTTGAGGAAGCTATAAGGAGGCTTATGTGTGACAAAGCGTATCATATCACGGGGTTTGGATGCACCGGCGAAGTTTGCACCAACTCTCGAGGTGAGAAAGGGCAATGCACGGTACCGAAGAGGCTAGCAATGATGGAAGGGTGAGAGTGTGTATAATCCGTGGACTCAACATTAGTCATAAAGAACTCACATACTTATTGCAAAAATCTACAAGTCATCAAAAACCAAGCACTATGCGCATCCTCCTAGGGGGATAGATTGGTAGGAAAAGACCATCGCTCGTCCCCGACCGCCACTCATAAGGAAGGCAATCAAAGAAACACCTCATGCTTCAAATTTGTCACACAACAGTTACCATACGTGCATGCTACGGGACTTGCAAACCTCAACACAAGTATTTATCAAATTCACAATTACTCAACTAGCACGACTCTAATATTACCATCTTCATATCTCAAAACAATTATCAAGTATCAAACTTCTCATAGTATTCAATGCACTTATATGAAAGTTTTTATTATACCCATCTTGGATGCCCATCATATTAGGACTAGTTTCATAACCAAAGCAAATTACCATGCTATTCTAAAAGACTCAGAAAATAATATAAGTGAAGCATGAGAGTTCATCTATTTCCATAAAATAAAACCACCACCGTGCTCTAAAAGGATATAAGTGAAGCACTAGAGCAAATGACAAACTACTCCGAAAGATATAAGTGAAGATCAATGAGTAGTCGAATAATTATGCAGCTATATGAAGACTCTCTAACATTTAATTTCAGATCTTGGGATATTATTCAAACAGAAAGCAAAAAATAAAATAAAATTAAATGACACACCAAGAAAAACACATATCATGTGGTGAATAAAAATATAGCTCCAAGTAAAGTTACCGATGAACGAAGACAAAAAGAGGGGATGCCATCCGGGGCATCCCCAAGCTTAGGCTCTTGGTTGTCCTTGAATATTACCTTGGGGTGCCTTGGGCATCCCCAGGCTTAGACTCTTGCCACTCCTTATTCCATAGTCCATCGAATCTTTACCCAAAACTTGAAAACTTCACAACACAAAACTTAACAGAAAACTCGTAAGCTCCGTTAGTATAAGAAAATAAATCACCACTTAGGTACTATTTTGAACTCATTCTTTATTTATATTAGTGTAATATCTACTGTATTCCAACTTATCTATGGTTCATACCCTCCGATACTACTCATAAATTCATCAAAATAAGCAAACAACACATAGAAACAGAATCTGTCAAAAACAGAATAGTCTGTAGTAATCTGTAGGTTTCGAATAATTATGTAACTCATAAAATTCTCAAATAAATTGGTGGACCTGAGGAATTTGTCTATTAATCATCTGCAAAAAGAATAAACCTAATCACACTCTCCAGTAAAAAATGGCAGCAAAACTCATGAGCGCTAAAGTTCCTGTTTTTTACAGCAAGATCGCAAAGACTTCACCCAAGTCTTCCCAAAGGTTCTACTTGGCACAAACACTAATTAAAACATAAAACCACATCTAAACAGAGGCTAGATGAATTATTTATTACTAAACAGGAGCAAAAAGCAAAGAACAAAAATAAAGATTGGGTTGCCTCCCAACAAGCGCTATCGTTTAACGCCCCTAGCTAGGCATGATGATTTCAATGATGCTCACATAAAAGATAGGAATTGAAGCATAAAGAGAGCATCATGAAGAATATAACTAGCACATTTAAGCCTAACCCACTTCCTATGCATAGGGATTTTGTGAGCAAACAACTCATGGGAACAATAATCAACTAGCATAGGAAGGCAAAACAACCATAACTTTAAAACTTTAAAACTTTAAGCACATAGAGAGGAAACTTGATATTATTGCAATATGTAAAAGCATATGTTACTCTCTCATAATAATTTCCAGTAGCATCATGAATGAATTCAACAATATAACCATCACATAAAGCATTCTTTTCATGATCTACAAGCATAGAATTTTTATTACTCTCCACATAAGTAAATTTCTTCTCATGAATAGTAGTGGGAGCAACTCAACAAAATAACTATCATGCGAGGCATAATTCAATTGAAAGTTAAAATCATGATGAAAAGTTTCATGGATATCATTATTCTCTATAGCATACGTGTCAACACAATAATCATCATAGATAGCAACTTTGTTCTCATAATCAATTGAAACCTCTTCCGAAATAGTGGAATCATTACTAAATAAAGTCATGACCTCTCCAAATCCACTTTTATAATTATCACAATAAGATTCAACATCCTCCAAAATAGTGAGATCATTACTTCCTAAAGTTGACACTCTTCCAAACCCACTTTCATCAATATAATCATCATAAATAGGAGGTATGCTATCATCATAATAAATTTGCTCATCAAAACTTGGGGGACAAAAAATATCATCTTCATCAAACATAGCATCCCCAAGCTTGTGGCTTTGCATATCATTAGCATCATGGATATTCAAAGAATTCATACTATGTCAGGACCCCGATTCCAAGTCACATCGATCTAGCCGGTAACACCTCATATCACTTTGAGGCCTCACGCATGGTATTCCCACGGGTGTCGCCTTACCATGGCCCGGGACCGTTTGCGCCTTTTGGCTCACATATATGATAGTGTCGCTAGCATCCATATGACAGAGAACCCGGGCCGACATGGCTAGTCGTGAACCCAAAGCGGCAGAAACCTATGGGGACAGGCATACATGAATCACATCGAGCATGTCGGTCAACAGCGTGTGAATCCGGGCTATAGCACTGGGCTAACAGGACTCCGGGGAACCCGGGCTGTAGCAGGCTAGGCAGGACTCCGGATGTCACCGCGTGAGATTTCCCCGAAGGACCAGACACAGGAACGAAGTGAAACGCATGCTGGCCAGTCAAGTGTCCTGAGCAGCAGTGCTGGGCTAGCAGGACTCCGGTGAACCGGGCTGTAGCGGACTACTATGGCTCAAGGAGGCACTAGACTACATTTCCCCATAAGAGAGGCTGCCAGGGATAAACAACTAGATTGTCGGATCCCACACATACCAAGCATTTCAATCATACACACAATATGCTCGATATGTGTAAATACAACATGGCATCACAAAAAAACTCTACAATCAAGTACTTTATTTAAAGGCTCCGGAGAGCCATACATAACATGTTCATACAGGTAGGGGTCACATGACCCGACACTCAAGTCATACAAGCATACAAGCACATGCGGAAGCAAATAAGTCTGAGTACAAACACTAGAAAGAAAGAAGGATTAACGAAGCCTGTCTATCTACAAAGGCCCCTCCATGGACAGAATCACCACATGGGTGGCAAGTCACTCATCGACGTTGAGGTCTACGTAAAACCCGTCGGAGAGGGCGGTGTTGTCGTCTGAAAACAGTAATTAAAGCAACATGAGTACAAAGGTACTCAGCAAGTCTTACAACAGATCCTACTATACATGCTCATTCTCAAGAAGGTGATGGAGTTATTGCAGCAAGCCATCTTTGACTCTTGGCTAAGCTATCCTACGAGACACCACTAGTAAAATAGTTTTCGCACACGAGTCCACTAATCACCAACACAAAACTCCACCATGGATCCTCCCTCGTCATCCTACGAGAGGGCCATCCTCCGTACTCACACTTATCTTGAGTCTTTTAGTAGTAACCATTAACTTGTCTATGAACTGTATAGGCAACCAAGTAGTCCTTTACCGCAGACACGGCTATTTGAATAGTTTTATAACCTGCAGGGGTGTACTTTGTCACATATGTTTCCACCACTTAGCGTCTGCACACGACATGTGCTCGGCAAACTTCAAGCGAAAGCCGACGTGAGTGTAGACCACCACCTGACTAACCACACAACTCTCTAGTCCAGGTTTATCGCCTATTCGGGTTCCATCCGCAAGGAAATCCGGCCGGGGTGTCCTCAACGGCCCCAAACGATGTGTGCAGGGTTCCCGAGACACCAAACGGGCGACTCGGTACACCGTGCCACGGTGTATCTACCACATCATAGCCCACCCCTGGGGTCAGCGCTACGCACGGCCGCCAACACATAACCTATAAACACCAGAAACTAGTTGCAACTCCTGGACAGAGGACGAGAGGGGTCAGTAATTCGAGCGGGGTCATATTTCAAGGCCCAATGTGTGGTAGTAGCTGAATTTTAAGTCACGCATACATATCTCAGTTCTTAGGGACAGCCTCAATGAAACAACCCACCATGTAATCCTACATGTCCTCTCATCGATACCTTTACCAAATCATGTTCAACACATCCCTCACATTACCGACGTAATCATTTCACTCTAGCCCATCACCCAGATGAACCAGACCTGACACAACACTAAGCATAGCAGGCATAGCAAGGTAGGAAACACATACATGGCTCAATCAACTCCTACACATGCTAGTGGGTTTCATCTAGTTACTGTGGCAATGACAGGTCATGCAGAGGATAAGGGTTCAACTACCGCAGCACACAGCAGTTTGAAACGTTGTTGTCTTAATGCAGTAAATGAGAGCAGGAGCGAGAACATGGGATTGTATCGATATGATCAATGGGGCTGCTTGCCTGATGGAGTAGTAGTAGGGTACTGCCCTTCAGTTGGATACTCGGAAATATCCTCGGAGGTAGAACCTACGACGAAAGACACCACAGAACACAATCATCACATGGCAATATGCAACAATATGATGCATGCTATGACATGGCAATATGAGGTGTCCTGGCTAATGCATTGTGAAACAAGTTGGTTTGAGTCCATTTGAATCAAGGATTCAAATGGAAGCTTATGTTCTTAAGCCATATAAGTGCATTAGCTTGTTTCACCTAAACAGCAGGGTTAAAGTGTTTTGTCATGCATGAAACCATTACAAATGGAAAGCTTGAATTTTTCTGATCAAATTTCATATATAAATCTTTGCATTTGGAGTTACAGATTAAAAGTTATGAATTTTTGAAGTTTGTAATATTTTCTGGAATTTCCTATATAAGGATAATTCCAGTAATTGAATTATTGCGTCAACATTGCGTCAGGGTGACGTCAGTGGTCAACGGGGCCGGTCCAGGTCAAACCTGACCAGTGGGACCCGCGTGTCAATAGTTAATTAACTAACTAAATTTAGTTAGTGCTAATCTAAGTTAATTAGCAGAGCGGTCCCACTTGTCATAGACTCAGGGGGAGTCAACCTGGGCCCACACGGGGTCAACCAGGGTCAAATTCACCGGCGTTTAGCCACCGGTGAGGCCAGACGCAGCGGAGCGGTGCGGGTTTCATGCTCCGGCGACCAAAACGACGACGGAGCACATCTACGTGATGCGGGGAGTGAGCCGCGTCGAGTGGTGGCAGTGGGTGGGGCTGGGGTGGCCGGAAACATCGCCGGCGACGAGCTGTGCGGCTGCCGGAGCTCGGGTGAGGTCGAACCCAAGGCTACGGAGCACGGCGAGGCGCGTGGAGAGGTGCTATGGGCTTCTGCGAGTGCGGTGAGTGCGTTGGTCACGGTGGTGTGGTCGGTGGGTGGCCGGAGTCACGTCGGCGACGAGCTAGGCGGCGGCGGGTGCGGGTGAACGTGGTGCAGTGCATACGATGCAGGAGAGAGTTAACGGAGAGGGGGAGGACGGAGCTGAGCTCACGGCGGTTGCAGCAAGCGTCGAAGAGGGCTCGGGGAAGGCCGGAGCTGAGCGGGGCGATGATGGCGATCTTGGCGGCCGGAGTTGGGGGAGACGGGGTCGGGGGCGACTCCAGAGCGGGCGAGCGCTCGGGGCTCGGCCTGCTCGACGTAGTCGACGACGGCGGAGCGAACGGACACGGTGACGCGGCACGGGGACGACGACGGACACGGTTATCACGGTGGCACGGGCGCGACAGCGTCGGCCATGGTGGGAGAGGGCGAGGGAGAGAGGCAGAGGAGTGAGCAAGGTGTCTGCGGGGTCGGGGCGGCGACGTGGAGCTCGCCCACGTGTCCAGGGGCGAGGGCGGCAAGCAGCTGACGCGCTGGCGAGCTCACGCACGCCGGCGTCACCTCCCTGCCTGCCTGGCGGGGACGAAGCAGCTGGCTGGCACGGGCCAGCATAGTGCTGGGCCGCCAGGTGGCTTTGCCAGGTAAGTTAGTTTCCCTTTTATTTTTCTGTTTTCTTTATTTATGCAAGTTTGTGGCTTTTCTAAAAATACTTAGGCATTTCCAAAAATCACCAAAATGCACATGCCCACTGTTTAGAACATATCCCACATGGAACATTTCAGTTTGGGATTATTTGGACATTCAAAATATTTAGTAGCATTTAAATGTCCAAATGCAAATAGCATATGGTTTAATCCAATGACCTTATGATGTCCTAGAAAAGTGTGCACCATTTTTGTCAAAGGTTCTAGACCAAGGCAAAGATGATGAACATTTTAGAAGGGCATTTCAGGTTCATTGAAAAAGATTTTAGTAAACCCTAGTTGGTTTCCAGGGGGGTGCTGGGGGTTCTGTCATCCCCATTTCAGTTTTCTGGAAAAGAAGACATGATGCAACACTCTAATGCATGAACTAGCTAGGGTGTGACAACTCACCCTCACTCAAAAGAATCTCGTCCCGAGATTTAGGATCCGTTGGAAAGAAGGTGGGGTACTCAAGTCGAAGACGATCCTCCCTTTCCCAAGTGGCTTCTTTCTCAGAGTGGTGTGACCATTGAACCTTGAGAAACTTGATGTTATGGCGTCGAGTGGTACGCTCGGCTTGATCAAGGATATGAACGGGATATTCCCGATATGTGAGATTATCTTGGAGATCAAGCGTTTCGTGGTCCACTCCACGGATAGGATCCGCGAAGCAACGCCTGAGTTGAGAAACGTGGAAGACATCATGAACTTTGGAAATATGCGGAGGTAGTTCCAATTGGTAGGCAACTTCTCCTCGTTTGGCAAGAATGCGAAAGGGTCCAATGTAACGAGGAGCCAATTTGCCTTTGATACCGAAACGATGGGTTCCCTTTAAAGGAGTAACCCGAAGGTAAGCCTTCTCACCGACTTCATAAGTCATGAGCTTGTGTTTACGGTCATATTGGCTCTTTTGACGAGATTGGGCTGTTTTCAATTTCTCACGAATAACGCGAACCTGCTCTTCTGCTTCCTGAATCATATCCGGGCCAAAGAGTTGTCTTTCCCCAGTTTCTGACCAGTTAAGAGGCGTTCGACATTTTCGTCCATAGAGAACTTCGAAAGGAGCTTTGCCCAAGTTAGCTTGATAACTATTGTTATAAGCGAACTCCGCGAATGGAAGGCATTTCTCCCAATCCATTCCGAATGAGATGACAGAAGCTCGGAGCATATCCTCCAGAATATGATTTACTCGCTCTACTTGACCACTTGATTGCGGGTGGAAGGCGGTGCTAAAAGAGAGACGAGTTCCCATAGCATTTTGGAAACTCTCCCAAAATCGAGAGGTGAAGAGACTCCCATGGTCTGAGTTAATTTCCAATGGGACACCATGAAGAGACACTATTTGGGAGATGTATAAGTCAGCTAGCTGGCTAGCGGTAATACTCTCATGAACAGGTAGGAAGTGGGATACTTTGGAAAGACGATCGACAACGACGAAGATATCATTATTCCCTCTCTTGGTCCTGGGAAACCTAGTAATGAAATCCATACTGATTTTATCCCATTTCCATTCAGGAATAGCCAAAGGTTGAAGGGTGCCAGCAGGCCGTTGATGCTCTGCTTTAACACGACGACAGACGTCGCAACTAGCAATGTATTGAGCAATTTCTCTCTTCATCCTAGTCCACCAAAACCTCTGGCGTATGTCTTGATACATTTTAGTACTACCGGGATGAATGGTGAGAGGGGATTCATGAGCTTCCTTAAGAATCAACTGGCGTAGATGTTGTTTCTTGGGAACCACCAAGAGGTTCTCGAAGAAGACAACACCTCGCTCATCCATGGAAAAACATTTAGGAACTCCGCTAGCGATGTTTTCCTTAATCAGGGATATGCCCTTATCACGCTTCTGGGCAGCTATGATTTGATCCGTAAGGTTAGGCTTCGCCACCAGGGTGGATAGGAATCCTCGAGGAACTATGTGAAGGTTAAGCTTACTAAATTCCTCGTGGAGAAGTGGTTGACTTTGTTGTAACATCAGGTTGTTACAATAAGATTTATGACTTAGCGCATCAGCCATGACATTGGCTTTGCCCGGGGTGTAAGTTATTCCTAGGTCGTAATCCGAGGTCAACTCGACCCAACGTCTTTGCCTGAGATTCAAATCCGGTTGGGTGAAGATATATTTCAAACTTTGGTGATCGGTGAAGATCTTTCAACGATTACGAGAAGGTAATGTCGCCAAGTTTTAAGTGCATGGACTACAGCTGCAAGCTCTAGGTCATGTGTGGGATAATTTTCCTCATGGGGGTGTAATTGCCGTGAAGCATAGGCAATTACCTGTCGATCTTTCATGAGTATGCAACCTAGTCCTTGTCGCGAGGCGTCGCATTAGATAATAAAGTCCTTGGAGAAATCTGGTGGTACCAGTACGGGAGAAGATGTCAGGCGTATTTTCAGTTCCTGCAAGCTGAACTCGCATTGTGGGGTCCACTCGAACTTTTTATCTTTCTTGAGGAGTTCAGTTAGAGGTTTAGCAACCTTGGAGAAATTCTCGACGAAGCGGCGACAATAGCTTGCTAAGCCAAGGAAGCTCCGAACTTGCTTGACCGTCTCAGGTGGAGTCCAATCAAGGACGGCTTGAACTCGCTCGGGATTGACAGCAATACCCTTACCAGAGATTACATGGCCTAGATAGGTCACTTCTGGCAACCAAAATTCACACTTGGAGAATTTGGCATAAAGGCGATGCTCTCGAAGTTTCGTCAATACCAGCCTTAGATGTTTGGCATGTTCTTCCTCACTCTTGGAGTAGATGAGTATATCATCGAGATATACCATGACGAATTTATCCAAATACTCCATGAAGACCGAGTTCATTAACCGAGAGAAGGTGGCTGGGGCATTCGTTAAACCGAAGGACATAACGGTGTACTCGTATTGGCCATAACGAGTAACAAAAGCCGTTTTGGGAATGTCCCCGTTTTTGATTTTGATTTTATGGTAGCCCAACCTCAAATCCATTTTGGAGAAGACTGAGGATCCAGCGAGCTGATCATACAGATCGTTGATCCTGGGGAGCGGATACTTGTTCTTGATAGTGACAAAGTTGACAGGTCGGTAATCTACAACCATCCGATCCGTTCCATCCTTCTTCTTGACGAAGAGGACGGGGCAAGCCCAAGGAGAAGAACTAGGACGGATGAAACCCTTTTTCAAGGACTCATTGAGTTGAATCTTAAGCTCGGCTAGTTCTAAGGGTGCCATCTTATAGGGTCTTCTAGAAATTGGGACAGTTCCTGGAACACGGTCTACACGAACTCGACATCCCTGTCAGGTGGAACACCTGGCAGTTCTTCTGGAAAGACATCCGGGAAGTCTCGGACTACCAGAATATCTTCAAGGTCTGGAAGGGGGTTGGCATTTAGGGAGTAAAGTTGGCGCTTGGCCACTCGAGTTAAGACATTGACTGTCTTGCCCGATGGGTGAGTAAGTTGAACGGTTCTAGTGGCACAATCAATCTTAGCATAATGAGCTGACATCCAGTCCATACCCAAGATGATGTTTATGTCCGAGGACTTGAGAGCTATTAAGGATGCAAGGAAGACAAGTCTATCGACAAGAATTTCATTCCCATGGCTTACTCTAGAAGTTTGCCATTTGGAACCCGGAGTTTGAATTACCATGGAAGTGGGCATGTCACAGAATGTCGTGTTATGCAATCGATCATAGCTCTCAGATATGAATGGATGAGATGCTCCAGTATCGAAAAGAACAGATGCCGGATGGAAATTAACAAGGAGCGTACCAAGGACGATGTTAGGATCATCATGAGCCTCCTCAGCTGAGACATAGTTGACATGGCCACGTGTAGTGGTGGCTGGCTTGGCGTAGAATGTCTTTCCCGCTGGCTTACCACGGCCAACAGACTTTCCAGACTGGTTGGGGTTGTTGTTCTGGGGACACTCTCGACTGTAGTGACTCGGCTCTCCACACTTGAAACATGTCACAACATTGGGGCGCGGAGCAGCATTAGCAGCGGGGCCACCATAGGTCTTAGGTGGTGCAAACTGCTGGTTGGGGCGAGGCGTCTCAAAGGATGGCCTCGGAGTGAACCTGGGTGGCAAGGCTGTGCTTGGAATCCACACCCGGCGCTTCTGAGATCCAGAGCCAGATGAAGAACCAAAATCACGGGAGTGCTTGCGTGAAGCATCATAGTCAGTCTGACCTGTCTCATCACTGATGGCCTTATTGACCAACTTCTGGAAGGAGGTGCACTCGTGCAGACGAAGATCGCGCTGAAGCTCGGGGCTAAGTCCCTTACGAAACCTTGCCTGCTTCTTAGCATCGGTGGATACCTCTTCAGGAGCATAACATGCCAGATTTCCAAACTCACGACTATATGCATCCACAGTCAGTCTGCCTTGGGTGAAATTGCAGAACTTTTCCCTCTTACGATCCATGAGACCTTCCCAGATGTGATGCTTACGGAAAGCCTCACTGAATTCAGCCCAAGTAGTGATTTGGCCGACCGGGCGCATAGCCTCAAAGTTTTCCCACCAAAGGCTAGCAGGGCCTTCGAGGTGATATGCAGCATAGGTAACCTTATCAGCTTCGGCTACATTGGCAGAACGTAGCTTGTGGGTGATGCTGCGAAGCCAGTCATCCGCGTTGAGGGGCTCGACGGAATGATTAAACTTTGGTGGGTACAACTTGATAAAGTCATTGATTGACACCAAGTCGTTTCGCTGATGACATGCAGTGTTCTGCTCAATCTGCTCCAGCAAGCGGTTAGTCTCACACTTGTTTCTTTCTGCCTCCAGCATAACTTCGGCCATAGAAGGCGGGTGAGGCAAATTCTCATCCCTAGCTGCACTGGCTTCCCCCCTGCTCCGGGGCAGTAGGGTTGCTGCGGGTGTTGACCATCCTAGGAAAACAAGACAATGGTTTAGACAAGGATGGCACAATCTTGGCAAGGAAGTGCAGAATGTAATGGATAACATGGAATGCTGAGATGTTCATTGCACGACATGGTAATATAGAAACTGCCATATATATATCATTGGTCATACGCACCGTACATAGTTTAGTACAAGCCCAGGCTAGAGTACAACTATGGTGAGAGACATTACATCTCATCGGAGGCATTCCAAGATCCTATACATTATTTTCTACACCTCCGGAGCATGATACACACCAAGTCGTATCCCATGGGTCACGCAGGACAGTGGAGAATACAACTATTACAGTACTAGTGAAACTACTACTAGCTCAGACAGCTCCGTAGTAATCCTCATAAAAGTCACCACCAAAACCTGGAATAGGAACATGATCATCTGGGAACAGACGGTCCTGTGGAGCTTGCGGTCCATAGGGACTCGGATGTGGCCTTGCTCCCACAAACGGTGGCAGACGGGGACCACGAGGAGGGGTGATGCCTCCTACATCACGCCAGTCCATACAATCTGGCAACCCAAACCACACAGGGTACACGTCCCTCATGTCCATGTATCCCACCTGCACAGCAGGTGCAAACCGAGTCAAAGTGGCCCAGTGATCAGAACAAGACTTGAAGAGCTCCATCCACAAGGCCTGATTTTCGCGGTCCTTGTCCTCGAGCATCTCGGCAGTGGTGCAGAGTAGTGACTCCTCATGTGTAGAGTCATAGTACAAAGCCTGATAGTACCCCTGTGCTCCAGGGAGTGAGGCTGGCATGTAGCGAAAATCGGTGTTCTGGAGCAAGGCAGTTCTGGCTCGAATGATAGTCATCATTGAGTAAGATGCATCCTGCACGGACATCTCAATAGTAACCCCAAGTCCATAAGAGCAGTGGAGGGGTTCAGTGGCTCCAGGATAAGAGGGATATATCCTGACGGTACAAAGGTACTGGCTCTGATTGAAGTCTCGGAACTGCTCCTCGACAGTATACTCAGGATACCATCGATAGCCTGTCTCGACCATCACCCGGACCAGCATGGCCGTGTGACCGGGTACATCAAGGCACCGAGTCAGATGAACCACTTGGTTCTGGGAACGGGTGGCCATCTGAAAGCACAAAATAATGCAAAGGCATTAGAATTTTCAAGGAGAAATCGGACAACATAACGGCTGTAAATGCTCAGAAAAAGATTTGAGACATTCACAACAGTTTGCAAAACCACTCATTAACATCATATCAAGGTTCTGGTTCAACTCACAACATACTAAAAGTAGTGAGAACTGAACTGAGGCTTGTAACAACAATCCTATAAGCTACTACGGATTAGTAACACGTGAACCTGCTAGAGAGAAGAGAGCCTAGTCCTTAACCCACGTAGAAAGAGAAGAGAATGACTCAGATCAGAGGGCATAAGGAAAAGGAGTAAAAGAGCCTTACGTTCCCTCCCACAATCAATTCCCCTACATATAACTAAAGCATTTCTAGACTCAACATCGATCAGTTTGGCTCAACGAACCTACCAGCAGTCCGGCTCTGATGCCAACGCTGTCAGGACCCCGATTCCAAGTCACATCGATCTAGCCGGTAACACCTCATATCACTTTGCAGCCTCACGCACGGTATTCCCACGAGTGTTGCCTTACCATGGCCTGGGACTGTTTGCGCCTTTTGGCTCACGTATATGATAGTGTCGCTAGCATCCATATGACAGAGAACCCAGGCTGACATGGCTAGTCGTGAACCCAAAGCGGCACAAACCTATGGGGACAGGCATACATGAATCACATCGAGCATGTCGGTCAATAGCGTGTGAATCCGGGCTGTAGCACTGGGCTAACAGGACTCCGGGGAACCCGGGCTGTAGCAGGCTAGGCAGGACTTTGGATGTCACTGCGTGACATTTCCCCGAAGGGACAGACACATGAACGAAGTGAAACACATGCCGGCCTGTCAAGTGTCCTGAGCAGTAGTGCTGGGCTAGCAGGACTCTGGTGAACCGGGCTGTAGCGGACTACTATGGCTCAAGGAGGCACTAGACTACATTTCCCCATAAGAGAGGCTGCCAAGGATAAACAACTAGATTGTTGGATCCCACACATACCAAGCATTTCAATCATACACACAATATGCTCGATATGTGTAAATACAACATGGCATCACAACAAAACTCTACAAGTCAAGTACTTTATTTAAAGGCTCTGGAGAGCCATACATAACATGTTAATACAGGTAGGGGTCACATGACCCGACACTCAAGTCATACAAGCATACAAGCACATGCGGAAGCAAATAAGTCTGAGTACATATACTAGAAAGAAAGAAGGCTTGACGAAGCCTGTCTGTCTACAAAGGCCCCTCCATGGCCAGAATCATCACCTGGGTGGCACGTCACTCATCAACGTCGAGGTATACGTAAAACCCGTCGGAGGGGGCGGTGTTATCGTCTAAAAACAGTAATTAAAGCAACATAAGTACAAAGGTACTCAGCAAGTCTTACACCTGATCCTACTATACATGCTCATTCTCAAGAAGGTGGTGGATTTATTGCAGCAAGCCAGCTTTGACTCTTGGCTAAGCTATCCTACGAGACACCACTAGTAAAATAGTTTTCGCACACGAGTCCACTAATCACCAACACAATACTCCACCGTGGATCCTCCCTCGTCATCCTACGAGAGGGCCATCCTCGGTACTCACACTTATCTTGAGTCTTTTAGTAGTAACCATTAACTTGTCTATGAACTGTATAGGCAACCAAGTAGTCCTTTACCGCAGACGCGGCTATTCGAATAGGTTTATACCCTGCAGGGGTGTACTTCATCACACATGTTTCCACCACTTAGCGTCTGCACACGACATGTGCTCGGCAGACTTCAAGCGAAAGTCGACGTGGGTGTAGACCACGACCTGACTAACCACACAAGTCTCTAGTCTAGGTTTATCGCCTATTTGGGTTCCATCCGCAAGGAAATCCGGCCGGGGTGTCCTCAACGGCCCCAAACGATGTGTGCAGGGTTCCCGAGACACCAAACGGGCGACTCGGTACACCGTGGCACGGTGTATCTACCGCATCATAGCCCACCCCTGGGGTCAGCGCTACGCACGGCCGCCAACACATAACCTATAAACACCAGGAACTAGTTGCAACTCCTGGACAGAGGACGAGAGGGGCCAGTAAGTCGAGCGGGGTCATATTTCAGGGCCCAATGTGTGGTAGTAGCTGAATCTTAAATCACGCATACAAATCTCAGTTCTTAGGGACGACCTCAATGAAACAACCCACCATGTACTCCTACATGGCCTCTCATCGATACCTTTACCAAATCATGTTCAACACATCCCTCACATTACCGACATAATCATTTCACTCTAGCCCATCACCCAGATGAACCAGACCTGACACAACTCTAAGCATAGCAGGCATAGCAAGGTAGGAAACACATACATGTCTCAATCAACTCCTACACATGCTAGCGGGTTTCATCTAGTTTCTGTGGCAATGGCAGGTCATGCAGAGGATAAGGGTTCAGCTACCGCAGCACATATCGGTTTGAAACGTTGTTGTTTTAATGTAGTAAATGAGAGCAGGAGAGAGAACATGGGATTGTATCGATATGATCAATGGGGCTGCTTGCCTGATGGAGTAGTAGTAGGGTACTGCCCTTCAGTTGGATACTCGGAAATATCCTCGGAGGCAGAACCTACCACGAAAGAGACCACATAACACAATCATCACATGGCAATATGCAACAATATGATGCATGATATGACATGGCAATATGAGGTGTCCTGGCTAATGCATTGTGAAACAAGTTGGTTTGAGTCCATTTGAATCAAGGATTCAAATGGAAGCTTATGTTCTTAAGCCATATAAGTGCATTAGCTTGTTTCACCTATAAAGTAGGGTTAAAGTGTTTTTTCATGCATGAAACCATTACAGATGGAAATATTGAATTTTTCTCATCAAATTTCATATATATATATCTTTGCATTCGCAGTTACAGATTAAAAGTTATGAATTTTTGAAGTTTGTAATATTTTCTGGAATTTCCTATATAAGGATAATTCCAGTAATTGAATTATTGCGTCAGCATTGCGTTAGGGTGACGTCAGTGGTCAACGGGGCCGGTCCAGGTCAAACCTGACCAGTTGGACCCGCGTGTCAGTAGTTAATTAACTAACTAAATTTAGTTAGTGCTAATCTAAGTTAATTAGCAGAGCGGTCCCACTTGTCATGGACTCAGGGGGAGTCAACCTGGGCCCACACGGGGTCAATCGGGGTCAAACTCGCCGGCGTTTAGCCGCCGGCGAGGCCAGACGCGGCGGAGCGGTACGGGTTTCGTGCTCCGGCGACCAAAACGACGGCGGAGCACATCTACGTGATGCGGGGAGTGAGCCGCGTCGAGTGGTGGCAGTGGGTGGGGCTGGGGTGGCCGAAAACGTTGTCGGCGACGAGCTGTGCGGCTGCCGGAGCTCGGGTGAGGTCGAACCCGAGGCTACGTGGCACGGCGAGGCATGTGGAGAGGTGCTATGGGCTTCTACGAGTGCGGTGAGTGCGTTGGTCACGGTGGTGTGGCCGGTGGGTGGCCGGAGTCACGTCGGCGACGAGCTCGGCGGCGGCGGGTGCGGGTGAACGTGGTGCGGTGCATATGATGCAGGAGAGAGTTAATGGAGAGGGGGAGGACGTAGCTGAGCTCACGGCGGTTGCAGCAAGCGTCAAAGCGGGCTCGGGGAAGGCCGGAGCTGAGCGGGGCGACGATGGCGATCTCGGCGGCCAGAGTTGGGGGAGACGGCGTCGGGGCCGACTCCAGAGTGGGCGAGCACTCGGGGCTCGGCCTGCTCGACGTAGTCGACGACGGCGGAGCGAACGGACACAATGACGCGACACGGGGACGACGACGAACGCGGTTATCACGGTGGCGCGGGCGCGGCAGCATCGGCCATGGTGGGAGAGGGCGAGGGAGAGAGGCAGAGGAGTTAGCGAGGTGTCTGCGGGGTCGGGGCGGCGACGTGGAGCTCGCCCAGGTGTCCAGGGGCGAGGGCGGCAAGCAGCTGGCGCGCTGGCGAGCTCACGCACGCCGGCGTCACCTCCCTGCCTGCTTGGCGGGGACGAAGCAGTTGGCTGGCACGGGCCAGCATAGTGCTGGGCCGCCAGGTGGCTTTGCCAGGTAAGTTAGTTCCCTTTTATTTTTCTGTTTTCTTTATTTATGCAAGTTTGTGGATTTTCTAAAAATACTTAGGCATTTCCAAAAATCACCAAACTGCACATGTCCACTGTTTAGAACGTATCCCACATGAAACATTTCAGTTTGGGATTATTTGGACATTTAAAATATTTAGTAGCATTTAAATGTCCAAATGCAAATAGCATATGGTTTAATACAATGACCTTATGATGTCCTAGAAAAGTGTGCATCATTTTTGTCAAAGGTTCTAGACCAAGGCAAAGATGATGAACATTTTAGAAGGGCATTTCAGGTTCATTGAAAAAGATTTTAGGAAACCCTAGTTGGTTTCCAGGGGGGTGCTGGGGGTTCTGTCATCCCCATTTTAGTTTTCTGGAAAAGAAGACATGATGCAACACTCTAATGCATGAACTAGCTAGGGTGTGACATACTAACAACATTGCAATCATGCTCATCATTCAAAGATTTAGTGCCAAACATTCTAATGCATTCTTCCTCTAGCAATTGGGCACAATTATCGGAATCCTTACTTTCATGAAAGATATTAAAAAGATGAAGCATATGAGGTACCCTCAATTCCATTTTTTCTAATTTTCTTTTATAGACTAAACTAGTGATAAAACAAGAAACAAAAAGATTCGATTGCAAGATCTAAAGATATACCTTCAAGCGCTAACCTCCCCGGCAACGGCGCTAGAAAAGAGCTTGATGTCTACTACACAACCTTCTTCTTGTAGACGTTGTTGGGCCTCCAAGTGCAGAGGTTTGTAGGACAGTAGCAAATTTCCCTCAAGTGGATGACCTAAGGTTTATCAATCAGTGGGAGGCGTAGGATGAAGATGGTCTCTCTCAAGCAACCCTGCAACCAAATAACAAAAAAGTCTCTTGTGTCCCTAACACACCCAATACAATGGTAAATTGTATATGTGCACTAGTTCGGTGAAGAGTGGGTGATACAAGTGCAATATGAATGGTAGATAAAGGTTTTTGTAATATGAAAATAAAAAACAGCAAGGTAACTAATGGTAAAAGTGAGCGTAAACGGTATTGCAATGCTAGGAAACAAGGCCTAGGGTTCATACTTTCACTAGTGCATGTTCTCTCAACAATAATAACATAATTGGATCATATAACAATCCCTCAACGTGCAACAAAGAGCCACTCCAAAGTCACTAATAGCTGAGAACAAACGAAGAGATTATTGTAGGGTACGAAACCACCTCAAAGTTATTCTTTCTGATCGATCTATTCAAGAGTCCGTAGTAAAATAACACAAAGCTATTATTTCCATTCAATCTACCATAGAGTTCATACTAGAATAACACCTTAGGACACAAATCAACCAAATCCCTAATGTCACCTAGATACTCCAATGTCACCTCAAGTATCCGTGGATATGATTATACGATATGCATCACACAATCTCAGATTCATCTATTCAACCAACACAAGGAACTTCAAAGAGTGCACCAAAGTTTCTACCGGAGAGTCAAGACGAAAATGTGTGCCAACTCCTATGCATAAGTTCACGAGGTCACAAAACTCGCAAGTTGAGCACCAAAACATACATCAAGTGGATCACGTGATATCCCATTGTCACCACATATAAGCACATGCAAGACATACATCAAGTGTTCTCAAATCCTTAAAGACTCAATCCGATAAGATAACTTCAAAGGGAAAACTCAATTCATCACAAGAGAGTAGAGGAGGGGAAACATCATAAGATCCAAATATAATAGCAAAGCTCGCGATACATCAAGATCGTGCCGACTCAAGAACACGAGAGAGAGAGAGATCAAACACATAGCTACTGGTACATACCCTCAGCCCCGAGGGTGAACTACTCCCTTCTCGTCATGGAGAGCGCCGGGATGATGAAGATGGCCACCGGAGAGGGATTCCCCCCTCCGTTAGGGTGCCGGAGTGGGTCTAGATTGGTTTTCGGTGGCTACTGAGGCTTGTGGCGGCGGAACTCCCGATCTAGGTTATTTTCTGGAGGTTTCTATATTTATAGGAATTTTTGGCGTCGGTCTCACGTCAAGAAGGTGCCCGAGTCGTCCAGGAGG
>NC_041392.1:686527971-686537674 GCF_002162155.2 Triticum dicoccoides | reverse complement strand
GGGTGGGCGCGCCCCCACCCTCGTGGACGGCCCGGGACTCTTCTGGCCCAACTCTTTCACTCCGGGGTCTTCTTTTGGTCCATAAAAAATCGTCAAAAATTGGAACGTCAATTGGACTCCGTTTGGTATTCCTTTTCTGTAAAACTCAAAAAACAAGGAAAAACAGAAACTGACACTGGGCTCTAGGTTAATAGGTTAGTCCCAAAAATCATATAAAATAGCATATAAATGCAGATAAAACATCCAAGGTTGATAATATAATAGCATGGAACAATCAAAAAATATAGATATGTTGGAGACGTATCAGGGCACCGGAGTCAGGCCATCGCAGTATGCCAATCGATCTGGATGACGAGGAGGATGACGAGATGGTGAATGCTATGGCTGCGCTGGAGGACAACTACAAGGCCAAGGGGCCCCACAGCTCCAAACGCCTCTAGGGTCGCCAGGGCTAGGATTTACTTCTACTGTTTAAGATTAACCACGAATCCCCATTCCCCTTGTATTTAATCTTGATTGGAACCCTAAAATCCATAGCTACTTAGTGCTCCCTTTGTCCCAAAATATAAGAGCATTTTAACACTACACTAGTGTAAAAAACACTCTTATATTATGGGACGGAGGGAGTACTCATGAAGACGTGTTGATCAATCCTATGGCTATTTACCCTGATTCCCCATTTCCGTAGAATGCGGATCGAATACAAAAACGTAAGCGAGGAGGTAAAAATAGGTCTTACCACCATTGCCGAAGTTCTACAGGGTATGTTGGTGATGCCGGTGATGGAGGTCGGTGGTCACCTTGTTGTTCTCCGATCCGCTGATCGCCGCCATCGATGTGAGAGTGGAGAGAGAGAGCGGTGAGGGTAATTATTGCCGGCGCTTCGGGAAACAACGCAACATCTTAAGCGTGGCTCCTCGCGTGCAGCCGCCGCCACCCACGTTCATCCCCTGGGCCCGAGTATGAAAAAACTGCCAATTCGGCGGTTCCCGGCGGGCCTGGCCCCAAGTTGCTTAAGTTTCGTGCTATGTGGGCCAAATAGTGAATGCAGGTAACCAAATAGGCCAAAAAAATCGCGCGGGCCTGATTGGGCTTGCTACCTCTTGAGCACTGCATTGGTTTTCCCTTGAAGAGGAAAGGGTGATGCAACAAAGTAGCGTAAGTATTTTCCTTAGTTTTTGAGAACCAAGGTATCAATCCAGTAGGAGGCCATACGCAAGTCCCTCGTACCTACACAACAAATAAGAACCTCGCAACCAACGCGATAAAGGGGTTGTCAATCCCTTCATGGTCACTTACGAGAGTGAGATCTGATAGAGATGATAAGATAATATTTTTGGTATTTTTATGATAAAGATTGAAAGTAAAGATTGCAAAATAAAATAGATTGGAAACTTATATGATAAAAGATGGACCCGGGGGCCATAGGTTTCACTAGTGGCTTCTCTCAAGATAGTATAAGTATTACGGTGGGTGAACAAATTACTGTCGAGCAATTGATAGAAAAGCGAATAATTATGAGAATATCTAGGCATGATCATGTATATAGGCATCACGTCCGTGACAAGTAGACCGACTCCTGCCTGCATCTACTACTATTACTCCACACATCAACCGCTATCCAGCATGCATCTAGAGTATTAAGTTCATAAGAACAGAGTAACACATTAGGTAAGATGACATGATGTAGAGAGATAAACTCAAGCAATATGATATAAACCCCATCTTTTTATCCTCGATGGCAACAATACAATACGTGTCTTGCTGCCCCTACTGTCACTGGAAAAGGACACCGCAAGATTGAACCCAAAGCTAAGCACTTCTTCCATTGCAAGAAAGATCAATCTAGTAGGCCAAACCAAACTGATAATTCGAAGAGACTTGCAAAGATAAACCAATCATACATAAAAGATTTCAGAGATGAATCAAATATTGTTCATAAATAAACTTGATCATAAACCTACAATTCATCGGATCTCGACAAACACATCGCAAAAAGAGTTACATGGAATAGATCTCCAAGAAGATCGAGGAGAACTTTGCATTGAGATCCAAAAAGAGAGAAGAAGCCATCTAGCTAATAACTATGGACCCGAAGGTCTGAAGTAAACTACTCACACATCACCGGAGAGGTCATGGAGTTGATGTAGAGGCCCTCCGTGATCGATGCCCCCTCCGGCAAAGCTCCGGAAAAGGCCCCAAGATGAGATCTCTTGGGTACAGAAGGTTGTGGCGGTGGAAATGGGGTTTTGTGATGCTCCTGATTGTTTTCAGGGTATATGAGTATATATAGGAGGAAGAAGTATGTCAGTTGAGCCACGAGGGGCCCACGAGGGGGAGGGCGGGCCCAGGGGGGTAGGCGCGCCCCTGCCTCGTGGACTCCTTGTTTGTTTCTTGACGTCCACTCCAAGTCCTCTAGATCACGTTTGTTTCAGAAATAACTCTTCCGAAGGTTTCATTCCGTTTGGATTCCGTTTGATATTTCTTTTCTGTGAAACACTGAAATAGACAAAAAAACAGCAATTTGCACTGGGCCTTGGGTTAGTAGGTTAGTCCCAAAAATAATATGAAAGTGTAAAATAAAGCCCATTAACATCCAAAACAGATAATATAATAATATGAAAAAATCAAAAATTATAGATACGTTGAAGACATATCATGACTCTATGCGAGCAACCAAACACGCCCGTAGTGTTTGAACAAATATGATGTAGGAGCGAGCTCCATCAACCGCACCATCGAGGTGACGCTTTCTGGCTACAACTTCGAGCGGCTCAACAAGGAGTACGTGAGCGGGACAACGAACCTGGAGAGCTGTAGCCTATAGAAACCGACTGAGGGTGTCGTGGCTGGGAGGGTCATCGCTGCTCTACCGCATTGTTACACCAGGACAAGGTCTTACTGGCAAGGCCGTCTCTATAAACTTGGGACCCTGAGATGAAACACAAAATGTGGCCATAAAATTTACTTTTAGTATAGCTAAAGAACTAATACAATTAAAGCATAACTTTACCTTGTTATGTAACTTCAAATATGCGTCGTTCCATATAATGTTTAGGAAAATATCAAATATTAACTATATATATGTCCGAATTGCAATGGCTAGCGCTGCAATTTTTTAGTTACTAAATGATATCACACATGTTATTGCAGAAATATTTGGCAATATATTTAAATGGGATTCGATTGCATGAAACATGAATATTTGGAGTAATAATGTGAGAAATAAAATTGAAAGTACATATGATTTACTGTATTTGATTTGATTATTGTATAGTTGTAAATTATTTATTAAATATAAATAGCATAACATAATGAAAATTCTCATGCATATTTACGTCATTCAATGTTGTGGTGGGCACTTTTTCATGCATGTCGCATGTTGAGATGGCATGCTTACATGTTGCAAGAAATATGTTAGTGGAGACTAGGAATTTAGATATCAGTTTGGCTAAAGCACATCTAGATGTGTCATAAGTATTGCACATCTAAGTTCTATGACATTGATCTTACACAAAGACTCGTGTGGACTTTTTTTTTTCATTTTTCTTTTTCTCTTTATGCTTGATTCACTCACTTAGATATGCAATAACTAGACAAACCCGATATAAAAGATGAATGCCAGAAATCAAAGAGCGCATGTGCGATAGAGTTAGAGTTCGGACCTTGATTTTTGGCAAGCTGTCTACTTTGTTCCCTGTTATTAGAACCATGCCGGTGAAGATGCATCAGTTGTGGCAACGATGTCACTCGGACGGCGGAAATGATTCCGGGAAAATTGTACTTCGACTCACTGCATCCACCACAGAAAACAAAATAAATAAATAAATAAATAAATCATGTTGTACAGTTATAGTACATATTACAGTCATTCAGACATGCAGTAATCATCAGGTGTCTCTGAACGCAAAATCACAGCACCCTGTCGATATCTCAAGCATTCATGTGGCGGTTAGCACCGATCTTAAGATTGATTTCAGAGTTGATGATGAAAGGAGGCTCACACCCAACCTAAAACCACGACATCAATAACTGAGAAAGCTACCAACATTAATCACACACAAAGCAACGATATGATGTAGAGTAGATTGATTTGTGTTTTCTTTTTTCTCGAGAAAACACAAAGCCTGCGTTTGAATGAAAGTGTCCTTCTCGGCTCGAGCTCATATGAGCTCGTGTGAACAGTAAAATTCAGAAAGAAAACAAATCAAAACATTCTGAAATATTTTGGTGACAAACTTTGACAAAATTTGCGATTCTTGCAATTTTTATCATGAAATGACATTCATGAAAGTCATGGAAAGAAAATGGATACTCCAAAATTCTTTTGAAGCATCGATTTTGTTTTTCTCCCACGTCTTTTATGAATGTCATTCTTTGATGAAACTTTGCAAGCATTCAAAACATTTATCAAAGTTTGTAACAAAAAGAATTCATTTTTGTTCAAATTTAAGTGTTCAGTGTTTACCCAAACTTATATGAACTCGAGCTCAGTTAATCTGCATCCGCTTTTGAATCCTTTGATTGAAAAATGATTTACAACCCAGCAACCCAAAAATAAGCCGAAACAACCAAGCACTCAAGACAAGGCTACGACACACACTACAACAGACACCACCAGTTCAGAGGGACATCGTGTGACTTGGCATCACCGTATTTTGTCCATTGAATCTGACATTGATCCAAAGACCAAGTTGACGCTGCCCTGCCTTTTCTCGGCAGTTACTGAAACTGCTAGCCTGTGCAAAAGTCTTTTAACCAATATGGCATGCAGAAGCACATGGGACGTCGCGCGTACATCTTTATTTGTAATGGAACAGTTGGTAGTTTCCGTCGGTTAATTTTCGTCCCATCTATCATGGTTTTCTTTCATCCCATCTTCGTTGGTTTTTTTTCATAGATTTTTTTCGTCCCCTCCGCCCACTTTATCGGTTTATTTTTGCGTCACCCTCTCACACAACGAAAGAAATCTAAACAGATCAGAACTTTCCATACCGGCGCAAGTTATTTAGTAATGTAGAATCAATCACGAACAATCTCTAAAGATCAAATCTAAATTAATTAAACTTACCTTAAATCACTCAATCAAATTAATTAGAAAATATTTTCTTTCCTAACTGCACCCGGCTTAGTGTGCACATAACAACCCGAAGTAATTAGAGCCACATGATTGAATCCATTTATTTAGAGCCACATGATTGAATCCATTTATTAACAATAAAATCCCCACCAAAAGTGCGTTTAGCAATTTTAGAGGGCAGACCAAAACTCTGCCATCCGCTCGCCCGCGTTTGTTTAGGTACAGGAAAAAATGGCATAATATATGGAAACAACACGGCCGGGGCGGCGGCGCAATCTTCGGGGGTAGGGGATCGGAGGAGAAGGATTGGCCTGGCAGCATGATCGGGGTGCTTCCCCGCGGCCGCGGTCGTCCTCGCGATGCCACCTACCCGAAATCAACGCTGCTCCCTGCCGTCAGCCGAGGCGACGCCGCCTGCCCTCCTACCCACGGTCCGCTGCCGCGTGGGGCTACGACGGGAGGAGTAGCAACGGGGCCGAGGTCCTCCATGCGTTCCGGGATGGAGGCCATGATTTCGTCGAGGTTGTTGCTGCCTCCTGCACTCAGGGTGTGTTGCCGAGATCGAGGCGAGCATGAGGAGATGTGGCCACCGCCATGGTCACCCCATCGCAGGAGATGGAGCACGCCGTCGGCCTACATCTTGTGGAGATCACTGTTGCTCTTCAGGTTGCATGGTGACCGGATCTTGCCGATGCGTCCCTCCCCGACAACCTCCTCTTCGCCTGGTTGGCCGACATGGATCTTGCCACTGCTGCCCTCAACTTCTCTGCCTCGAGCTCGACGGTCAGCCACCATGGATCCCCCAGCTGGAGGGTCACATGAACCAGCAGTCCTCCCATGCTGCAGCGGCGAGAAGGTGACATGGCTCTCCGTACACGAAGAGTGGAGTTCAGTCAAGTACTTATATACTTGGCCTCTACTGCTGATCCATGTACATGGAGAAGAACAGACAACCGCTCATTCATGCTTCGTTCCACTCCTTTGCGCTACATTACTGGAGGTGACATTTTCCTATCTGTCTATGTTGTAACAAGCCTACTGCTTGCATAGTTAATGGATTTTTTTTAAAATTTATCGCTGCTTAGTGCTTTGTTGCAATTGTTCACCCAAGATTCTTATATATAATCTGAGCGTACGTAGGCATACTTAGCTTTGCTATTCCGTTTTTTCTGGCGCATAGAAATAAGAGTATTGTCCAGGTTAGGTATTCAATTGAGTAAAAAGTGAACAAGTAAAATTTTCTTGCATTTAAATTTTCTTCCGTATCAGTTCTTGCATTAGATTAGATTGTCCATCTTCTCATTTTCATTGCCATGCTATTAAATTTGGATCCGCCTTTTTTTTGTTCCAATTAAAATCAACATCTATGATATTTATATGATAACTGCTTTGTTCTCTATGTTTGATACACTCCACCTTAATTTTCTTTTATTTAGAAAGATGACTAGAGATTATATTCTTCCCATTATGTGCAGTATGGTACCTAACTATTTTTAGGGGAAAATACTCTAAAAATATCATACCGTTTCAGTTTTGATTTTTTTTCATACTTGGCATAAATTTAAGTGGTCGGACCCTTCTCCGGACACTGCGCAAGCAGGAGCTACGTGTACCGGACTTTTTATATTTGGCACAAATTTCTTTGGAGCAAAATTTTCTGGACCTCCCAGCATATGGTTGCTTCTAGGTGGAATATGTGATTGCCGGCGATACACAAAGGTGCCCCTGAACAATGATAAAATTTAACGATCTGCATTGAGAAATTTTGATTGGTAAAGCTGTAAGTTTAGGTGGAATATGTGATTGGGGGCGATACTCTGAACGATGTGGCGGCAGATGGGCTATGCTCTGGTAGTGACTGCAGGGATGGCGTAGGACGAAGTTTGCAATGATGGTAGGAGTTAGTGCTGGGAAAGGGAAGTGGTGTTGGTTGGTTATTGTCCATCATTTTGTGTATTGTCTGTCATTTTTGTTTGAGTAGCTGACATCCTTCTCTCTATTATCTCTCTATTGTTTCTGTCTATGCTCAGGAAAGAAGAAATGTCCGAAGAAGGACCAATGCGGGTTATTACATGATTTGGATGTCTGGTTAATCAATACACATAAATTTGTTAGTTTGTCCCGCTCATGGACACTATTTTATTGATCATCGACTTATGGATTTTTGCTGCATGTAGGTGCAATGTTTTTGAAAATAAAGGTGTCAAGCATGGTTCACTTTTAACTGGCGATAATGCTCTCGAGTCATATCCTGATGTGAGATTGATATCTTTTATATTTAACTTCTGTTTCTTTATGAGTTCCCTGTCACCCCTTTTGCATTTGGATGTCAAAGCTTTGTGGGTTGTCCATTTCAGTTTTGCGACTACTTCTCTTATGGATCTTAAGAGAACTCGAGGGATATCGTTTCAGACAAAGTTGGTCACTTGTTTCTCCAGAAATTACGCTGTTGCATAGTATCATACCTGCTGCAAAGGAACGAAAGTAGTATGGTAGTATAAATAAATAAGGTTGTATTGTTTTCCTTTTTATCCGTTTGATAATTATGATAGAATTATTGCATGAAGCTGTGTGCGCATACAATATGTAACCAAATGTGAATTATAATAGATTCAAGCCTTGCTTCTTCACTTGGAAACAAATCTTCATCTTCTTAAGGGACTATCCGCTACAGTGCCTAGGAAATTCAGAGGACGTTTTAATGGTCTGTTAACTAAAGCGATGGTCATCCAGAAAAAATATTTGAAGTTGATACTAGTCATAATAAGTGCATAACAAGCCTACATGTTCTCTACATTTTTGCAGATCTGGCTATCCTTGTTTAACTCAATGAAATCAGATAATTTAATCGTGTTCCCTAACAAGTCCTTGTAGATGTGCACCTTCCTCCTCTGACCATCTCCTCAGGGTCTCTCTCTCTAATCCTAGAGCCAGGCAACAAGAATGGTTGGTTTTAAGAACAACATGTATCTATTTATTCATTATTGGTTTATTGTTTTCGGGGAATTGTTTTGCCCCTAATCATATCATTGTTACTCTGCTTGCATTAGATTATGAGTATGACAATGATGAATTTTATGTAAATTCTAATGGTTGACTACCACATTACAATGCTCGGCCTGCCTGACTTTTGAGGACCCTTCTACTTTCCGTTCCACGAAGAAAAATAACACATAAATTTATCACACAGTAGATACAGTAGATACTGTTCAAACGAGTGCCTGTCCCTGGGCGTGGCGAAATCCTGCCCACGGCACTGCTTCCATGTATCACATTTTGTATTCTACTTTCTTTACCCGAATGATGCACAATTCAAGCAGATTTACCTTAATTGTGTTTAATTTGTTTAATTGCAGATTTATGTATTTATTTAGTCTTGGCCATGTATAATTTTGTGCACGATGTTGGGAATGGTACTTATTGACAACTTCCAGCGACTTTGTTTACTATGTACAATGCCGATTACATGGCACGAATGTTGATTCTCATAACATGTTTTTTGGTGCACTTCTCACGTATACACCGAGAATGAAATTGGAGACAACATCCATGAGAATTGCGTAATCTAATTTACGAATTACTGGGATAATTGCTTGTGTCCTCACTCTTTACACTATGCATAGAATGATAAATTATAGCATTTCTTGGACATTTGAATCATAAGTTGATTGGCCCAGGAGCTTTGCCGGCGTATTGAGGACGAAGTCGGATTGCGGATGCTCTCCGGGGACAAAGCCCAAAGGGTTGGCTGATATCTGGAGATAATTTCATTTCAACTGTATGTGGGTTGTTTTCCTTTCCGTGACATTATGGTTGCCCGCCAGGTGTAGTCGCGTCGTCTTTGTAACCGCGGCATGGCCACCCAACTCTATGTAATGTCTATTTCTTCTTCTAATACATCAGCATGCAAACCTTCTAATACATCTTCTAATAAAAAAAGTTGATTTATGGTATTTGGATTGCTATCAGAATGTCTTTTCTATGCATGTGATTTCTCACATTTGGTTATAATATTTGTGAAGACATGCATTGCACGTGCACTTGGAAGCGGGTCCGTGGCCCGCGCCGGACGGCGCCGACACTGACCCGGGCCACCTCCTCCGCGTATTCTTGGAGATGTGGCTGGCCGATTTACATGAAATTAATTTCCTCAGTTGTGGTGGCAAATATAATACACATAATCCATATTGTTATGCACTAGCGTGTGTGTGTGAAATAGATGGATTATGGTCCTGTACCGAATAAAATGGATATGTGTGTGTGTTAGAGAGAGAGAGGGAGAGGGGGAGAGAGAGTGAGGAAGAGGGAGGGAGAGAGAGAGAGAGTGTGTGTGAGGATTTGATGGTAAAAAAGGTCGCCAATGTCGTAATATTGAACTCTTAAAGTTAATGTGGCCTCGTTGCAACGCACGAGCGTTCTTCTAGTACCTGATGAGTGGCGACTGGCGGCTGATATTTAGCACGACAACTGTTTTGACATTTTTATCACAATTTAGCATGATTTTTTCTTAAGTTGGCATGAACTGACTCTTTTTGGTTACGCCACCTAGCATGGCGTTGGGTTGCATGGGGGACATCAGAGCATCTCCACTTGTTTGCCCCTAGAGGAGGCATTTTTTTAGCC
>NC_041392.1:686506103-686527649 GCF_002162155.2 Triticum dicoccoides | reverse complement strand
TCCAGGAGCTGGTCTTCGGCGACGATGAAGAGGAGGTTGGTCGCAAGCGCGGCGGCATAGACAGGGGCCAGGGCCGCTTGAGGTGGGTGACGGCATCGCGGAGCTCAGCGTGCTTGCGCATCTCGTAGAGCTGATGCTCACGCGTGGGGCGGGCCTTGAGGAGCTGCTTCGTGAGGTCCCCGTGATGGAGGGGGTGGCCGACGGGGGAGGGGAGTGAGAGGAAGGGGAGGGCGAGGCGGTGAGAGGAGAGCGGCAACGACAGCGCCGACGGCAGAAGGCGCGGCGAGGGCGGGTGCCAGGGCGGCTTGGTGGAGGGCGGCTAGTCGGTGCAGGGCGTCCAGGATTGCTGGAGAGTAGGGAGGCAGTGCAGAGGCTGGCGTGGTTCGAGTGGATGCGTGGGGTAGGTGGAAAGAAAGGAGAGAGAGGGAAAAGGTGGCTGACTGTGAGCCAATTGCATGTGAAAAATAGCGCCGGTTTCCCGAGCCTGCCAGCCATGGGAGCTGCTACCATGAGCATGAGCAGTGTAGCAGCACCCCACCTGCCTGCCATGGGAGCCGTTCGAGCGGTTCCTGGCCGACTGCCATGCCAACGTCAACGCCGTGGTCTCCTACGGCTTCCACTACTGGTCCGTGGACGTCGCGGCTGCGACGGTGTCCCACGTCTCATGTTCCTTGGTATGAGTATGTTCGCCCAGTCCTGCGCCCAGTCCGCGTTGTCGCAGGAGCATAGTCGCAACCCACACGACGAAGACGATCCCGATGCTGTGGTGTCGCTGTCGGGTCTACCGCACCGCGTGGATATGAGGCGGAGCCAGATGATGAAGGAGCCGCACTTCCTGGCCTTCTTCAGGAGCATCTACGTCGCAGGTCGGAGGAGCTACGGCGAGCTGTTCAACAGCTTCAAGGAGCTAGAGGAGGACAACGTCGAGCACTACCGCATGACGCCCCGCCGCCGCGCGTGGCTCGTCGGGCCGGTCGCTATTAAACATAGGATTTGTGGGAACTGGCTCAACCCTCTAGGGGTGGCCTATCACATATATTTATAAGGTTACACAATATACAGTTTACACAGTTGGGCTACGTTACAAAGTCCAACACCCTCCCTCAATCTCAACTCACTCATGATGCATCTAGGAGGTTGAGATTGCGCCTACAGACCTCGAACATGGGAGAAGGTAGAGGCTTGGTGAAGATGTCGGCAAGTTGATCCTTCGAGGAGATAAACTTGATCTGTAGTAGCTTTTGTGCAACACGTTCCCTCACAAAATGATAGTCAATCTCCATGTGTTTGGTTCATGCATGGAACACCGGGTTTGTCGAAAGAAACGTAGCACCGATGTTGTCACACCAAAGAACCGGAGGATGTGACTGGGAGATTCCTAGCTCTCGAAGCAAAGACTCAATCTAGATAAGCTCAGCAGTCGCATTGGCAACGGCTCTGTACTCGGCTTCTGTGCTGCTGCAAGAAACAATGGCTTGCTTGCGTGCACTCCAGGCGATCAAATTAGGACCCAAAAATATAGCATATCCCCTCGTGGATCGCCTGTCATCCAGACACCTAGCCCAATCGGCATCTGAGAATGCAGATAGAACAGCAGAGGAACTAGGTCGCAGATGAAGACCATAGGAGACAGTGAGGCGCACATAACGAAGAATGCGCTTCACAGCAGACAAGTGCACATCAGTAGGGGCATGAAGATACTGACACACCCTGTTAACCGCAAAGGAAAGATCTGGACGTGTGATAGTCAGATACTGCAAGCCACCAACAATACTCCGATACTCCGTAGCATCCGTAGGAGACATAATAGTACCAGCAGTAGCCGAGAGCTTATCAGTAGAGGACATGGGCATGGGGGATGGCTTACACTTGAGCATACCAGCACAACGCAAGAGGTCAAGGGAGTACTTCTTCTGGGTGAGAGCTAAGCTGCCACGAGACTGATGTGCAACTTCAATGCCCAGGAAGAAGTGTAGCTGTCCCAAATCTTTTACCACAAAATCTCTGCCAAGTGCAGTCACAAGAGCATCAGCAGCCGTTGCAGAGGAGCTGACCAGAATAATGTCATCCACGTACACAAGCAAATACACATTCACACTGGGGCGCTGAAATAAGAATAGCGAGCTATCAGCTGTCGACGGAACGAAGCCATGAGTACGAAGAGCCGAAGCAAGGCAAGCATGCCAGGAATGAGGCGCCTGTTTCAGTCCATATAGAGCCTTCGTCAGACGACATAGATGATGAGGCTGAGCGTGATCAACAAACCCTGGTGGCTGTCGCATGTAAACCTCCTCTTCAAGCAGCCCATGGAGAAAAGCATTCTGCACATCAAGCTGTCGAAGAGACCAACCACGAGAGACTGCAAGAGACAGGAGAAGCTGAATAGTAGTAGGCTTAACAACCGGGCTGAATGTATCCTCGTAGTCTAGACCCTGACACTGTTTAAACCCTCTAGCCACGAGACGCGCCTTATAGCGCTCAATAGATCCGTCCGCATGTCTCTTGACTTTGAAAACCCACTTCGAATCAATGATGTTGACGCGAGGTGGAGGGGGAACTAGTGTCCATGTCTCATTATGCATAAGAGCGTGGTGCTCTTGCTCCATAGCAGCCCGCCAATGAGGAATACTCATAGCGGCCTCATAGTTGCATGGTTCATCATTGGGATCTGCAACAGAATGAGCAAGATGTTGGGGAACGTAGTAATTCCAAAAAATTTCCTACGCACACGCAAGATCATGGTGATGCATAGCAACGAGAGGGAAGAGTGTTGTCTACGTACCCTCGCAGACCGGAAGCAGAAGCGTTAGCACAACGCGGTTGATGTAGTCGTACGTCTTCACGGCCCGACTGATCAAGCACCGAAACTACGGCACCTCCGAGTTCTAGCACACGTTCAGCTCGATGACGATTCCCGGACTCCGATCCAGCAAAGTGTCGGGGATGAGTTCCGTCAGCACGATGGCGTGGTGACAATCTTGATGTTCTACCGTCGCAGGGCTTCGCCTACGCACCGCTACAATATTATCGAGGATTATGGTGGAGGGGGGCACCGCACATGGCTAAGAGATCAATGATCAATTGTTGTGTCTATGGGGTGCCCCCTGCCCCCGTATATAAAGGAGTGGAGGAGGGGGCCGGCCAAGGAGGGTGGCGCGCCCTAAGGGGGAGTCCAACTCCCACAGGGAGTAGCACTCCCTTTTTTCCTATTAGGAGTAGGAGAGGGAAGGAAGAGGAAGGAGGGAGGAAGGAAAGGGGGGGCCGGCCCCCCTCCCAATTCGGATTGGGCTTGGGGGGGGGGGCGCCCCTTCTCTTGCTCCTTTCCCCTCCTTTCCACTAAGGCCCAATAAGGCCCATATACCTCCCGGGGGGTTCCGATAACTTCCCGGTGATCCGGTATTGTCCCAATCTCACCCGGAACCTTTCCGGTGTCCAAATATAGTCGTCCAATATATCGATCTTTATGTCTCGACCATTTCGAGACTCCTCGTCAAGTCCGTGATCACATCCGGGACTCCGAACAACCTTAGGTACATCAAAATATATAAACTCATAATGAAACTGTCATCGTAACGTTAAGCGTGCGGACCCTACGGGTTCGAGAACAATGTAGACATGACCAAGACACGTCTCCGGTCAATAACCAATAGCGGAACCTGGATGCTCATATTGTCTCCTACATATTCTACGAAGATCTTTATCGGTCAGACCGCATAACAACATACGTTTGTTCCCTTTGTCATCGGTATGTTACTTGCCCGAGATTCGATCGTCGGTATCTCAATACCTAGTTCAATCTCGTTACCGGCAAGTCTCTTTACTCGTTCTATAATACATCATCTTGCAACTAACTTATTAGTTGCATTGCTTGCAAGGCTTAAGTGATGTGCATTACTGAGAGGGCCCAGAGATACCTCTCCGACAATCGGAGTGACAAATCCTAATCTCGAAATACGCCAACCCAACATGTACCTTTGGAGACACCTGTAGAGCACCTTTATAATCACTCAGTTACGTTGTGACGTTTGGTAGCACACAAAGTGTTCCTCCGGTAAACGGGAGTTGCATAATCTCATAGTCATAGGAACATGTATAAGTCATGAAGAAAGCAATATCAACATACTAAACGATCGGGTGCTAAGCTAATGGAATGGGTCATGTCAATTGCATCATTCTCCTAATGATGTGATCTCATTAATCAAATGACAACTCATGTCTATGGTTAGGAAACATAACCATCTTCGATTAACGAGATAGTCAAGTAGAGGCATACTAGTGACACTTTGTTTGTTTATGTATTCACACAAGTATTATGTTTTCGGTTAATACAATTCTAGCATGAATAATAAACATTTATCATGATATAAGGAAATAAATAATAACTTTATTATTGCCTCTAGGGCATATTTCCTTCAGTCTCCCACTTGCACTAGAGTCAATAATCTAGATTACACAGTAATGATTCTAACACCCATGGAGCCTTGGTGCTGATCATGTTTTGCTCGTGGAAGAGGCTTAGTCAATGGGTCTGCTACATTCAGATCCGTATGTATCTTGCAAATCTCTATGTCTCCCACCTGGACTAGATCCCGGATGGAATTGAAGTGTCTCTTGATGTGCTTGGTTCTCTTGTGAAATCTAGATTCCTTTGCCAAGGCAATTGCACCAGTATTGTCACAAAAGATTTTCATTGGACCCGATGCACTAGGTATGACACCTAGATCGGATATGAACTCCTTCATCCAGACTCCTTCGTCTGCTGCTTCCGAAGCAGCTATGTACTCCGCTTCACATGTAGATCCCGCCACGACGCTTTGTTTAGAACTGCACCAACTGACAGCTCCACCGTTTAATGTAAATACGTATCTGGTTTGCGATTTAGAATCGTCTGTATTAGTGTCAAAGCTTGTATCAACGTAACCATTTACGATGAGCTCTTTGTCACCTCCATATACGAGAAACATATCCTTAGTCCTTTTCAGGTATTTCAGGATGTTCTTGACCGCTGTCAAGTGATCCACTCCTGGATTACTTTGGTACCTCCCTGCTAGATTTATAGCAAGGCACACATCAGGTCTGGTACACAACATTGCATACATGATAGAGCCTATGGCTGAAGCATAGGGAACATCTTTCATTTTCTCTCTATCTTCTGCAGTGGTCGGGCATTGAGTCTTACTCAACTTTACACCTTATAACATAGGCAAGAATCCTTTCTTTGCTTGATCCATTTTGAACTTCTTCAAAACTTTGTCAAGGTATGTGCTTTGTGAAAGTCCAATTAAGCGTCTTGATCTATCTCTATAGATCTTAATGCCCAATATGTAAGCAGCTTCACTGAGGTCTTTCATTGAAAAACTCTTATTCAAGTATCCCTTTATGCTATCCAGAAATTCTATATCATTTCTGATTAGTAATATGTCATCCACATATAATATCAGAAATGCTACAGAGCTCCCACTCACTTTCTTGTAAATACAGACTTCTCCAAAAGTCTGTATAAAACCAAATGCTTTGATCACACTATCAAAGCGTTTATTCCAACTCCGAGATGCTTGCACCAGTCCATAAATGGATCGTTGGAGCTTGCACACTTTGTTAGCTCCCTTTGGATCGACAAAACCTTCCGGTTGCATCATATACAACTCTTCTTCCAGAAATCCATTCAGGAATGCAGTTTTGACATCCATCTGCCAAATTTCATAATCATAAAATGCGACAATTGCTAACATGATTCAGACAGACTTAAGCATCGCTACGGGTGAAAAGGTCTCATCGTAGTCAATCCCTTGAACTTGTCGAAAACCTTTTGCAACAAGTAGAGCTTTGTAGACAGTAACATTACCGTCAGCGTCAGTCTTCTTCTTGAAGATCCATTTATTCTCAATTGCTTGCCGATCATTGGGCAAGTCAACCAAAGTCCACACTTTGTTCTCATACATGGATCCCATCTCAGATTTCATGGCTTCAAGCCATTTTGCGGAATCTGGGCTCACCATCGCTTCTTCATAGTTCGTAGGTTCATCATGATCTAGTAGCATGACTTCTAGAACAGGATTACCGTACCACTCTGGTGCGGATCTTACTCTAGTTGATCTACGAGGTTCAGTAGTAACTTGTTCTGAAGTTTCATGATCATCATAATTAGCTTCGTCACTAATTGGTGTAGGTGTCACAGAAACCGGTTTCTGTGATGTACTACTTTCCAATAAGGGAGTAGGTACAGTTACCTCATCAAGTTCTACTTTCCTCCCACTCACTTCTTTCGAGAGAAACTCCTTTTCCAGAAAGGATCCATTCTTAACAACAAATGTCTTGCCTTCGGATCTGTGATAGAAGGTGTACCCAACAGTCTCCTTTGGTTATCCTATGAAGACACATTTCTCCGATTTGGGTTCGAGCTTATCATGTTTAAGCTTTTTCACGTAAGCATCACAGCCCCATACTTTCAGAAACGACAACTTTGGTTTCTTGCCAAACCATAGTTCATAAGGTGTCGTCTCAACGGATTTTGATGGTGCCCTATTTAACGTGAATGCGGCCGTCTCTAAAGCATAACCCCAAAACGATAGCGATAAATCTGTAAGAGACATCATAGATCGCACCATATCAAGTAAAGTACGATTACGACGTTCGGACACACCATTACGCTGTTGTGTTCCGGGTGGCGTGAGTTGCGAAACTATTCCGCATTATTTCAAATGTAAACCAAACTCGTAACTCAAATACTCTCCTCCACGATCAGATCGTAGAAACTTTATTTTCTTGTTACGATGATTTTCAACTTCACTCTGAAATTCTTTGAACTTTTCAAATGTTTCAGACTTATGTTTCTTTAAGTAGATATACCCATATCTTCTTAAATCATCTGTGAAGGTGAGAAAATAACGATATCCGCCACGAGCTTCAACATTCATTGGACCACATACATCTGTATGTATGATTTCCAACAAATCTGTTGCTCTCTCCATAGTACTGGAGAACGGCATTTTAGTCATCTTGCCCATGAGGCATGGTTCGCAAGTACCAAGTGATTCATAATCAAGTGGTTCCAAAAGTCCATCGGTATGGAGTTTCTTCATGCGCTTTACACCGATATGACCTAAACGGCAGTGCCACAAATAAGTTGCACTATCATTATCAACTCTGCATCTTTTGGCTTCAACATTATGAATATGTGTATTACTACTATCGAGATTCATCAAAAATAGACCACTCTTCAAGGGTGCATGACCATAAAAGATATTACTCATATAAATAGAACAACCATTATTCTCTGATTTAAATGAATAACCGTCTCACATCAAACAAGATCCAGATATAATGTTCATGCTCAACGCTGGCACCAAATAACAATTATTTAGGTCTAATACTAATCCCGATGGTAGATGTAGAGGTAGCGTGCCGACCGCGATCACATCGACTTTGGAACCATTTCCCACGCGCATCGTCACCTCGTCCTTCGCCAGTGTTCGCTTAATCCGTAGTCCCTGTTTCAAGTTGCAAATATTAGCAACAGAACCAGTATCAAATACCCAGGTGCTACTGCGAGCTCTAGTAAGGTGCACATCAATAACATGTATATCACATATACCTTTGTTCACCTTGCCATCCTTCTTATCTGCCAAATACTTGGGGCAGTTCCGCTTCCAGTGACCAGTCTGCTTGCAGTAGAAGCACTCAGTTTCAGGCTTAGGTCCAGACTTGGGTTTCTTCTCCTGAGCAGCAACTTGCTTGCTGTTCTTCTTGAAGTTCCCCTTCTTCTTCCCCTTGCCCTTTTTCTTGAAACTAGTGGTCTTGTTTACCATCAACACTTGATGCTCCTTCTTGATTTCTACCTCTGCAACTTTTAGCATTGCGAAGAGCTCGGGAATTGTCTTATTCATCCCTTGCATATTATAGTTCATCACAGAGCTCTTGTAGCTAGGTGGAAGTGATTGGAGAATTCTGTCAATGACGCAATCATCCGGAAGATTAACTCCCAGTTGAATTAAGTGATTATTATACCCAGACATTTTGAGTATATGCTCACTGACAGAACTGTTCTCCTCCATCTTGCACCTATAGAACTTATTGGAGACTTCATATCTCTCAATCCGGGCATTTGCTTGAAATATTAACTTCAACTCCTGGAACATCTCATATGCTCCATGACGTTCAAAATGTCGTTGAAGTCCCGATTCTAAGCCGTAAAGCATGGCACACTGAACTATTGAGTAGTCATCAGCTTTGCTCTGCCAGACGTTCATAACATCTGGTGTTGCTCCAGCAGCAGGCCTGGCACCCAGCGGTGCTTCCAGGATGTAATTCTTCTGTGCAGCAATGAGGATAATCCTCAAGTTACGGACCCAGTCCGTATAATTGCTACCATCATCTTTCAACTTTGCTTTCTCAAGGAACGCATTAAAATTTAACAGAACAACAACACGGGCCATCTATCTACAATCAAACACAAACAAGCAAGATACTATCAGGTACTAAGTTCATGATAAATTTAAGTTCAATTAATCATATTACTTAAGAACTCCCACTTAGAAAGACATCCCTCTAATCTTCTAAGTGATCACGTGATCCAAATCAACTAAACCATAACCGATCATCACGTGAAATGGAGTAGTTTTCAATGGTGAACATCACTATGTTGATCATATCTACTATATGATTCACGCTCGACCTTTCGGTCTCAGTGTTCCGAGGCCATATCTGCATATGCTAGGCTCGTCAAGTTTAACCTGAGTATTCTGCATGTGCAAAACTGGCTTGCACCCGTTGTAGATGGACGTAGAGCTTATCACACCCGATCATCACGTGGTGTCTGGGCACGCCGAACTTTGGCAATGGTGCATACTCAGGGAGAACACTTTTATCTTGAAATTTAGTGAGAGATCATCTTATAATGCTACCGTCAATCAAAGCAAGATAAGATGCATAAAAGATAAACATCACATGCAATCAATATAAGTGATATGATATGGCCATCATCATCTTGTGCTTGTGATCTCCATCTCCGAAGCATCGTCATGATCACCATCGTCACCGGCGAGACACCTTGGTCTCCATCATAGCATCGTTGTCGTCTCACCAATCTTATGCTTCCACGACTATCGCTACCTTTTAGTGATAAAGTAAAGCATTACAACGCGATTGCATTGCATATAATAAAGCGAAAACCATATGGCTCCTGCTAGTTGCCGATAACTCGGTCATGATCATCTCATACAATAAAATTTAGCATCATGTCTTGACCATATCACATCACAACATGCCCTGCAAAAACAACTTAGACGTCCTCTACTTTGTTGTTGCAAGTTTTACGTGGCTGCTACGGGCTTAGCAAGAACCGTTCTTACCTACGCATCAAAACCACAACGATAGTTTGTCAAGTTGGTGCTATTTTAACCTTCGCAAGGACCGGGCGTAGCCACACTCGGTTCAACTAAAGTTGGAGAAACTGACACCCGCTAGCTACCTGTGTGCAAAGCACGTCGGTAGAACCAGTCTCGCGTAAGCGTACGCGTAATGTCGGTCCGGGCCGCTTCAATCAACAATACCGCCGAACCAAAGTATGACATGCTGGTAAGCAGTATGACTTATATCGCCCACAACTCACTTGTGTTCTACTTGTGCATAACATCAACCCATAAAACCTAGGCTCGGATGCCACTATTGGGGAACGTAGTAATTTCAAAAAAATTCCTACGCACACGCAAGATCATGGTGATGCATAGCAATGAGAGGGAAGAGTGTTGTCTACGTACCCTCGTAGACTGGAAGCGGAAGCATTAGCACAACGCGGTTGATGTAGTTGTACGTCTTCACGGCCCGACTGATCAAGCACCAAAACTATGGCACCTCCGAGTTCTAGCACACGTTCAGCTCGATGACGATCCCCGGACTTCGATCCAGCAAAGTGTCGGGGATGAGTTCCGTCAGCACGACGGCGTGGTGACGATCTTGATGTTCTACCGTCGCAGGGCTTCCTAAGCACCGCTACAATATTATCGAGGATTATGGTGGAGGGGGGCACCGCACACGGCTAAGAGATCAATGATCAATTGTTGTGTCTATGGGGTGCCCCCTGCCCCCGTATATAAAGGAGTGGAGGAGGGGGATGACCAAGGAGGGTGGCGTGCCCTAAGGAGGAGTCCAACTCCCACAGGGAGTAGGACTCCCTTTTTTCCTATTAGGAGTAGGAGAGGGAAGGAAGAGGAAGGAGGAAGGAAGGAAAGGGGGGCCGGGCCCCTCCCAATTCGGATTGGGCCTGGGGGGGGGGGCGCCCCCTCTCTTACTCCTTTGCCCTCCTTTCCACTAAGGCCCAATAAGGCCCATATACCTCCCGGGGGGTTCCGATAACCTCCCGGTGATTCGGTATTGTCCCAATCTCACCCGGAACCTTTCCGGTGTCCAAATATAGTCGTCCAATATATCGATATTTATGTCTCGACCATTTAGAGACTCCTCGTTAAGTCCGTGATCACATCCGGGACTCCGAACAACCTTCGGTACATCAAAATATATAAACTCATAATGAAACTGTCATCGTAACGTTAAGCGTGCGGACCCTACGGGTTCGAGAACAATGTCGACATGACCGAGACACCTCTCCGGTCAATAACCAATAGGGGGACCTGGATGCTCATATTGGCTCCTACATATTCTACGAAGATCTTTATCGGTCAGACCGCATAACAACATACGTTTGTTCCCTTTGTCATCGGTATGTTACTTGCCCGAGATTCGATCGTCGGTATCTCAATACCTAGTTCAATCTCGTTACCGGCAAGTCTCTTTACTCGTTCTATAATACATCATCTTGCAACTAACTTATTAGTTGCATTGCTTGCAAGGCTTAAGTGATGTGCATTACCGAGAGGGCCCAAAGATACCTCTCCGAGAATCGGAGTGACAAATCCTAATCTCGAAATACGGCAACCCAACATGTACCTTTGGAGACACCTATAGAGCACCTTTATAATCACCCAGTTACGTTGTGACGTTTGGTAGCACACAAAGTGTTCCTCTGGTAAACGGGAGTTGCATAATCTCATAGTCATAGGAACATGTATAAGTCATGAAGAAAGCAATAGCAACATACTAAATGATCGGGTGCTAAGCTAATGGAATGGGTCATGTCAATCACATCATTCTCCTAATGATGTGATCTCGTTAATCAAATGCCAACTCATGTCTATGGTTAGGAAACATAACCATCTTCGATTAACGAGCTAGTCAAGCAGAGGCATACTAGTGACACTTTGTTTGTTTATGTATTCACACAAGTATTATGTTTCCGGTTAATACGATTCTAGCATGAATAGTAAACATTTATCATGATATAAGGAAATAAATAATAACTTTATTATTGCCTCTAGGGCATATTTTCTTCACAATACAAGGAGCCAAATATGTGATAGTACCATCATGACGCTGCTTGGGTTGAACAATACCGCTGCAGCTGCGAGTATGCGGTCGTTGCGGTGCAACAGAAACAAGAGCCGGTGACACCAATACTGGAGACGACGGCAGGTCGGGCGACGGGGGCCTAGACGAGGACCCAGGCGAGAGCTCAGGCTGTTGGAAATATGCCCTAGAGGCAATAATAAAATGGTTATTATTATATTTCTTTGTTCATGATAATTGTCTATTGTTTATGCTATAATTGTGTTATCCGGAAATCGTAATACATGTGTGAATACATAGACCACAACATGTCCCTAGTGAGCCTCTAGTTGACTAGCTCATTGATCAAAAGATAGTCATGGTTTCTTGATTATGGACATTGGATGTCATTGATAACGGGATCACATCATTAGGAGAATGATGTGATGGACAAGACCCAATCCTAAGCATAGCTCAAAGATCGTGTAATTCATTTGCTATAGCTTTACCGAATGTCAAGTATCATTTCCTTAGACCATGAGATTGTGCAACTCCCGGATACCATAGGAGTGCTTTGGGTGTGCCAAACGTCACAACGTAACTGGGTGACTATAAAGGTACACTACAGGTATCTCCGAAAGTGTCTGTTGGGTTGGCATGAATCGAGACTGGGATTTGTCACTCCGTCTGACGGAGAGGTATCTCTAGGCCCACTCTGTAATGCATCATCATAATGAGCTCAATGTGGCCAAGTGGTTGATCACGGGATCATGCATTACGGTACGAGTAAAGTGACTTGCCGGTAACGAGATTCAACGAGGTATTGGGATACCGACGATTGAGTCTCGGGCAAGTAACGTACCGATTGACAAAGGGAATTGTATATGGATTGATTGAATCCTTGATGAGGGAGTCCTGGATTAGGGGGTGTCCGGATGGCCGGACTATACCTTCAGCCGGACTCCTGGACTATGAAGATACAAGATTGAAGACTTTGTCCAGTGTCCGGAAGGGACTTTCCTTGGCGTGGAAGGCAAGCTTGGTGATACGGATATGTAGATCTCCTACCATTGTAACCGACTTTGTGTAACCCTAACCCTCTCCGGTGTCTATATAAACCGGAGGATTTTAGTCCGTAGGACAACATACAGAACAACAATCATACCATAGGCTAGCTTCTAGGGTTTAGCCTCTCCGATCTCGTGGTAGATCTACTCTTGTACTACCCATATCATCAATATTAATCAAGCAGGAAGTAGGGTTTTACCTCCATCAAGAGGGCCCGAACCTGGGTAAAACTTCGTGTCCCCTGCCTCCTGTTACCATCTGGCCTAGACGCACAGTTCGGGATCCCCTACCCGAGATCCGCCGGTTTTGACACCGACATTGGTGCTTTCATTGAGAGTTCCTCTGTGTCGTCGCCGTCAGGCTCGATGGCTCCTACAATCACCAATAACGATGCAGTCCAGGGTGAGACCTTCCTCCCCGGACAGATCTTCGTCTTCGGCGGCTTCGCACTGCAGCCCAATTCACTTGGCCATCTGGAGCATATCGAAAGCTACGCCCCTGGCCGTCAGGTCAGATTTCAAAGTGTAAACTACACGGCTGACATCCGCGGGGACTTGATCTTCGACTGATTCGAGCCACTGCCGAGCTCGCCGCACTATCTCAACGAGCATGATCTAGCTCTGCTGCCGAACAGTGCCCTGGAGGCCGCACCTGCATCGGCTTCGACCCTTAATTCGGAGCCAACTGCGCCGATCAAGGATGGGCGGTTGGACGCCGCCTCGGGGGCTGCGATCCCAATGGCGATTGAGCCGAACACCAGCCCCGCACTCTGTGAGACTCATGACTCCAAGGAGCCGGACTCCTCTCCGGACTCCGAACCCTCCGCGCCCCTGCCGATCGAATTCGATTGGGCGCCGATCATGAAGTTTACTGCCGCGGACATCTTTTAGCACTCGCCCTTTGGCGATATTATAAAATCACTAAAGTCTCTCTCTTTATCAGGAGAGCCCTGGCCGGACTACGGTCAGTGAGATTGGGATACAGACGATGAAGAAATTCAAAGCCCACCCACCACCCACTTTGTAGCCACTGTCGACGATTTAACCGACATGCTCGACTTCGACTCCGAAGACATCGACGGTATGGACGCTGATGAAGGAGATGATGAAGAACCAGCGCCTATTGGGCCCTGGAATGCCACCTCGTCATATGACGTATACATGGTGGACGCACCAAAAGATGACGACGAGGAGCGGAAGGACGCACCGAAGGCTTGTTCCCTCGAAAAGCAGTCAAAGCGGCGACGCAAGCGCCGCCCCAAATCCCGTCTCGACAGAAATAGCGATCACACAGACCCAACGCTGGAGCAGGGCAAACCGCTGCCGGACAACGGCAATCCTTATAATCAAACCGAACAAACAAATCCTATCAAGGATAATGGTCCGGACGACATAACACCGGACAGACACCCGGAGCAGCAGACTGCCCGTAAAAGGCTTGTTACCACCGCGAGGAGTCTGAAAAAGCAGAAGCAAAGGCTCAAGGCTGCGCAAGACACACTCCACATCCGATGGAGTAAAATACTCAACACAGCAGTGATGTAAGGCGACAATCGCCCCTCCAAGAGCTACCCAAAGCGGAAGCTGCTGCCTGAATTCGATGAGGAGGCCTCAGACCCCCCACAACCAAATATCAAAGCAGCCACCTGGTTGGATAGACAACCCCTCTATCAACACAGAGCGGCATATAACGCCACTCACAATACAACACGCGACCCATGCGAGGGCTCGCACCCAAAGGACGGCGCAACAAGATCCATCTATGGACCACGCAAGCGCGCCCCAGCATACAATGCAACACAACAAACATCCGAACAACGCGGTACACCCAGCTATAGGGGTGCCGCACACCCCTATGTTTCACCGATGAGGTCCTGGACCATGAATTTCCAGAGGGATTCAAGCCTGTAAACATAGAGGCATACGACGGAACAACAGACCCCGGGGTCTGGATTGAGGACTATATCCTTCATATCCATATGGCTCGAGGAGATGATCTCCACGCCATCAAGTACTTACCCCTCAAGCTCAAAGGGCCAGCTCGTCACTGGCTCAAAGGCCTCCCCGAAAGCTCCATTGGAAGTTGGGAAGAGCTCGAAGACGCCTTTCAGGCAAATTTTCAAGGGACTTATGTCTGACCTCCGGACGCGGACGATTTGAGCCATATAACTCAACAGCCCGGAGAGTTAGCCGAAAAGCTTTGGAACATGTTTCTTACTAAAAAGAACCAGATTGTCGACTGTCTGGACGTTGAAGCCTTGGCAGCTTTCAAGCATAGCGTCCGTGACGAATGGCTCGCCAGACACCTCGGCCAAAATAAGCCGAGAACGATGGCCGCATTAACAAACCTCATGATCCGCTTTTGCGCGGGTGAGGACAACTGGCTAGCCAGATGCAGCACCAGCGACCCCAGTACATTTTAAGTTAGAGATGGAAACGGGAAATCACGGCGCAACAGGAATAACAAACGCCGGAATAAAGAAGACAACACGAAGGGCACGACAGTAAATGCCGGATTCAAAAGCTCTCGACCAGGTCAAAAGCCGCCCCCTAAAGGCACCAGGGATGAACTGTCCAGCCTCAACAAAATTCTGGACCAAGTATGTCAGATCCATAGTACCCCTGGTAAACCTGCTAATCATACCCATAGAGAATGTTGGGTCTTCAAGCAGTCCGGCAAGCTCAACGCCGTACACCAGGGGGAGGATACACCAAGTGAAGACGAGGACGAGCCTCCCAAGCAAGACATGGGGGAACAAAATAAATTTCCACCAGAAGTCAAAATAGTAAACGTGTTACACGTGATCAAGAGAAAAAACAACACGGCACTCCCAGGAAAATATACCCAAGTGCCTGTCACCGCGAAGTCCTGCCACTGGTCGTCTCAACCGATCACTTTCGACCATCGCGATTACTCAGCAAGTATCCGACACGCAGGATGGGCTGCCCTGGTATTAGACCCAGTAATTGACGGATATCACTTCACACGAGTCTTGATGGACGGCGGCAGCAGCCTAAACCTAATATATCAGGATACAATCCGCAGGATGGGGTTAGACCCAACACAAATTCTCCATAGCAATACTACCTTTAAAGGAGTAACGCCAGGCCCAGGGGCTCATTGTACGGGCTCCCTCCTACTACAGGTTATATTCGGCTCCCCCGATAACTTCCATTGCGAGCATTTAACCTTCCACATCGCTCTGTTTCAAAGTGGCTATCAAGCACTGCTCGGACGCGAAGCTTTCGCTCGCTTTAATGCAATACCACACTACACCTCCCTCACACTCAAGATGCCTGGTCCACGTGGCATCATTTCAGTGCATGGAAATATCAAGCGATCTCTGCGCGCCGAAGAGATTGAGGCTGCCTTGGCAGCCGCACACTAAAGGCGCCCGGACCAGCGAAAGCATCCAATAGGTCGTCAAGACCTCAGACACAACTAATCGAGTCCGGCGCTGCTACTTATACCGAATAAATGGTCACACCCCTATTTGTCAATACAAGGGGCTCAACGCGCGCAGACAAGTGGCAATTTCTCCTCATCTTGAATTATACATGGTTTCCTTAAAAAACTATCTTTTTGCATGGCAACTTTTTCACCTAAATTCCTCTCTTTTACAGACGATCATCGTGCTACACCCGTCTAGGATATGGCACAACGGAGACACAGGCGCAGACGTGCAGCAGGGACCCGCTCCAAGGATTCCTTCTAGATTAAGACCCCGCGTAAACCTTTTTTACTGTCTCTTGTTGATACATATCCACCGTTGAGAAGGATGCTGACGTCTTGGCATGTGGCCACGCCAGAACAATGCACGTACCAAGACACAAGGGGCTTCTTACAAAGGCCATTATTTAGGCCCGGTTTATACCACTAAGACCGAATACCTTAGGGAGTGTTCGGCGTCGCGAGTTTGGCCTTATATGCATCAGCTCCGAATCATTGTCTTTGGTCAAATGTTGGGTTTGCCCGACTCCTGTGTTTTGGAGCCTTACGTTCCGCTTTACCGGCTAAGGTAGCACCAGGAGAACTACTGCGATTGTGCCCTGGTTCATCCGGACGAGCACCTCAGCAGAGAAAGCCAAAAACTGACTGTCATGATATAGCGTGAGACTGGTCAACCACTCGATGACCTGTTGGAATGTTAGAATTCCTCCGCCTTAACGAAGGGCCGTTTTACGGCCAGGCATGTACGCACCCCGGGATCAGGAAAGTGTGGAGCCACCAGGGGCTATTTAGTAGCCCCACTGTCAAACTCCTATGGCTAAGTGAAAGTGCTAAAGCATTATAGTCCGGTTGCCTCGCTCGCTCCGCTATCACCTCCTTAATAGGACCAAGACGTTGGGTTAAGTGTGAACGCATGTTCTTGCGAGCACCTCCGCATTATATGCGTGAGGGTTGAAGCCGACAGCTGCAATCTTTCAGGTTATACACATGTATACATAAACGGCTGCCGAGGAGGCATCATATTACTTTCAGGCAAAGGTATAAAAATAGCCTTATAAAAATTTATAAAAGCATTTCGCTTACAATGAGATTACATATCACTCAAACATAATATTTTTTGAGGACTGGGTCTCTATCAAACGAGCACCCTCAAGAACTTCTTCAAAGTAGTGCTCAGCAGCCCTTCGACCTATGGCCGAATCCCGCGCTGCAATAGTGGTAGCATCCATCTCCGCCCAGTATGCTTTAACACGGGCAAAAGCCATCCGTGCGCCCTCTATGCACGCCGACCTCTTCATCACATTAATGCGCGGCACCACGTCAAGGAACTGCTGCACCAAGCTGAAATAGCTGTTCGGTTTTGACCTTTTCGGCCATAGCTGATCCACAACAGACCTCATGGAGAGTCCGGACAACCTATTTAGTTCGGCCCATTCGGCTAATTGGTCAGTCAATGAAAGTGGACACTCGGGAGAATGGAATTGTCTCCAAAATAGCTGGTCTACTTCACGGTCCGTCTGACCCTGGAAATACTTGGCCGCATCGGCAGCGCTCGCCGCCAAATCCATATATACATCCTCCGAACTCCACATCCGATCTAGAGGGGCATACCGTGGATCTCCGAACTTACTCCGCAACATAAAGGATTTCCCAGCTACAATATCCCCGGCTTCCCGCAGCTCCTCCTTCTTTGCCCTCATAGCAGAGCGGAGGTCCTTTCTCGTCGCAGCAGCCTTCACAAGGTCCGATGCCTTCGCTTGGTTTTCCTTTTCAAGAACCCGGCAACGGTCGGCGGCGGCTTTTAATTCTATGGCCATCTTGGCCATCTTGTCTCGGCTCTCGCCATGCGCGGCCTTCTCGGCTTGCAACTCTTTGTCCGCCTTCCAAGCAGCCGCATTACCCAACCTCGCTTGTTCCTTGGCTCGGGCAAGTTCGGCCCGCAAGGCTTCAACAGTGGCAGCTCCATCTGCAGTCACAGCATATTAAAGATACTGGCATCATGCTGCTCTCCCTATGTGGCATTTACTAGATAATGACACTTACCCTGTGCCTCGTCAATCCTTTTGTTAACAAGCTCGATGTTGGCGTCTGCCGCATCCAACTGCCGTTCTAAATGGGCAAACTCGCTAGTCCGGCTAGCCACTAGAGCTTCCATCACCTGCACATAGAGGCAGTATGGTTATTACTTGGGAATATGATCCTCTGTTCGTCGTTGTTTCCGACGACAACCAGAGTCTCAGGGGCTACTATCTACACAGGGCACACCTAGCATGTGCAGGACTATCATACATTCTTTTACGTACCTTAAAGCCTGTCAAGAGACTCATAAAAGCTTCATGCAATCCGCTTTCAGCGGACGATATTCTCTCCATCACCGTATTCATCAGCACATGGTGTTCATCTGAGATGGCCGCTCGCCCCATCAACTCCCTCAGAACATCCGATCGCACACTAGACGGTGCCGGACTCTTTTGTCTGCTCTCTTCGGGAGCCGGGCACTGGGAGCTTTGGGGGTCAATGGGATTATCTTCCGGCCTCACCGGACTCGGAGAGGCCCTCCGCGACGACACTTTAGGGTCGCCCGCTTCCGGAGCGGAGGAGTCCAGAGGAGGCGTTTCGCTCTCCATCATCTCTGGAAGAAGATCCCCTGAAGACGAGCTCATTTGAGAGGGGCTAAGGCCCGAACTGCAAAGATATATGCGGTGGTTATTTTTTCAGAAGAAAAAGATGGCATATCTGTACTATTAAAGTATTTCAGGTCACTTACGACTCGCGGGAGAATTGATCTCCCCGCGGACTTTGTGCGGCAACAGCGCCCCCAAGGTAGGACCCTCTGTGGGAGACTTCTTCTCCCGTTTGGAAGCTTCGGCTTCCGAATCCCCGGGCGCAGTCCTTTTCCTCTTCTGGTCGTCTTCCTTCATGGAGACGCTCGCTCACTCGGTTAGAATGAGTAGCGTTGGGGGCCCGCGTCCGCCCGTATTATCCTCCACAGTATCTTCCTTCAAGGGCTCCGGGCAAGGTGCGGTCTGGAACATCTTTTCCAATACCGGATTTTCCAAACCCTCAGGGAGGGGGGCCGAACACCGAATCAACTTCGCCTTTGTTAGCCAGTCCTGGTCAAAAAGCAAACTCTCAGAAATAACTTCGTAACAAAGGAGAGATAGTATGTTCGGCCGGAAGATGCCTTACCTGTTCGGCAGCGCGGTTACTACTCAGGCCCACATCCTCGGTGATTTCTGGACACTCCACCCGAGGTCCGAAGAATGACTTGTACATCTCCTCGTGCGTCAGGCCGAGAAAATTTTGAATGGCACGCGGTCCCTTGGGATTGAACTCCCACAGTCGAAGAGGCCGACATTTGCAAGGCTGGACTTGACGAACCAGCATAACTTGTATTACCGCAACCAAACTGAAATCACCATTGAAGAGATCTCGAATGCGGCTTTGCAGTATAGGCACGTCCTTGGCTGGACCCCAGCTTAGACCTCTGCTGATCCATGACATCAGTTGTGGTGGAGGGCCCGAGCGGAAAACAGGGGCGGCCACCCACTTGGCACTTCTAGCAGCCGTGATGTAGAACCACTCCTATTGCCACAATTCAGACACCTCTGGGATGGAACCTTTGGGCCACGGAGCTCCCGTCATCTTGCGTATTGAGGCACCTCCACATGCTGCATGTTGCCCCTCGATCATCTTCGGCTTTACTTCAAAGGTCTTGAGCCATAGGCCAAAGTGAGGGGTAACCCGGAGGAAGGCCTCGCACACGACAATAAATGTCGTGATATGAAGAAAGGAGTCCGGAGCTAGATCATGGAAGTCTAGCCCATAATAAAACATCAAATCCCTGACGAAAGGATCCAGAGCAAGGCCTAGACCTCGGAGGAAGTGGGAAACGAACACGACGTTTTCGTTGGGTTCGGGGGTGGGGACGGCCTGCCCTTGAGGAGGCAGCCGATGCAAGATCTCGGCAGTCAGATATCTGGCCTCCCTCAACTTTTTGATGTCTTCTTCCGTGATGGAGGAAGCCACCCATCGGCCTTGAAGGCTAGATCCGGACATGACTGAAGGTTTGGAGCACCTGACCTGAGCTTTGGGCGTTTGAGCATGAGGTGGGGAAGGATTCGATTGAGCACGGGAGGGAAAAAATAAAAGCCTTATCCCTTTACAAAGAGGGTGAATATCAAGCGTCCTCTCTGTGTCCGTTTGGACTTGCCTATAATCTAGGAGTCCTAGAAGCGGTTGGGTTACCCACGCCCGTATTGATGAGAATCCCGGAATAAGGGGACACGATCTCTGCTTTAACAAGATGTGCCAAGGAAACCGCCTCACATGACGTGCTGAGGCGGGATAATGAAACGACTCGGATAAAGGCTTGGCCATGGTGTGTCACACTACGGAGTACGTCAGCAGATTAGATTTGTGTAAATATTCTTCTCTCTATGGCAATATGTGGAAACTTATTTTGCAGAGCCGGACACTATATTTGTGTTCAAAATCTTCTATAAAGTACTTGGAGGCGGAACCCGCCTTGCAATGCCGAAGACAATTTGCGCGCCGGACTCGTCGTCATTGAAGCCTGGTTCAGGGGCTACTGAGGGAGTCCTGGATTAGGGGGTGCCCGGATGGCCGGATTATACCTTCAGCCGGACTCATGGACTATGCAGATACAAGATTGAAGACTTCGTCCCGTGTCCGGAAGGGACTTTCCTTGGCGTGGAAGGCAAGCTTGGCGATACGGATATGTAGATCTCCTACCATTGTAACCGACTTTGTGTAACCCTAACCCACTCCGGTGTCTATATAAACCGGAGGATTTTAGTCCGTAGGACAACATACAGAACAACAATCATACCACAGGCTAGCTTCTAGGGTTTAGCCTCTCCGATCTCGTGGTAGATCTACTCTTGTACTACCCATATCATCAATATTAATCAAGTAGGACGTAGGGTTTTACCTCCATCAAGAGGGACCGAACCTGGGTAAAACTTCGTGTCCCCTGCCTCCTGTTACCATCCGGCCTAGACGCACAGTTCGGGACCCCCTACCAGAGATCTGCCGGTTTTGACACCGACACTCGACATCGTGGTTCATCCGATGAGATCATCGAGGAGCATGTGGGAGCCAACATGGGTATCCAGATCCCGCTGTTGGTTATTGACCGGATAGTCGTCTCGGTCATGTCTGCGTGTCTCCCGAACCCGTAGGGTCTACACACTTAGGTTCGGTGACGCTAGGGTTATTGAGATATTAGTATACGGTAACCCGAAAGTTGTTCGGAGTCCCGGATGAGATCCTGGACGTCACGAGGATTTTCGGAATGGTCCGGAGGTGAAGATTTATATATAGGAAGTCAAGTTTCGGCCATCGGGAAAGTTTCGGGGGCACTCGGTATTGTACCGGGAGCACCGGAAGGTTCCCGGGGGTCCACCGGGTGGGGCCACCTATCCCGGAGGGCCCCATGGGCTGAAGTGGGAGGGGAACCAGCCCTAGTGGGCTGGTGCGCCGCCCTTGGGCCTTCCCCTGCGCCTAGGGTTGGAAACCCTAGGGGTGGGGGGCGCCCCACTTGGCTTGGGGGGCAAGCCACCCCCTTGGCCACCGCCCCCCTTGGAGATTGGATCTCCTAGGGCCGGCGCCCCTCCTAGGGACCCT
>NC_041392.1:686488168-686505855 GCF_002162155.2 Triticum dicoccoides | reverse complement strand
GGGGAGGGAGGGCAGCCGCACCCTAGCCCCTGGCCTCTCCCTCTCCCTCCCGTGACACTCCTCCCTCTCCCTGTGCTTGGCGAAGCCCTGCCGAGATCACCGTTGCTTCCACCACCATGCCGTCGTGCTGCTGGATCTTCATCAACCTCTCCTTCCCCTTGCTGGATCAAGTTGGAGGAGATGTCTTCCCAACCGTACGTGTGTTGAACGCGGAGGTGCCGTCCGTTCGGCGCTAGGTCATCGGTGATTTGGATCACGACGAGTACGACTCCATCAACCCCGTTCTCTTGAATGCTTCCGCGCGCGATCTACAAGGGTATGTAGATGCACTCCCCTCTCCCTCGTTGCTAGATGACTCCATAGATTGATCTTGGTTATGTGTAGAAAATTTTAAAATTCTGCTACATTCCCTAATAGTGGCATCATGAGCTAGGTCTATGCGTAGTTTCTATGCACGAGTAGAACACAAAGCAGTTGTGGGCGTCGATATTGTCAATTTGCCTGCCGTTACTAGTCTTATCTTGATTCGGCGGCATCGTGGGATGAAGCGGCCCGGACCGACCTTACATGTACGCTTACGTGAGACTGCTTCCACCGATTGACATGCACTAGTTGCATAAGGTGGCTGGCGGGTGTCTGTCTCTCCCACTTTAGTCGGATCGGATTCGATGAAAAGGGTCCTTATGAAGGGTATATAGAAATTGGCATATCATGTTGTGGTTTTGGCGTAGGTAAGAAACGTTCTTGCTAGAAACCTATAGTAGCCACGTAAAAACTTGCAACAACAATTAGAGGACGTCTAACTTGTTTTTGCAGCATGTGCCGTGTCATGTGATATGGCCAAAAGGATGTGATGAATGATATATGTGATGTATGAGATTGATCATGTTCTTGTAATAGAAATCACGACTTGCATGTCAATGAGTATGACAACTGGCAGGAGCCATAGGAGTTGTCTTAATTTATTTATGACTTGCGTGTCAACATAAACGTCATGTAATTACTTCACTTTATTGCTAAAGCGTTAGCCGTAGTAGTAGAAGTAATAGACGATGAGACAACTTCAAGAAGACACGATGATGGAGATCATGGTGTCATGCCGGTGACAACGATGATCATGAAGCCCCAAAGATGGAGATCAAAAGGAGCAAACGATATTGGCCATATCATGTCACTGTTTGATTGCATGTGATGTTTATCATGTTTTACATCTTATTTGCTTAGAACAACGGTAGCTTAAATAAGATGATCCCTCGTAATAATTTCAAGAAAGTGTTCCCCCTAATTGTGCACCATTGCGAAGGTTCGTTGTTTCGAAGCACCAAGTCATGATCGGGTGTGATAGATTCTAACGTTCGAATACAACGGGTGTAAGCCAGATTTACACACGCAATACACTTAGGTTGACTTGACGAGCCTAGCATGTATAGACATGGCCTCGGAACACAGAAGACCAAAAGGTCGAGCATGAGTCGTATAGAAGATACGATCAACATGAAGATGTTCACCGATGTTGACTAGTCTATCTCACGTGATGATCGGACACGTGCTAGTTGACTCGGATCATGTTTCACTTAGATGACTAGAGGGATGTCTATCTGAGTGGGAGTTCATTGAATAATTTGATTAGATGAACTTAATTATCATGAACTTAGTCTAAAATCTTTACACTATGTCTTGTAGATCAAATGGCCCATGCTAATGTTGCCCTCAACTTCAACGCGTTCCTAGAGAAAACCAAGCTGAAAGATGATGGCAGCAACTATACAGACTGGGTCTGGAACCTGAGGATCATCCTCGTAGCTGCCAAGAAAGATTATGTCCTAGAAGCACCGCTAGGTGACGCACCCATCCCAGAGAACCAAGACGTTATGAAGGCTTGGCAGTCACGTGCTGATGATTACTCCCTCGTTCAGTGTGGCATGCTTTACAGCTTAGAACCGGGGCTCCAAAAGCGTTTTGAGAGACACAGATCATATGAGATGTTCGAAGAGCTGAAAATGGTTTTCCAAGCTCATGCCCGGGTCGAGAGATATGAAGTCTCCGACAAGTTCTTCAGCTGTAAGATGGAGGAAAATAGTTCTGTCAGTGAGCACATACTCAAAATGTCTGGGTTGCATAACCGCTTGACTCAGCTGGGAGTTAATCTCCCGGATGACGCGGTCATTGACAGAATCCTTCAGTCGCTTCCACCGAGCTACAAGAGCTTTGTGATGAACTTCAATATGCAGGGGATGGAAAAGACCATTCCTGAGGTATATTCAATGCTGAAATCAGCGGAGGTGGAAATCAAAAAGGAACATCAAGTGTTGATGGTGAATAAAACCACTAAGTTCAAGAAAGGCAAGGGTAAGAAGAACTTCAAGAAGGACGTCAAGGGAGTTGCCGCACCCGGTAAGCAAGCTGCCGGGAAGAAGCCAAAGAATGGACCCAAGCCCGAGACTGAGTGTTTTTATTGCAAGGGAAGTGGTCACTGGAAGCGGAACTTCCCCAAATACTTAGCGGACAAGAAGGCCGGCAACACTAAAGGTATATGTGATATACATGTAATTGATGTGTACCTTACCAGTACTCGTAGTAGCTCCTGGGTATTTCATACCGGTGCGGTTGCTCACATTTGTAACTCAAAGCAGGAGCTGCGGAATAAGCGGAGACTAGCGAAGGACGAGGTGACGATGCGCGTCGGGAATGGTTCCAAGGTTGATGTGATCGCCGTCGGCACGCTACCTCTACATTTACCTACGGGATTAGTTTTAAGCCTCAATAATTGTTATTTAGTGCCAGCTTTGAGCATGAACATTGTATCAGGATCTCGTTTAATTCGAGATGGCTACTCATTTAAATCCGAGAATAATGGTTGTTCTATTTATATGAGAGATATGTTTTATGGTCATGCTCCGCTTGTGAATGGTTTATTCTTAATGAATCTCGAGCGTAATGTTACACATATTCATAGTGTGAATACCAAAAGATGTAAGGTTGATAATGATAGTCCCACATACTTGTGGCACTGCCGCCTTGGTCACATAGGTGTCAAACACATGAAGAAGCTCCATGCCGATGGAATTTTGGAGTCTCTTGATTACGAATCATTTGACACGTGCGAACCATGCCTCATGGGTAAAATGACCAAGACTTCGTTCTCAGGAACAATGGACCGAGCAACCAACTTATTGGAAATCATACATACTGATGTGTGCGGTCCAATGAGTGTTGAGGCTCGCGGTGGCTATCGTTATGTTCTCACCCTCACTGATGACTTGAGTAGATATGGGTATGTCTACTTAATGAAACACTAGTCTGAGACCTTTGAAAAGTTCAAGGAATTTCAGAGTGAGGTTGAGAATCAACGTGACAGGAAAATCAAGTTCTTGCGATCAGATCGTGGGGGAGAATACTTGAGTCACGAATTTGGCACACACTTAAGAAAATGTGGAATAGTTTCACAACTCACGCCGCCTGGAACACCTCAGCGAAATGGTGTGTCCGAACATCGTAATCACACTCTATTGGATATGGTGCGATCTATGATGTCTCTTACCGATCTACTGCTGTCATTTTGGGGCTATGCTTTAGAGACTGCCGCATTCACTTTAAATAGGGCTCCGTGAAATCCGTTGAGACGACACCGTATGAATTATGGTTTGGGAAGAAACCTAAGCTATCATTTCTAAAAGTTTGGGGATGCGATGCTTATGTCAAGAAACTTCAACCTGAAAAGCTTGAACCCAAATCGGAAAAATGCTTCTTCATAGGATACCCTAAAGAAACTATTCGGTATACCTTCTACCTCAGATCCAAAGGCAAGATCTTTGTTGCCAAGAATGGGTCCTTTCTAGAGAAAGAGTTTCTCTCATAAGAAATAAGTGGGAGGAAAGTAGAACTTGATGAAGTATTACCTCTTGAACCGGTAAGTGGCGTAGCTCAAGAAAATGTTTGTGAGGTGCCTGCACCGACTAGAGAGGAAGTTAATGATGATGATCATGAAACTTCAGATCAAGTTGCTACTGAACTTCGTAGGTCCACGAGGACACGTTCCGCACCAGAGTGGTACGACAACCCTATCTTGGAAATCATGTTGTTAGACAACGGTGAACCTTCGAACTATGAAGAAGCGATGGCACGCCCGGATTCCGACAAATGGCTGGAAGCCATGAAATCCGAGATAGGATCCATGTATGAAAACGAAGTATGGACTTTGACTGACTTGCCCGTTGATCGGCGAGCCATAGAAAATAAATGGATCTTTAAGAAGAAGACAGACGTGGATGGTAATGTAACCATCTATAAAGCTCGGCTTGTCGCTAAGGGTTATCGACAAGTTCAAGGGGTTGACTACGATGAGAATTTTTCACCCGTAGCAAAGCTGATGTCCGTCCGAATCATGTTAGCAATTGCTGCATTCTATGATTATGAGATATGGCAAATGGACGTCAAAACGACATTCCTTAATGGTTTTCTTAAGGAAGAATTGTATATAATGCAGCCAGAAGGTTTTGTCGATCCTAAGAATGCTGACAAGGTGTGCAAGCTCCAACGCTCGATTTATGGGCTGGTGCAGGCATCTCGGAGTTGGAACATTCGTTTTGATGAAATGATCAAAGCGTTTGGGTTTATGCAGACTTATGGAGAAGCCTGCATTTACAAGAAAGTGAGTGGGAGCTCTGTAGCATTTCTCATATTGTATGTGGATGACATACTGTTGATGGGAAATGATATAGAATTCTTGGAAAGCATAAAGGCCTACTTGAACAAGTGTTTTTCAATGAAGGATCTTGGAGAAGCTGCTTATATATTAGGCATCAAGATCTATAGAGATAGATCGAGACGCCTCATTGGTCTTTCACAGAGTACGTACCTTGACAAGATATTGAAGAAGTTCAAAATGGACCAGTCAAAGAAGGGGTTCTTGCCTGTATTGCAAGGTACGAGATTGAGCACGGCTCAATGCCCGACCACGGCAGAAGATAGAGAAAAGATGAGTGTCGTCCCCTATGCCTCGGCCATAGGGTCTATCATGTATGCCATGCTGTGTACTAGACCTGATGTAAACCTTGCCATAATTTTGGTAGGAAGGTACAAAGTAATCCTGGCATGGAACACTGGACTGCGGTCAAGAATATCTTGAAGTACCTGAAAAGGACTAAGGATATGTTTCTCGTTTATGGAGGTGACGAAGAGCTCATCGTAAAGGGTTACGTCAATGCTAGCTTCGACACAGATCTGGATGACTCTAAGTCACAAGCCGGATACATGTATATTTTGAATGGTGGGGCAGTAAGCTGGTGCAGTTGCAAGCGAAGCGTTGTGGCGGGATCTACATGTGAAGCGGAGTACATGGCAGCCTCGGAGGCAGCACAAGAGGCAATCTGGGTGAAGGAGTTCATTACCGACCTAGGAGTCATACCCAATGCGTCGGGCCCGATGACTCTCTTCTGTGACAACACTGGAGCTATTGCCCTTGCCAAGGTGCCCAGGTTTCACAGGAAGACCAGGCATATCAAGCGTCACTTCAACTCCATTCGTGAAAGTGTTCAAAATGGAGACATAGATATTAGTACAGTACATACGGACCTGAATGTGGCAGATCCATTGACTAAACCTCTCCCTAGAGCAAAACATGATCAACACCAGAACTGCATGGGTGTTCAATTCATCACAATGTAACTAGACTATTGACTCTAGTGCAAGTGGGAGACTGTTGGAAATATGCCCTAGAGGCAATAATAAAATGGTTATTATTATATTTCTTTGTTCATGATAATTGTCTATTGTTCATGCTATAATTGTGTTATCCGAAAATCATAATACATGTGTGAATACACAGACCACAACACGTCCCTAGTGAGCCTCTAGTTGACTAGCTCGTTGATCAAAAGATAGTCATGGTTTCCTGACTATGGACATTGGATGTCATTGATAACGGGATCACATCATTAGGAGAATGATGTGATGGACAAGACCCAATCCTAAGCATAGCTCAAAGATTGTGTAGTTCGTTTGCTATAGCTTTTCCGAATGTCAAGTATCATTTCCTTAGACCATGAGATTGTGCAACTCCCGGATACCGTAGGAGTGCTTTGGGTGTGCCAAACGTCACAACGTAACTGGGTGACTATAAAGGTACACTACAGGTATCTCCGAAAGTGTTTGTTGGGTTGGCACGAATCAAGACTGGGATTTGTCACTCTGTATGGCGGAGAGGTATCTCTGGGCCCACTCGGTAATGCATCATCGTAATGAGCTCAATGTGACCAAGTGGTTGATCACGGGATCATGCATTACGGTACGAGTAAAGTGACTTGCCGGTAACGAGATTGAACAAGGTATTGGGATACCGATGATCGAGTCTCGGGCAAGTAACGTACCGAATGACAAAGGGAATTGTATACGGATTGATTGAATCCTCGACATCGTGGTTCATCCGATGAGATCATCGAGGAGCATGTGGGAGCCAACATGGGTATCTAGATCCCGCTGTTGGTTATTGACCGGGTGGGGCCACCTATCCCGGAGGGCCTCATGGGCTGAAGTGGGAGGGGAACCAGCCCTAGTGGGCTGGTGCGCCCCCCTTGGGCCTTCCCCTGCGCCTAGGGTTGGAAACCCTAGGGGTGGGGGGCGCCCCACTTGGCTTGGGGGGCAAGCCACCCCCTTGGCCGGCGCCCCCCTTGGAGATTGGATCTCCTAGGGCCGGCGCCCCCCTAGGGACCCTATATATAGTGGGGGGGGAGGGAGGGAAGCCGCACCCTAGCCCCTGGCCTCTCCCTCTCCCTCCCGTGACACTCCTCCCTCTCCCTGTGCTTGGCGAAGCCCTGCCGAGATCACCGTTGCTTCCATCACCACGCCGTCGTGCTGCTGGATCTTCATCAACCTCTCCTTCCCCCTTGCTGGATCAAGTTGGAGGAGACGTCTTCCCAACCGTACGTGTGTTGAACGCGGAGGTGCCGTCCGTTCGGCGCTAGGTTATCGGTGATTTGGATCATGACGAGTACAACTCCATCAACCCCGTTCTCTTGAACGCTTCCGCACGTGATCTACAAGGGTATGTAGATGCACTCCCCTCTCCCTCGTTGCTAGATGACTCCATAGATTGATCTTGGTGATGCGTAGAAAATTTTAAAATTCTTTTACGTTCCCCAACACAGGCGAGAGTTCAGGCGAGGCCATGGTAGGCCCGGCCGACCCAGGTGAGAGGGGCGGTAGGGACATACGGGCGGGTGACGGAGGCGAGGCCGGGCGTGGAGACGATGACAAGGACTGCTCGAGCCGCCCAGGTGAGACCGTCGAAGACGTGGGCCATGCCTCGTTTGGTGTGGGCCGGGCCTCGGCTGACACCGGCCCAGGTACGGAGGCCAGCGCCGGTCCAGTTGCATGGGCGGGCGTGGCTCCAGAGACGGGGTCGACGACGGGAGTCGGTGCATGCACGTGCACCGACCGATCAACGTGCGTCACATGAGTTGCATCCAGAAGTAGTTCCAGGCGAGCACCACGTCCAATACCTGCACCATGGTTAGGTAACAACACAGGCGAATATGCAACATCTTCAAATTGGCCAAGCATAATAGGAGATGAATGCATAGATGGAGGTGTGGCGGGTTGCTGCGGCATGGCGGAAAAGGGGAAGACGTTCTCATCAAAGACAACATCTTGGGATATGTAGACACGATTTGTTGGCACATGAAGGCACTTGTAGCCTTTATGAAGAGAACTATAACCCAGAAACACACATTTCTTAGACCGAAATTCAAGCTTTCTATGATTATATGGACGAAGATGGGGCCAACATGCACACCCGAACACCTTAAAGAAGCTATAGTCAGGAGTTTCATGTAAAATGAGCTCAATAGGAGTTTTCATATTAAGGACATGCGTAGGTAGTCGGTTAATAAGAAAACATGTTGTAGCAAAGGCATCGCTCCAAAAGCGAAAGGGTACAGAAGCGTGAGCTAGGAGTGTGAGTCCGGTCTCAACTACATGTCGATGCTTGCGCTCAAAAGTGTCGTTCTACTGATGTGTATGAGGACATGATAAACGATGAGAGATGCCAAGCTTATTAAAGAAAGTGTTGAGGTTGTGATATTCGCCCCCCCCCAATCGGACTAAACATGGATAATTTTATGCTTGAGAAGACGTTCTACATGCACTTGAAACTGAATGAATATATCAAACACATCAGATTTTCGCTTAAGAAGATAAAGCCAGGTAAAGCGACTATATGCATCAATAAAGCTACCATAATAGTTGTGACCACTCACAGATGTTTGGGCGGGACCCCATACATCAGAAAACACAAGTTCAAGAGGACTCGTTACTTGACGAGTAGAAGAAAAAAATGGTAACTGATGACTCTTGCCTTGTTGACAGGCATCACACACGGACATCTCCTTATTGCTAGACTCGATAGGCAGCTCATGGCGGTGAAGTATATGGCGAACTATGGGAGTGGCAGGGTGACCAAGGCGAGAGTGCCACTGGGATGGCGACACACGAACACCACTGAAGAGACACGGGGCGGATGGATCCTCCAAGCGGTATAGGCCATGGCTGAGGCGACCACTAAGCAGAATTTCCCGGGTGGCTCGGTCCTTAACAAAAAGATCAAACGGGTGAAATTCACATAGGACATTGTTATCAAGAGTGAGCTTTGGAACAGATAACAGACTAAGAGTCACCGAGGGGACCCGTAAAATATTACGAAGATGAAGCTGTCTAGATGGATGACTAGTTAAGAGAGATGTTTGACCAATGTGAGAGATGGGCATACCTACACCGTTGGCGGTGTGAACCTTGTCGTGACCATAGTATGGCTGGTGGGTGGACAACTTGTCGATCTCATTTGTCATATGATTCATGGCACCGGTGTCCATATACCACGCATGATCAATCGGGAATGACGGTGTAAAGCTGTGTTCGACACTTGTATCCTTGCCCTTGGCGGCAACATGAGCAGCAGGAGGGCCAAAATCCGCCATGGCAAATTGACGCCCATTACCTTTTCCATCATTATCAATACCCAGGAAGCTCCGTTGAAACCGCTAGTGGCACTTAGAGGCGAGATGCCTCTCACGCGCGCAGAGCTGGCACCGCACGGGGCCTCCGCCCGAGGATGGCGCCGGGGGTTGGCGACCCGGGCAGGCGATGAAGGTGCAAGGGGGCGTGATACGTCTCCAACGTATCTATAATTTTTTGATTGCTCCATGCTATATTATCTACTATTTTGGACTATATTGGGCTTTATTTTCCACTTTTATATTATTTTTGGGACTAACCTATTAACCGGAGGCCCAGCCGAGAATTGCTGTTTTTTGCCTATTTCAGTATTTTGGAGAAACAGAATATCAAACAGAGTCCAAATGGAATAAAACCTTTGGGAATGTGATTTTCTCACCGAACGTGATCCAGGAGACTTGGACCCTACTCTAAGGAGTCAAAGAGGCGGTCACGAGGGTGGGGGGCGCGCCCCCCTGCCTCGTGGGCCCCTCGGTGCTCCACCGACATACTCCTTCCTCCCATATATACCTACGTACCCCAAACGATCAGAAGAGGAGCCAAAAACCTAATTCCACCGCCGCAACTTTCTGTATCCACGAGATCCCATCTTGGGGCCTGTTCCGGAGCTCCGCCGGAGAGGGCCGTCATCACGGAGGGCTTCTACATCATCATAGCCTCTTCGATGAAGTGTGAGTAGTTTACCTCAGACCTTCGGGTCCATAGTTAGTAGCTAGATGGCTTCTCCTCTCTTTTTGGATCTCAATACAAAGTTCTCCACCTCTCTTGTGGAGATCTATTCGATGTAATCTTCTTCTTTTTGCGGTGTGTTTGTTGAGATCGATGAATTGTGGGTTTATGATCAAGTCTATCTATGAATAATATTTGAATCTTCTCTGAATTCTTTTATGTATGATTGGTTATCTTTGCAAGTCTCTTCGAATTATCCGTTTGGTTTGGCCAACTAGATTGGTAGTTCTTGCCATGGTAGAAGTGCTTAGCTTTGGGTTCGATCTTGTGGTGTCCTTTCCCAATGACAGAAGGGGCAGCAAGGCACGTATTGTATCGTTGCCATCGAGGATAACAAGATGGGGTTTATTTCATATTGCATGAATTTATCTCTCTACATCATGTCATCTTGCTTAAAGCGTTACTCTATTTTTAACTTAATACTCTAGATGCATGCTGGATAGCGGTCGATGAGTGGAGTAATAGTAGTAGATGCAGAATCGTTTCGGTCTACTTGTCACGGACGTGATGCCTATATACATGATCATGCCTAGATATTCTCATAACTATGCTCAATTCTGTCAATTGCTCAACAGTAATTTGTTCACCCACCGTAGAATACTTATGCACTTGAGAGAAGCCACTAGTGAAACCTATGGCCCCCGGGTCTATTCTTATCTTATCAATCTCCATCACTTTAATCTTGCTTTGCTTTTTTACTTTGCCTTTACTTTTTACTTTGCATCTCTATACCAAAAATACCAAAAATATTATATCTATCAGATCTCACTCTCGTAAGTGACTGTGAAGGGATTGACAACCCCTAATCGCGTTGGTTGCGAGTAGCTATCGTTTTGTGCAGGTACGAGGGACTTGAGCGTGGCCTCGTACTGGATTGATACCTTGGTTCTCAAAAACTGAGGGAAATACTTATGCTACTCTGCTACATCATCCCTTCCTCTTCGGGAAAATCCAACGCAAGCTCAAGAGGTAGCAAGAAGAATTTCTGGCGCTGTTGCCGGGGAGTCTACGCAAAAGTCAACATACCAAGTACCCATCACAATCCCTATCTCTCGCATTACATTATTTGCCATTTGCCTCTCGTTTTCCTCTCGCCCACTTCACCCTTGCCGTTTTATTCGCCCTCTCTTTCCCAATCTCCTTCTCCTTCTCTTTCTCTGTTTGCCTTTTTCTCGCTTGCTTGTCGTCATGGCTAGTCTCATATCTTCTCCATTGTCTCCCGAGAATGAAGTTCTAAATTTTAAACAAAGGGAGGGAGAAAATCTAAAGGATGCTTGGTATAGAATTTGCAATGCTCAAAATAGATCTACCAGGAAGCAATCTACTTCAGTTCTTCTCCGCAATTTTTATGTAGGTGTTAATCCTTGGTATAGATATATCCTCGATACCATTACCGGAGGGAACTTCTTGGGTAGCCATACTTTTGATTCTTATAATGCTATGTTAGATTTATTTGGCTCACCACCTGTTTTGGTTAATGGAACCATGTTAACTTTGGAGCATGTTATGCAAAGACTTGAAATTATTGAAAATAAAGTTGCTACTGTTGAATTAATTGAAAATCTAGATAAAAAGATCCACAATCAAATTACCCAATATGGATCTAAGGCAGGAATGATTTTGAAAAATATTAAGGAAAAGGAACCCATAGTTAATGAGAAGATAAACTTAGATTCTACTAGAATCGATAAACTTGAGGGTATCATTACAAACTTGGGAACCGCTTTTTCTTCCATAAAGAATACTCCAAGTCCTCCTACTAAAATTGCCAAGCTCATGTATGTTCCTAAAAATAAGGGTGAATCATCTAGTAAAGAAACTGCTGATCTTAAATCTATTAAGTATTCATCCCAATCTTTTTTGCTATCATTAAGGAACCAATTGCTACAAATGAATTTTTCGATCTTGTGCCTAAAAGTTTTATAATCACTAGAAAGAAAGAAATTCCTAAGGGAAATAGATGCCTCATCGAAGAATTTCCTACCAAAGATGGCAATACCTAGATCTATCCTCGCTTTTATGCCTAGCTAGGGGCGTTAAACGATAGCGCTTGTTGGGAGGCAACCCAATTTTATTTTCATTCCTTGCTTTATGCTCCTGTTTAGTAATAAGTAATTTATTTAGCCTCTGTTTTGGTTTTGTTTTTGTGTTTAATTAGTGTTTGTGCCAAGTAGAACCGTTGGGAAGACTTGGGGAAAGTCTTGTTGAACTTGCTGTAAAAAACAGAAACTTTAGCGCTCACGAGAACTGCTTTCATTTTTATTTGAAGAGTGCTATTTAGTTAATTATTTTGGCAGATGATTAACAGATAAATTCCTCACGTCCAGAAATTTATTTTAGAAATTTTGGGGTTCCATATCTTGCGCTAGCTACAGATTACTACAGACTGTTCTGTTTTTGACAGATTCTGTTTTTCCTGTGTTGTTTGCTTATTTTGATGAATCTATGGCTAGTAAAATAGTTTATAATCCATAGAGAAGTTGGAATACAGTAGGTTTAACACCAATATAAATAAAGAATGAGTTCATTACAGTACCTTGAAGTGTTTTTTTGTTTTCTTTCGCTAACGGAGCTCACGAGTTTTCTACTTTAAGTTTTGTGTTGTGAAGTTTTCAAGTTTTGGGTGAATTTTTTTGATGGATTATGGAACAAGGAGTGGCAAGAGCCTAAGCTTGGGGATGCCCATGGCACCCCCAAGATAATCCAAGGACACCAAAAAGTAAAAGCTTGGGGATGCCCCGGAAGGCATCCCCTCTTTCGTCCACTTCCATCGGTAATTTACTTGGAGCTATATTTTTATTCACCAACATGATATGTGTTTTGCTTGGAGCGTCTTATACTATTTTTATCTTTGTGTTTTAGTATGCCACAATCATCCTTGCTGTACACACCTTTTGAGAGAGCCATACATGAATTAAAATTTGATAGAATACTCTATGTGCTTCACTTATATCTTTTGAGCTATGTAGTTTTGCTCTATGTGCTTCACTTATATCTTTTGAGTGTTATAATTTTACTCTATGTGCTTCACTTATATGTTTTGAGTTATGTAGTTTTGCTCTATGTGCTTCACTTAGATCTTTTAGAGCACGGTGGTGGATTCGTTTTAAAGAAACTATTGATCTCTCATGCTTCACTTAAATTATTTTGAGAGTCTCTTAATAGCATGGTAATTTGCTTAATAATAATATGCTTGGTATTCAAGATTTGTGAAACTTTCTTTTAAGTGTGTTGAATACTAAGAAAAGATTGAACCATGATAATTGTTTTGAGATATGGAGGTGATAATATTAGAGTCATGCTAGTTGAGTAGTTGTGAATTTAAAGAATACTTGTGTTAAAGTTTGTGATTCCCGTAGCATGCACGTATGGTGAACCGTTATGTGATGAAGTCGGAGCATGATTTATTTATTGATTGTTTTCCTTATGAGTGGCGGTCGGGGACGAGCGATGGTCTTTTCCTACCAATCTATCCCCCTAGGAGCATGCGCGTAATACTTTGCTTTGATAACTTCTAGATTTTTGCAATAAGTATATGAGTTTTTTTATGACTAATGTTGAGTCCATGGATTATACGCACTCTCATCCTTCCACCTTTGCTAGCCTCTCTAATACCGCGCACCTTTCGCCGGTATCATACACCCACCATATACCTTCCTCAAAACAGCCACCATACCTACCTATTATGGCATTTCCATAGCCATTCTGAGATATATTGCCATGCAGCTTTCCACCGTTCCGTTTATCATGACACATTCATCATTGTCATACTGCATATCCCGGTACACCGCCGGAGGCATTCATATAGAGTCATATTTTGTTCTAAGTATCGAGTTGTAATTGTTGAGTTGTAAGAAAAATAAAAGTGTGATGATCATCATTTTTAGAGCATTGTCCCAAGTGAGGAAAGAATGATGGAGACTATGATTCCCCCATAAGTCGGGATGAGACTCTGGACAAAAAATAAATAAAAGAGGCCAAAGAAGCCAAAATGAAAAGAGAAATAAAAGAGGCCATAAAAAAGAGAAAAGGCCCAAATAAAAAAATGAGAGAAAAAGAGAGAAGGGACAATGTTACTATCCTTTTAACACAGTTATGTTTCAAAGTAGCACCATGATCTTCATAGTAGAGAGTCTCTCATGTTATCACTTTCATATACTAGTGGGAATCTTTCATTATAGAACTTGGCTTGTATATTCCAATGATGGGGTTCCTCAAATTGCCCCAGGTCTTCATGAGCAAGCAAGTTGGATGCACACCCACTTAGTTTCTTTTTGAGCTTTCATATACTTATAGCTCTAGTGCATCCGTTGCATGGCAATCCCTACTCACTCACATTGATATCTATTGATGGGCATCTCCATAGCCCGTTGATACGCCTAGTTGATGTGAGACTATCTTCTCCTTTTTGTCTTCTTCACAACCGCTGTTCTATTCCACCTATAGTGCTATATCCATGGCTCACGCTCATGTATTGCGTGAAGATTGAAAAAGTTTTGAAAAAGTTAGATTATGAAACAATTGCTTGGCTTGTCATTGGGGTTGTGAGATGAGACAAAACCCTAGGTGTTTTTCGGTGTGTCTCTGGCCGCAGCCGGTAGCTCTATATATATTAGGACCAGAGGCGGTATTGTGTCGCGACCACAATCCCAAACCGACTCGGTTTCTAATTCGTATACTTACCGGACAAGAAATCAAAAACTTGTCTGCCAAGACATAAAAAATAAAACGACAAAAGGAAGCTGCGCTCCTGCAAGGAGACGGACCGGATTTCGGCGGACCATTCACGCGCATGTCACATGTACGCCCCGCCCCGCCCCGCCCCGGCCAGGCCAGGCCAGGCGAGGCGAGCGAGCGCGCGCGTGTGGTTTTCCCTTTCTCTTCTCACACACCACTTAGAGTGGTGGAGAGAACCCACTATATAAAGAGGTCCAACTCTTCTTGAACTTCCAAGGTGGGACTAAACTTAGCACCACCACTTGCCATTTTACACATGGGCTTTGAGATTTCAGAAATTGCTATGGGCCTAGCCCATTAATTCTAACACTAATCTTGGGCGTCGGTCTTCAGTGATCAGACTGGTCGTAATGGTAGTATCATAAATAATATCATGCATGCCAACTAGGCAATTTTGATGAGGTGTCATAGCATTAAATGAAGAAACAGAGGATGTAGTATCATATCATGATACGGTATCATAATAAGGGCCAGTTTTTTTGGGCGATTCTACCAGAATCGCCCCCTTCCCCAGCTTCTCTCAAAATCACCACTCTATATGTTTTTTACAATCCTAACTAATTAGACCTTAACTACATAGGATTGTAAAAAAATATATGAAGTAACGATTCTGGAAGAAGCTGGGGAGGGGCGCGATTCTAGGAGAATCGCCGAAATGAACTGGCCCTAAATGCTATGCTACTTTGTGTCATGCATGGCAATAAATAAAGTACTACATCATACTAATATATAATACTATGCATTAGGGAGGTAGTATCATACACTAGTATCATATACATGATACTAATATATGATACTCCTCATTACAACCAGCCTCAGGCGCACCTACGTACTTGTCTCATGTATTCCGGCCGGCAGGCTTTTACACGGCACCATATTGTACAGTGGCAGCACACATTAACTAGTGCCGTATTGACGATGCGTGTATCTGCATCAGCAAGCCTGCGCCTGTGCTGTAGCTGTAGTACGCACACATAGACGGACGGACACCGGCGAGGAGGAAGGCGATGGGTTTGGCAAGACGACGATCTATGGCGTGATGGAGTATGCCTCAACGGACTCCGGCGATGGGGTTGGCAAGACAACGATCTACGACGCTATGGGGTCTGGCTCGACGGACGGACTTCGCCATGACATCCTACAGGGCGACGGCCTCCATGCATCGCTTCCTGGCCTACAGGCGTGGTGCGTGGGACTCTCTATCAATACGGCGCGAGGCACGATTAATGTTACATCGGGACTTGATGACAGCTGACAGGATATGAAACGATCGGGCAGGGATAACCTCGTCCAAAATACGGTTTGTGCAAGTAAAACAACTTCATATCTGAAAAGAATCACACCATAAAACAACTTTATTTTTTAGTACGAAGAGTGCATATTACTATTACATAAGAGCAAGGAAGGGGTAATTTACATTTATTTTTAAGAAACGTCGGGCTGGGATCATTGCATCATGGCTGTATCGGAGCGCTAGCAACAGCAACAATCTCAGACCAGCATGTATAGCAGTAGCATTTAAAGTCGCAATCACACTCACCCCACATGTTATCAGAGCTTTCATCTTGGCATGTAATATTGCAACCGTGGGAAAAGCCAAAGCACGGTCCTCTATAATTGCCACTCGGGTGCCGGCATTGACTCGGCTCAGCGCATGCAGATGCCATTGAATACAGTGGACATACTAGCACATACAAAAACGTGGTTAATTAGCTGAAAGATTAATCAAACAATAACTTTCAAAAAAGATTAATCAAAACAACATATTAAGTTGCATACACCAGCCAATTCAATGCCAAAACTTTAGCTGTTAGGAGAGACATATATTTACAACAGTTCATTCATGTGCATGTACATACCGGCCGACAGCTAGATAACAATTAAGAGCACGACTCCAGAGATATTCTTTCCTAAAGGCGCCATTGGTTGTTTTTTCTGGAAGTTTTTTATGTTGCAGAAAAGAATGAACAAGCAAGTGTAAACATATGATCCTATCCCCTAGTGTTTTGCAACTGAAGCTGGCCGGCCATGGTGTCAGGCGCTAGCCGGCCCACCACCAACGCGCCAAAGGTTGCTAGTGGAAACAAATTTGAATGACGTTGGGCAAGCCATGGAGTTGGAAGCCGATCGTAAGCAAGCTGAGTCGTTGTGAGTTGGATAGTGAGGATCCCACACTACTGGAGGCCAACATTGTGGTATCGCCTACTGCTGAGCCAAAGGAAAATGTGGTGGAGGGGCCGGATCCTTGTATTCTTTTGCACAAGGAAAATTGGTGCAGGCAGTGAAAGGCACCACACTATTCATCGGTGCCTGGGCTCTGTCAAGGCACTGCATCTCAGTGTCTCCACCCGACAGTGACAGTCACTGTGGGATCTTGGATTTATCCAACGGTAATACGTGGCATCACTGCCAATATATAAGGAACTACCAGGTCATAAGGATCCAAAAATGGTCATGATGCGAGGCTTAAGACCTAACAGTGTACGGCTTAGGGACACTTGGCAGGGATGGGCTGGCTAGAAAGGTCTATTATCTAGTATTGTCGATTAGCACATGAAATATAAATGTTATGAATAAATGAATATATGTTGTTCCCAATAAATGTTTGAGGGATATTTTTATCTGTGTTGTTGATATAAATGATTTTTTTGTATTCTCCACAATCATTTAAGTGAAATTGAGACTAATAGGAGCAGTAAGATATATATCTACAAGTAAATTAGTGACTAGTGGGAGCGGCAAGATATCTACAAATCAATTACCAACCAGGATATCTACATTACACGGTGACACAATTCAAGTATAAATAAGAGATACTCAGTTTTTCCTTGTGTGTGTGTGTGTGTCTACAAGTAGTGGTAGTTACCATCACTTGTGTTTTGTATGTTGTATGTAATATCTGTTGAAACTGAGAGTATATACGTGTAGTATGTGGTATATAACAATGATTAGGTAGTATATATACTAATTTTTAGGTAGTATGTATCATTTTTTGAGTATGCTCTTTTTTATTTACAAATATGTACGTATTTCACAAATATAAAAAAACTATGGGCTCATATGCAATTTTTTCATGTAACTTGCTTTGAAATATCTTAGATATATTATATGAACATATTTAAAATAATAAAATAGTAAATATAGTACCACATGGTAGTATATGAGACATGTGGGGTAACTACCACCGGGTGGTAGGATGGATTTTCCCTATA
>NC_041392.1:686480269-686487817 GCF_002162155.2 Triticum dicoccoides | reverse complement strand
ATAATAGATCATATGAAACATGTTCTTTTTACTGGTTCTCTGGACGATGTTTCTCACATCACCATCTAGCGCCACATATAATGCCCATGTGGAAGGGACTGTCCCAACAACTTGGTGTCACTGGACCTCATGTTAACTAATAGTGAGATCAAACTAATAGAAACAATCAACCACTCAGGCGCCGAGAATGGGAGGTCCAGACGTGGATACAAATAACCTTAAGTTTACCCAAACAATGTATTACATTGCATGAAATTATATGATGTAAATATTCCTATAAGAGTGACTAAAAGTTCAGTGTTGAGATGTTTAATTTAGTGGTTCTGCATGGGAGGGCATCAAATAGTTACTAGCTGATACAGTGATACTAAAACCAAAGTATGGTTTTGCTTCTAAAATTTGTATCACATCGATGCCTCAAGCCATATAGGATCTGTCCCATCATTTTATGGTTTGAAGTTATGAATATTATTTACCCTCACTGGCAGGTTCAGATTTATTTATGGCTCCGAACGTCATATTTAGATCATTTTTGCTTTCATCATCAGAAATCCACGTGACATGTTGGTGGGACAAATCGAATAGGTGTATGCATTGGTGTGTGTGTGTGTGTGTGTGCACGCACGCTCAAGAAAAGTCAAATTTATTTTGATCCACAAGTCCAACAATTTCATTTGTAACAACACAAGTAAGCTAATACTGGTAGGTACCACTAGGGAAACAAAAGTAATGAATGGATTTTAAGCTAACTTGGCACGCCTGTCGAGCAGTTTTCAAGAAAAAATCTTGTCCATAGATAGAGAAAAGAACGGTTATTTTCCCCCTAATTGAGCAATGGCTAGCTTCCCTTTTGTAATCTATCCTTATGATCTTTCTTTCTCTCTTCTCATTTAATTATTCAATATATATTTAACTAGCATAGCAGGGGTGGTAACCCCTCCTGTTTATTAAAAAAACAATATATATACACGGTAGCGCTATTATGCGCGAGCGCGCAAAATCCTAATCATGCGCTCCGGCCGCTACGTTCATTGTGTGTGTCGCTCGGTTGATCAAGTGTTTGCTAATGATGGTAAAACCAGTTGTAGAAAAAGTAATGCAATTTAATCGGTTACTAGATGTCATGGGCAACTCCTCCGCCTCGCAAGGCCATCCTATTAGTCATGGTAAAAAATGCAGAAAATATAGTAACATAATTAGTTGTGTTACCGTCAGTCACACATCACCCTACGCCCGGCAAAATACTAACCATTTTTCTTTCTTGTGTGTGCTCGTAAAATACTAAGACACATAGTAATGCTCCAGTCTAATTTTTTTTGCTTGGTCAACCTGCAAAGTGATAAAACATTTTAGGACTCAAAATCTTTTTTTTTTTGCAGGTGACTCAAAATCGACATGAGATTTGATAGTAACACACCCCATGTTTTATAGTAAAGGTGATAGACTCTTTTACTACTTTCTGTGTTGTGATTTGATGGTAATCCACTTAATGTCCAGTAGTAAACCCAATGGATTCTTTTACCACACCACCACATAGAGGAGATGTACACGGATGGAGTTAGTTGGCGTTGATACTTTGATGGTAACACATTTAGTATTCAGTAGTAAAACTGATAAGTTCTTTTACCACCCACTAATACAGGAGGGGACGTAAGGGTGGATTTAATTGATTACTAGAACTTCCACAGGGTGTTACCACACTACTAAAAGTGGACACAACTTGGGTAGATAAGGCTACATTGCTTGGGATGAACGGATAAATTACTAGAATGACCATTGAAAATTACTGTATAAGTTAAAATGGACTTAATAGAGTTCTAGAAGACCATGCTGCTCCAAGAAATTAAGCGATTTACTAGAACTACCATTTGGTGTTACCATCCACTCAAAAGTGAACACAACATGAATGAATTACTAGAGTGACCACTTTGGATTACCACACATCGTCCCTAATTAAGATGGGCATAGTAAACAATTGCACGTGGGCATTTTTTTCCGTGAATGCATGTGGCCAACGTAAAAACACATACGTGGATTACCATTGTTACCATCAAATTAGAAGTGTGGCTGTAGTAAAGTGATTAATATTTTTACTATATTTTACTCCTATTTTACGTTCAAGTGGGAGGCAACTGCACTAAGCATGCGCAAGTTGGCTTGTTTAGCGGGACATCGACCGCGCGTCGTGGCCGGAGCGCAGAATAAGCAATTTGCGCTCAGGTTTGGTTTAGCGTCCCTATATATATATATATATATATATATATATATATATATATATATATATATATATATATATATATATAAGAGCGCAGAATAAGCAATTAGAAGTGTGTGTGTGTATTATTACATAAGAGCTAGGGAAGGATAATTTATATTTTAAGATAATGACTGGATCAGAGTGCTAGCACTAGCAACAATCTCATAGGAGTAGTAGCAATATCGGTAGCATTTGAAGTCGTCACAAAGCGCCAGAAAAGGTGTTAGGCTTTTACCTTGGCATACATGATTGCAACTGTAGCCATTGGTGCCAAGGCACGGTCTATGATAATTGCTGCTTAGGTGTGTGTGCAAAGAGTATCCGATGGACACCGACTGCGTGCATGCGGGGCATTGAACATACTAACACACCCATGCAAGAACGTGATTATAATTAGCTGATAGATTAATTGAAACAACATATTATTATAAGTAGCATGAACCAGCCAATTTAACGCCAAAATGACTTAAGCTGCTAGGAGAGATATAGTCAATTCACTTATACTTCATACATGTGCACATACATACCGGCGGTCACGATGACAATTAGGAGCACGGTCGCATAGAGATTCTTTTGTGAAGGCGCCATTGGTTGTTTTTCGGGGAAGTTTTTGAATGTTGAAGAAAAGAATGAGCGAGCAGTTTGGTGGACGATTGAGTGAGAAGTCCGACAATATATACATCGCATGCCTAGTGTGTTCCACCATAAAATAAAAGCATAAACATAGAATTCTCCGATCTCCTGATTGGATTAGCGTTTCGGCTCGTTTCTGGCCGGTTTAGGATACAGACCTCCTCCTGTCGTTTTCATTTCAGGGAAGAACCAAGAGGTGACCGGTAATTTACACCTGTAAAATAAATACAGGTATAAAAATTTATACCCATTCCAAATAGAGCCCTAGTGTTTTCCGACAAAAGCACTAAGAGTCCGTAAACATGTTTGTATTTAGTGTTTTATTTACAACCAAAGTTTCACATCAACCACGTTATATATTGTCAGCATTTGATGACCAGGTCCTCATTGGATGTGGACTGAATGATAGGCTAACATAGCTTAATACGCCTAAGTAAACATGACACCAAGTTGCATAGGAACTAACCTACCTCGCTTGTCCACTAATACACTCGTTTCCACTGCATGAATGTCAAATCACACTGTTGCGTTAAAAAAACATATTGTTGTATGTGTGTGTTTCAATTTCAGAAGCAAGGTTAATAATATAGCCTACTGCTTCTTGTATGGATCTTTGCAACCGGGTTCTCAACCTACTCATATAGTAGTAAGGTCTTCACTATTAATACATGACCCGCTTTCTTCTCTCACGGAGTTTTTTATTTCTTATGCCTAAGGCCCTGTTTGGATGAGCTTGGACTAATGATTAGCTGACTAGTGATTAGCTGACTATTAGGCCCTTTCTTACATGGGTCGAGTATTTGGTGAGCACGGCTAGCATGCAGCATGCGTGATAAGTACTCCCTCTGTTTCTTTTTACTCCACGCATAAAATTTGGTCAAAGTCAAACTACACAAAGTTTGACCAAATTTATAACAAAAGATATGAAAGTCTACAATACTAAAACTATGTATTATGAAAATACATTTCATGACGCATCTGATAATACTGATTTCATATTGTGAACATTGATATTTTTTAATATAAAGTTAGTCAAACTTTACAAAGCCTGACTTTGACCAAACTTTATTGAGTTAAAAGCATGCCACGTACCTCAACTTGAACATAATGTGATGATTTAGTCTCAAACTTGTAAAACTGCACACCATATCGGTCCCAACTTGCGCTTGATGTGGCAATTTGGTCCTGGGCCTATCACAACACAACACTTGGCAGCCAGGTGGCTGGACTAGTCATCGTGGCACTTTTGCAGATACCCCGTTGCCTTTTCATTTTATTGCAGGCTGTAGATAGGAAGAACCAGTGAATAAAAAACATGACAAAAATGGAATGATTTATATCGAATGTGTAAAAATCACTGGCCTGTTAAAGCGAACACGGCATGCTCTCCCCAGTCACCATCGTTCTCAATCGCCATCTTGCTCTGCATTTGCACTCCATGGTTTAGTACTTTAGTTTGCTCTGGAATGGAACGTGCTAGTTGCTTAACCGTGCATACACTTGTACATCCAGTATTCATTTGCTGCATTTTTCCCAACAGATTTATTAATAATCATTACATGGTGTACGAATCTCATGGTCAATGTAGTGCTACATTGCAGTGCCCTCTATTAACTGATATGTAGACATGACAAGTTGCTTCAGGGTAAAACTGCAGTTTCATTGGTCTGAACTCATACATTTGCATTAGCAGCGTATCTCTGATATGAACTGAGGAGACTCAGCTAAAAAGTAAAAGAAAGATATGAACTGAGGAGGCATCAAGCATGCTTTTAACCTTTCATTGTACACGTTTAACTAGTTCTTGGCTGAATGCTTTTAACTGATCCTACTAAATGCAGAGTGCTAGTGCCAGATATCTTAATACGTAGTAGCTATTTGTACTCTCCTTTTCCTTTTAGAGTTTTGCTCAACACTGATAGGTAGGCATGCCAGGTTGGTGCAGAGTTTGTAGTGAGTGCTCTATCTGTGGTTGGTGTCGCTCAAGTCCGAACCCCGACCATGTATTGGCACCAGAATGTTATGCCTAATATGAACCTAAGAGGCATTAGGCATTAGGCGTGCATGATCCGAAAAATGTTGCCCCTGCTCTGCCACTCTACGTTGCTACGGTAGTTTTAGGTGGGTTAAATCTATACTTTTAGGTGGGTTCAATCTGTTGCAATGAACTCTTAACCAGATTAACCATATGAATTAGCAGGAAATTCTCGAATTCTGGCATTTTTTTTCTGGTCAAAACAAGAGCTTAGACTTGGAATTTATCCAGCACTAATAGTAGCAGGTGTCGTACGTGATGCGAAGTGATGCAGGGGCGAGGGTGCTGATCGAATGCAACTTCAAGGTGAACTCTAGCGCAGTGCTGGAGGAGATCTCTCTAGAGGCGGAGCGCACCACGCACCAGCATGGCGTGGGTTTGGGGTAACGGGCGTGGGTTTCGGGTAATGGGCATGGGTTTAGTTCACGACAGGCTGACGGGGAGGTTTGTACACGGCCGGCCGGCGGGAGCACTATCTAGATTGAGTCAATGATGCGAGGGAGTCGACAAGGAACAGGCAGTCGAGCTGAGCGGGAACGATAAGATGAATGGGGCAGAGGTGCAAGCGAGAAGCAGGCTAGCCCGGCGGCCACAGCGAAGGTGGAGGGCGAGTGCGGCAGCTTGGTGTTGGGCACGGCCAGGAGTGTCAGCGACGACCGCCCCGCCAACTCCGGGGCTACCGAGTATTACGCTAGCAGTCGCGTGAAGTCGGAGAAGTTGGTTAACGCCGCGAGCACATCCGTCACATTGACTCTGGCGACCGGGGCAGGCAGCAGCGCGACCATGAGCAGGGAGACATGACCCCAGGGGTTGGGATTATGTTGTCCTGCAGGTTGATTAGTGAAAACGATAGGCAGGTACATGCAGAAGTGCCGCAACAACCGGTCTGTCCACCTGGCTGCTAAGTGTCTTGCTGTGATAGGCCCAAGACCAAATCGTCACATCCAGGGCAAGTTGGGGTATGGTGGGGTGCAGTTTTACAAGTTTGAGACTAAATCATCATATTATGTCAAAGTTTAGGTACCTGGGGTGCTTTTAACTCAACTTTATATGGAGACTAAAAAGAAACGGAGCGAGTACGTACTGCCCGACACCAACAAGTTAAGCCAGGTACGCACCTGCAATCATCTACACGCGCCTTTTTGCTTGAAAGTTTGGACAAAAGTTTGGAGTAGTTGTACCAAGATCTTCGAGATGCTACTACCTAGAGCTAGTTGGGTAGCCTCCCTCTAGACCATTGGTGATACTATACGTGTCGAGCCGACCCCTACCACCATCACCAGCATTTTCACGCGTGATTCAATTTAGTACTAGATAGGTGGCGCGGCTTGCCACGTGTTGCCCGCGAAACGGCAGACAACCAAATACGATTAACCATTTTGAAAGATGATAGAGCTAAAGTGGTATGTGTACAAGTGATTTTAGCACACGAATATAGAGTTTTGCAAGTCTAAACAATGTAAAAAAAATAGCAGCAATCATTTAAAGCACTAGTAGAAAAAGGTCCTTTAGTCCCGGTTCATAAGGGCCTTTAGTCCCGGTTCTGTAACCGGGACTAAAGGGTCGGTACTAAAGCCTCCCCCTTTAGGCCCTTCATGTGGCCGCTGCCTAGAGGTCCACCTTTAGTCCCGGTGTTTTTATGAATTTTTTTTGAATTTTTTTTAGAATTTCAAATTTCTGAATTATTTTAACCTCTAATCTCTAATCACCCCTCATCACTGCTCAATTTAACCTTTAATCTCTAATTACTCCTCATCATTTCAAATCATCTAACTTCCCGAACGGTCACCCATCCTCTCACTACTCCAGCATGAGCACGCTTAACTTCCGGGTTCTATTCTCCCTCATTTTCAAGTCTGCATTTGTTGTTTTCCTGACAATAGTAAGATGTCAATCCTATTAACCCTCAGAAATTTAGCTTGAGCATGAAGTCACACATTTCACTGTTTCAGTTTGAAACTATTGTTCTAAAATCAATAATTATTTAGTAACACTAATATTTCTTGAATAAGTAGTTTGACCACAGTTTGACCCTAGTTTGACCACAGTTTGACCATAGTTTGACCAGATTTGACCAAAATTCAAAAAACTGAAATAATTATTTAGTAACACTAATATTTCTTGAATAAGTAGTTTGACCACTGTTTGACCACAGTTTGACCACAGTTTGACCATAGTTGACCAAAATTCAAAAAAACTGAAATAATTATTTAGTAACACTAATATACTTGAATAATTATTTAGTAACACTAATACTTCTTGAATAAGTAGTTTGACCAAAGTTTTACCAGATTTAACAAAAATTCAAAAAAAAACTAAAATTTGAGCATAACTTTTTTTCCTTTTAGAATTTGAGGATTCTAAAAATTTGCAAACAGGTCATAGGCCGTCAAAATTGGAAGCGGATTTTCGTTCTGAACATTTTGATATATTATACGTTTTTTTCCGACATAGTATGCAAAAGTTATAGCCGTTTTACATTTTCCCTACATTTTTTGCAAAACATGTCCAAATTTAAGTTTTTAAATTTTCCTAACTAGTAGATGTAGTAATATAACTACCTCTCGAAGGATTTTATTTATTGAAGTTTTTATCATTTTCTTTTGATTTTTTTCGAAACAAG
>NC_041392.1:686477822-686479980 GCF_002162155.2 Triticum dicoccoides | reverse complement strand
TAGAGTTTGAAAATGGGACCTTTAGTCCCGGTTTGAGACACAAACCGGGACTAAAGGGCATTGCACCCTTTAGTCCCGGTTTGTGTCTAAAACCGGGACTAAAGGTCTAATCTTTAGTCCCGGTTTGAGACACAAACCGGGACTAAAGGGCATCGCACCCTTTAGTCCCGGTTCGTGCCACAAACCGGGACTAAAGGGCTCAGGTGAACCGGGACTAATGCCTTAGCCGCACGAATCAGGACCAATGCTCACATTAGTCCCAGTTCGTGACTGAACCGGGACTAATGGGCTGACCCGGCCTGAACCTTTGCCCCCTTTTCTACTAGTGAAGAGGAATGCGAAAAAGAACACACTATATATGATAATATTGAGGAGAATAGCCCAAGCAAAGAGCTGGTCACATGTGAATCAAAGCAGTTCTATGTAAGAAAAATATGGATGAAGTATTTGTAGTAGGTCACTGAACCACATCTACATCTGACATTTCCAATCAAAGGGCCAAGCCATGTTCTTCAAAATACAAAAAACAATATACACAGATTTGCGTTGCCTTCCCCAGATATCATGATTTCGTTTCTTTTATGAAGATATCCAAAAGGATATCGTCGACATATTTCCAATCAAAGGGCTAAGACATGTTCTTCAAAATACAAAAACAATATACACAGATTTGTGTTGCCTTCCCCAGATATCATGATTTCGTTTCTGTTATGAAGATATCCAAAAGTATATCGTCGACCTGATCCACAAAAGAATTGAAGCATTAATATTATCAACCATCACAAGGCAAATAACACGCCAAAGTACGTATCATCTGACATTCTTTGCGATGCTAAAAAAAGTATGTAAGCAGAATGGGCATATTGTGCACAAGCAATTAGCATATAAGCTTAGGCGTCACTACGAGAAAATCAGCTTAGGCCGACGGCCTCATCTATGCCGACGGCCCACGTCGGCATAGGTAGACCTATGCCGATGGCCTAGGACAGGCAGTAGGCGTAGAAAAGCCGTCGGCGTACGTCTATCTATGCTGACGGGGCCGGCAGGACCGTTCGAGATACGCCTACGGGGCCCGTCGGCATAGCATAGGCCATCGGCATAACCCAGGCCCACCCACCCAGTCAGCGCTGACCGTTTGACGGCGTTGAACCTACGCCGACGGGAGGTAACGACGGCCGTCGGCATAGCTATACCGACGGCTATGCCGTCGGCATAGTGCTGCTGACATCACCGACCCGCGTCGTCAACATGTCATCGATCCGAGCGAGGGGGTGGGCGTTGTGTGGCAGAGATATGCCTACGGCATAGCCGTCAACATAGGCCTGGCCCATGCCCCTCTGCCACATCATCAATCCATGTGCCATGCCATGTCATCGATCTGTGGGACTATAGTGTGCGCACAGCTATGCCGTCGGCATACAATTATTTTATTTTTACATTATTTTAGTTTTTGTTTTTTCATAAGATAATTATATCGATTGCCCCCCATTACGAGCGTCGCTATCGTCGTGTCACGGAGGGCGAAATGGTCGACACGGAGGGAATTCTGGTTAGTGGGGGGATTCGGGGTGTAGCTATGTCACCGAAACATCGCACGGGTCCCGATGCACATGTGAAAGTGTTCAGGCATGCGTAGACGCCCGTCTTGGGGCTCCGCGGTGTGGCCCCCCCCTCGACGCAAGGCAGTGCCGCCGTCACTTGGAGGGGGCCAAACCCCGGAGACGCGTGCCACCTCTTCGGACATGCCACCACACCGTACGGCATGTATGAGGTCCCGGTGCGACGCTCCGGTGGCATTGCTACCCCCCGGGGCCCCCGTCCCGCCTAACCCTTTAGCATTTGACCACGGGATCTAGCCCTTTGACTTTGCACGGACGTGCTTTGAGCAGTGGACCTATCCACCCGATTGTGTTAGCTCAGCCCATAGGAACACTTTGGAGCAATATCCGGGCCAGACCCACAGCAAGATCCCCTCCGTGTAGACCCGACGCGTCCGTTTCCCCCCTCCAGGTGCCGGCGGCGGCGCCGTCCGTGAGGGGGGCACACCCCGGAGACGAGTGCCGCCTCCTCGGACATGCCACCACACCACCCCGCATGTATGAGGTCCCGGTGCGACGCTCCGGTGGCATTGCTAAGCCCCAGGGCCCCCGTCCCGCCT
>NC_041392.1:686475551-686476500 GCF_002162155.2 Triticum dicoccoides | reverse complement strand
GGTGCCACGCTCCGGTGGCATTGATACCCCCTAGAGCCCCTGTCCTGCCTAACCCTGTAGCGTTTGACCACAGGATCTAGCCCTTTGACTTTGCACGGATGGGCTTTGACCAGTGGACCTCTCCACCCGGTTGTGTTAGGTAATCCCATAGGAACACTTTGGAGCAACATCCGGGCCAGACCCACAGCAAGATCCCCTCCGTGTAGACCCGACGCGTCCGTTTCCCCCTCCGGGTGTCGGCGGCGGCCCAATCGTGAGGGGGGCACAATCCGGAGACGCGTGCTACCTCTTCGAACATGCCACCACACCACCCCGCATGTATGAGGGCCCGGTGTGACGCTCCGACGGCATTGCTACCCCCCAGGGCCCTCGTCCCGCCGTGCAGACCTCACGGGCGTCGCTGCCGCCATTTCTTGGAAGGGGGAAATGACCACCACAGCTTACACACGACAAACTGAAAAATAGTAATAATTGAATTTATAAAAAACACCGGCATCCATCATGGAAAATGGACTATCATGGTGAAACCTTCAAACCCGGGCACCGGGCCGGTAACTGAACGTTTCACCGTAATTGTCCATTTTCTTAACAGAAGTCTAATGAATACCTTAAAAAATGTTGTGTTGCTTGTCTTTGGGTGAGGTGTGCTGAGAGTCACACATATGCCTTAAAAATGCAAAGTATCTATGCTGACGGCTTAGCCATCGGCATAGTAGCGCACACGACCACAGATGGATGACGTGGCAAAGGGCCAGGCCTATGCCGACGGCCAGGCCATCGGCATAGGTTGGCCTTATCCGCGGCAGTTCGCCCCCGACCACCCATTCCCCATCTCCCCCTTCTTCCCGACCCACACTCGCGTCGCCGCCCACCACCTCCGCCGCCCGCCCTGAGCACGCCACTGGCGGCCCCGAGCCCGCCGCCGCCCGCGCCTCCCCGCCACGGCCCC
>NC_041392.1:686372658-686475304 GCF_002162155.2 Triticum dicoccoides | reverse complement strand
CGTCACCGCCGCCTTCACTCCGCGTCGTGCCACCGTCCCCACCCGCGCCACCGTCCTCACCCTCCTCCGCGCTGCCACCGCCGTCCCCACCCTCCCCCACGCCGCCGCCGCCGCCTCTGCCCTCCTTTGCCGGACGCCCTCTCACAGGAGGCCCCTGCCTCTGTCCCGGCAGTTGTTTCGCCCCCTCCTCTGCGCCGTCGCCCCGCCAGGCCCCGCCCTGCCCCGCCGGTCGCCACCCTCGTCCTGACCTGCCTCTCCCCGCCGGTGAGACCTCCACCTTTTTTTCTATTTTAGATAGATAGATTGTTAGATATATAGATAGATAGATCAATAGATAGATAGAGATAGATAGATAGATGAATGTTGCAAAAAAATTTGGTTCGATGAGACGAATTGATGATGATGATGAATAGATGATGATGATGAATATATTGTTGATATTGTTAATTGTGATGATGATGATGATGATGATGATGATGATGATGATGAATATTTATTTAATATTGTTAGTTGTGACGATGATGATGATGATGATGATGATGATGATGATGTGATGAAATAACCCTACATAATTCAAGAATAAATGAGTGCATGTTTATATGTTTTAAATATGCTTTATGAGTTGTGATGTTCTAAATTTTTGTCGCGGTGGAATTTGCAGGTTTTGTAGAGTTTCATGTCGGTGGAGTGATCGCCATCAGAGTTGTTGGTCACGGATCGTCCCTCCTCTGTTCGACTACTTCCTCTACAGCCGAGGGTGAGCTACGAATCCACCTACACCTCCTACGCTCTTTTAATCATGTCACTAGATTTCATTCTCAAGTCAACTGGCATAACCTAGGCGTCTCCCATCCGAAAGGGTTGCATCGATAAATATGCATTCAATTGCATATTTATCACCGCAGCTCTTTCGGATTGTCTAGTGTTTTCCATAGATAGCTATTTGCCATGTGTAGATTGGGTATGTTCTCCATGTTCTACCCCGTTTCGAGACAGGATTTCGGCGGCGCCTCCCCATTGTTCTCCGGAGCACATTCTCTCGGCTATTTGCCGAGACGTGTATCTGCAGAATAGCGGGGAGGTGCTACCGAAATTTTATCTCGGAACGAGGTAGAATGGAGAACGTACTCAATCTACACATCCTCGGGTGGGATTAAGACCCATCTTTACCTATTAGAGATGTAGGTGGATTCAACGCGGTAGAAACTGAAAATTTGATGTGATTAATTTAAGTGAATCCTTAATTATGTTATGTGGCTTGCAAAAAAGCAGAGGATGGCAGATAGTCAGTGGATGTACAGTGGTTTTATCCGTCGGAATCGAGTAACATCAGAGTGGATCGCGAAAACCGATGTGTATTTGAAGGAGATAATCATCCAATGAGAATTATCCCACCATGCCCCTGTGCGAGATGTGCCAGCCGTTACCGTAGAAATCAGACGAACATGAGTGAGCACCTTCGCACGCACGGTTATATGCCAAACTTTGACATGCCGCCGATAAACATAGCCGAGCATGACCATGGTACAGAGGAGGTGATGCGACAACACATCGATGGATATGAGGAAGACGGGGTCAAGGACATGCTAGATGATGTCATTGTTGCAGAAACGGCAATGACACCTTCAGAGAATGAACCGGAGGAGTCGGAGGCAACCGCAAAGGCCTTCTTGGAGGTCTTGGCCTCGTCGAAGAAACCTCTTTATGAGGGTGCGAAAATATCTCAGCTGGATGCCATCTTGCAGCTGATTGCAGTCAAGGCTGAGTACGGCTGTAGCCAGAAATGCTTCGAAGCATTCCTGGGAGTATGTGCTAACAACCTCCCTGAGGGTCATGAACTGCCGAAAAGCATGTACGATACAAAGAAAATCATGAAGGCACTCTATATGGATTATGAGAAAATAGATGTTTTCCCGAAGAATTGCCTTTTGTTTAGGCACGAGTATGCGGATGACAAGTACTGTAGGAAGTGCAGTTCGTCTCGGTACATTGAGGTGGTCGGTGAGGATGGTAAGAAAAACCAGCTAACCATCCCCGTTAAGGTTCTTCGGTATCTTGATTTTATAGAAAGACTGCAGCGCCTTCTCATCACGAAGGAGTCTGCCAAAATGATGAAGTGGCACAAGGAAGGTATAAGGTACAATCCAAAAAAAATCGTACATCCATCGGAAGGGGAAGCATGGAAGTTGTTTGATGAAGAATACCCCGAGGAAGTAGCTGAGGCTGGGAATGTCAGAATAGCCATATCAGGTGATGGGTTGAATCCATATGGTATATCATCCAATCCATACAGCTGCTGGCCTGTGTTTGTAATTCCGCTCAATCTTCCTCCCGGTGCCCTAATGCAACGGAAGACCATGTTCTTGTCGCTCATCATTCCGGGGCCTGAATATTCGGGGAAGCAATTGGGTGTGTTTATGTAGCCGTTGGTGGATGCTTTGCATCATTCTTGGTACTTTCCGTGGTTGAAATACGACCGGGATCTGCAGAGAAATTTCTTGATGAAAGTTTGGTTGCACTATTGCATGCATGACTTTCCCGGCTATGCTCTATTCTGCGGATGGTGTACAAGTGGGAAGATGCCATGCCCAGTGTGCATGCAGGCTCTGCTTTCATTATGCTTTCATTACCTTGTGGTACATTTCACCGTTTCGTGTTGACATGCCATTATGCTTTCATTATGTAGGTGTGTCCAAATTGGTGTTATGGAAAAGACGAGTCCTGGGCGGCATTGGTGGATCTTTGGTGTGATGAGGCTGGAGCCTGGGCGGCTACGAGAATCAAAAACAAGGCTAACCGAGGGAATGAGGGAGTACATGCTCAGGGAAACCGAAACCACTTTCTCCACAAGGCACTTAATGTATGACTAACCCCATTAAACATTCTTCTTCTTCTATTTACCGTCACTTTCTTATATATGACTAACCTCTGTTTGGTGGTGCAGGAGGAGAAAGTGAAGCGGTCACTCTCACACATGCAGGCGTGGGAGATCGCCCATACGCGGAAGGACTCCAAGCCTGGCGAGCCCAAGTACTACGGCAAGAAGACCGCGCAGAGGAAGAAGGCCTACTCCGATGGGTATCTGAGGTTACATACTGACACACCTGACCCCATTGCGGCGAATCTGGACGAGAGGGTGGTGGTGGGCATGGGGCCCAAGGAGCACAGTCGGGAGGCGGTTCTCGATGCTGTGATCACTCCTACTATCTCCTACACACAGCTCCGTCGGATCGACCCGAGCCTGAACCAGCGCACTAGCACGCCCATGACCAGTGCACAGTCACAGTCCCTCTTTCAGGAGCGGCAATCTGTAAGTATTTCCCTCTTATCTTCATTGCTCACTTTATTTTCCGCAGTAGTTTTATGAGTTCCATCATGTCATACTGTAGGCCTACATGGAGTACACACGCCAGGAGACCATGGTGTGGCACGCGGCCCTCCACGCATACCATGAGCAGAACAATCGCCAGATGCAGTATGCTCTTCAGGAAATGGCGGCCGGCAGGGTTCCTCAATTCCAACCGGCAGCATCTCCTCCACCACAACCAAGGTTGCTTACCTTTGAGGAGTTTGTGGCACAGAACGCTGGACCCTCGCCGGCTAGTTCATCCCCAACCTATTCACTCAAAGCATATCATGCCTTTCAAGACAGTCATATATCCTGTTAATATGTCTTTTCAACATCCAGGGAACCGGTGGATCAAGCATTGGCGGTGGTCTTTGTAGCACTCCCGAGTCACGGACCCCAACCACTCCGATCCACGGAGGTGGAGGCGGAGGTGGAGGCGGTCTTGGCGGTAGTGCTGCCGCTAGCAGTGACGACCTGGGCTTCGGCGGTCTTGGCGGGGACGACCTCCGCGGTGCTCGACGTCCTGGTGCTTAAGCCTTTGGGTCACATTGTGGCGGTCTTGGTGGTGATGATACTTATATGCTTGTGATGTTTCTTATTGTTGTTTGTGAGATTCTTATATGCTTGGTGGTGATGATACTTATATGTTTATGCTTTGTGATGCTTCTTATGATGTGTGATGATGAATTTGTTGTGTGCTGCTACTGGGCCAGCTGTTATGTGATGCATATATTTGTTGTGTGATGCTGTATATATTCAAATGAATTGAGCTGAAACAAAATAGAAAAAAGAAAAAAACAGATAGAAACTATGCCGACGGCTAGGCCGTCGGCATAGAGCTGGCTTAAGCTCCTAGTGGCTGACACGTGGCAGGCCTATGCCGGCGGCCTAGCCATCGACATAGTTTCAAACTAAGCCGACGGCTAGGCCGTCGGCATAGACCTGCAGCGTGAGCTCCCAGTAGCTGACACATGGCAGGCCTATGCCGACTAGTTTCAAACTAAGCCGACGGCTAGGCCGTTGGCATACACTTGCCCCAGGGGTGACGCTTGCTTGCCACGTGGCACGTCTATGTCGACGGCCTAGCCGTCGGTTCAGTTGGAAACTAAGCCGACGGCTAGGCCGTCGGCATAGACGTGCCACGTGGCGAGCAGGCATTGGTTAGCACTTGACGGCGGCCGTTGTTAGGCGATAACGTTGCCGATGGCCCGGCCAGGGCCATCGGCATAGTTGTACGGACACCGTTGGGATAGGACCTATGCCGACGGCCTTCCTGTCTACCCCGACAAATATTATGTCGACGGGGGCCGTCGGCATAGGCCTGTCCCGACGGCCAGTCAGGGCTATGCCGACGGCCCTGGCCATCGGCATAGGGCGCGATTCCGGCAGTGCGTGTATCACCAATTCAGATTATGTAAGAAGAAGTGGAGCATTTATGAGATAGTATGTACACAACTTTATTCTTCTGTAATGAAATGTTGTCTTCGACCTACTTTCCTTTTAGGTAAAACGAGCACAGGAATACAACTAATTGTTCCTTTGTTTTGCCTGCAAGGAGAAGTATTGAATAGAAAATAAAACTGATTTACTTTCCTTTTATCTACAACAATACAACCGATCTACAAATCGTATATGAGAACGGTACATCTATATCTTGCAACGCCTCTTAAAATTGTAAGAGCAATGGTGGCTTTTCTTCTCTGCAAAATTAAATCACGGTCATGTAGAACCCATAACACAATGAAGAATCCACCAGATCTCTGTAGGTGTATACACCAAAAAAATATCAATTTGGTCATAGGACACCATAGTCTATAATCAGGAAAAATCGTATCCCCCAAGCAACACATGAATAAATAGTTACCAACGGAAAAAGACAGACACTTAGAAATCATTCATGATCCGAAGCACATTAATAAGAATGAAGAATGGGTATACCTGTAGATCCACGGGTGGAGCAACGACGGAGAGAGTGACACAGCTTCAACCAGCCGACGTGAAGGAAGCGCAAATGCAAACATCACAAGGACCTTGTAAATGAAAATCCTACACTTACGGGAATACTGCTACGGACTGATTTCACGGAGGGATGTGTCCTTATCTCAACCATAAATTCTTTCACCCTTGATTTTTACTGACCCCACCTCCTGATTTTAATTGGGCCATGTCAGCCTGTAACCCTCTTTCCGTAAGACATGGTCCGTAGATGTAGCAAAGCTCCCTTGTAAATAAGCAGCCAACATGAAGCGGCCAAAAATGAACAAAGAAGATCAAAGGGGGGCGTCAACCTGAAGAAGTAATAGAAGAACATGGCGAGAGAATGATCCATTGGAATATATGTATAAATAAGAGAAGATATGCCAAATCACTACATGTCTAGGAAATTACATTTCCGGTCAGGGCAATGCAACGCGTAACAAGCTAAAACTGAGACATTACAAAGAAATTCAAAATTACAGCTCACATAAGACATTCTTTTCAGCTATCTTCGCGTTGATAAGAAACTACCAAGACCTTGGCATGAGAGAACAATAAAATCTGCTGCTTTGATAAGGAATAGTGACACGGATAACTGAATGACTGAACCCAAGAACCATCTAATGTCCTTTTAAAAAGCAAGTAATTCCAGAAAATGATAACCGAGGAATTAACCCAAATAAAATGAGATCATTTTTGTCATCTTTCTAATTTGCTGGTGTCAGCAACTAAAGGTCCATCCTAGATATTGCATTACATAACCACATGAGAAATTGCAATTGCCTTGACCAGGAGAAAGAAAATTTATAAGCTTGTCGGTTCATGACAGCCATGAGCTTCACATCATCCTAAAACTCTACAATATCACACTATGCTTGGTGCAAATAATATGCTCAAATATTCAGTTTGGAAATTACAACACTTCGAATGGAACAGAAGAAGTATTGTTAGATAAGCCTAAATTTATTCTGCTTTTGGCCGAGAACAGAGAATAGGGAAATGTACAGTGCTTGGTAGATTCAGTTTGATAGCAAACAAGTACTTACTGCTCTAAATACTTAAACAAAGGTACATACAACGTCATAGGAAATCAGTTATGAAAAAAAGAAAATGGCCAAATCTATGTAGCCTATTCGGAGATTCATTCTTGTTAATTGCAGATGCATGGCAGGTTGTACAACACATTCTCTTAGAATTATATTTACTTTCAAGTGTCTTGTTGTAGTCAATTATCACAAATACATACTATGTAAAAACCTAGCTAGATCCAAATCTCCAGGACAGCAAGGTACCAACATAACAAGACTGACTCAAAAAAAATTTGGAACCTAGCTAGACCTGAGAATCTACCCCACAAGAAGAAACCAACAACCTCTTTACAAAACCTAGCCAGTACTTGACTCCTCTCCTCAAACGGGAAGGGAGCGAGGCTACCAAATGGTACAGGAATATAACAGGAGAACAAGTGCCCAGAGGGCATAGAGGAGTAGGTACCTCTTCGATACTCAGAGTGATAAATCATAATCTCGATCTATGCCAACTCAACAAACACCTTCGGAGATACCTGTAGAGCATCTTTATAATCATCCAATTACGTTGTGACGTTTGATAGCACACAAGGCATTCCTCCGGTATCCGGGAGTTGCATAATCTCATAGTCGAAGGAATATGTATTTGATATGAAGAAAGCAATAGCAATAAAACTGAACGATCATTATGCTAAGCTAACGGATAGTTCTTGTCCATCACATCATTCTCCTAATGATGTGATCCCGTTATCAAATGACAACTCATGTCCATGGTTAGAAAACTTTAACCATCTTTGATTAACGAGCTAGTCTAGTGGAGGCTCACTAGGGACATGATATTTGTTTATGTATTCATACATGTATTTAAGTTTCCGACCAATACAATTCTAGCATGAATAATAAACCTTTATCATGAATAAGGAAATATGAAATAACAACTTTATTATTGCCTCTAGGGCATATTTCCTTCGCAAACAAATTTTGATTGGGTTGTAAGACTATTTGATATTGTTTTCTTGTCATGTAAAGAAATTTCGATTGGGCTGTAAGACTATTTGGGAGCCATGTTTGATTTGAACCATTTCATATGCATCCTTTTCATTTTATCTGTTGTGCTGGTGAATGGACGAGATGCAGCCGAGCGTTGGGCGCCCGTCTGCCGCATCCACGAATCCGTGCGGACACGACCCCATTGCCACACTAAAACGGACAAAATTCGGACAAAGTAGGCGTCGTTTGGGGTCGTGCGTTGGAGTTGGCCGTACCACTTCAGCTTGGTAACTTGTGCAGCGATGCTATTATGTGGGATCAGAAGACCGGACGATCCAGAGGGTCTGGTTTTGTTTCTTTTAGGAATCAACAAGTAATGTTACCATGGCAACTTAAAACATTAGTCCGGACTCAGAACTAAGGTTGAGTTTATTTGAACTACTATATTCGTCATCTTCCTTTGTTATTTATTGACAGAATGCACAATCTGCCATAAATGAATTGATGGTGCACTCCTTGTTGCTTATTGCTAGCTATGTCTAATTCTGGAGTTAACAAATAAGCTTCATTGATGTGATGATAATGTATGTTTGCTTTTCTTGTGTTCAGGAAAGAACAATTGACTGATCTTAATGTGAGGTGCTATTTTGGTTTTATGAATGTTCTTCCCTGATGTACATGAATGGGACTTTCTGGTTTGGCAATGAATAATTTTTTGGGTCTCTTGATAAGAATATATGAATGTGATTTAAAAGAGCCATGACAAAGATTTTCTAGGAGCTGCATGATTAGTGCGCACAATAACGCCTCAAGAGGCGCCACCAGGTGGCGCCCCAGCCACTAGTAACTTAAAAAGCTACCAACTTTAATCACACACAAAGCAACGATATGATGTAGAGTCGATTGATTTATGTTTTTTTTCTCTCGAGATAACACAGAGCCTGCGTTCGAATGAAAGGGTCCTTCTCAGCTCCAGCTCATATGAGCTCAGGTGAACAGTAAAATTAGAAAAAAACTAATCAAAATATTCTGAAATATTTGGTGTCAAACTTTGACAAAAATTTCTATTGCTTGTAAAGTTTTATCATGAAATGACATTCATGGATGTCGTGAAAAAAAGGATGCTCTAAAATTCTTTTGAAGCAACGATTTTTTTTCTACAACTTGTACGAATACCATTCTTTGATGAAACTTTGCAAGCATTAAAAATATTTGTCAAAGTTTGCAACAAAAAAAACAGATTTTTTTAAATTTATTTTAGTTTTTCATTTCTAATCTTACTGACTTATATGAACTTGAGCTCAGTTAATCCGCGTCTGTGTTTGAATCCTTTTATACAAAAAATGATTTACAACCCAACAGTCCAAAACTAGGCCGAAACAACCAAGCACTCAAGACAAGGCTACGACACACACAACCAAGCACTCAAGACAAGACTACGACACACACTACAGCACACACCACCGGTTCAGTGGGACAACGTGAGACTTGGCATCACCGTATTTTGTCCATTGAATCTGACATCTATCCAAAGACCAAGCTCCCGCTACCCTGCCTGTTCTCGACAGTTATTGAAACTTCTAGCCTGTCCAAAAGTCTTTTAACCAATATGGCATGCAGCAGCACATGGGGCTACCGCGCGCGGCTAAATTTCATGCTTTGACCTTTTTCTGAAAGTTAATCGAAATTTGACTCTAGTTTGTAAAAATTTCGGGATCTAACATTTTTGCTACTGTCAAGGTCCATGGCAGTAGGGTATAACAGCCTAGCACTAAGGACCCTGACGGTAGGGTTGCATACTCTACTGTAAAATTTTCCTAAGTATGAAACACAGTGCATACTCGTACCTACCGCCGGGCACCTTGGCGGTAGAGGTGTACAGCCTACCATCAGTCTGTTTGGCGGTAGGAATGTTTCTTACCACCAAGGTCCCTAGTGGCAGGCTGTTACACCCTACCGCCATGGACCCTGGCGGTAGCGAAAGGGTCAGATCCTGAAATTTTTATAAACTAGGGTCAGATCTCGATTAACTTTAAAAAAAAGTTAAAATACAAAATTTACTCATGCGTGCGTACATTACATACATGATGAGTGGCAACTGGCGACTGATATTTATCACGACAACTGCTTTGTCCTTTTTATCGCAGATTCACAGTTTAGCATGATTCTTTTTAAGTTAGCATGAAGTGACTCTTTTTGGTTACGCCACCTAGCATGGCGTTGGGTTGCATGGGGACATCATGGTCCATGACGTTTACCTCTAGTCTAAACGCCACTGTCGCCAGAGACACCAAGTCCCACGGGGAAATGCGGGAGAGAAAACGCCATGTGGAGCGACGCACCGGCCGCGCGCTTTCCCACGTGTCTCCTTGGACCCATGAGCTGCCTTCCTTCTTTTATCCCCTTGCCTTATCCATCCCCGATAGTATCTTCTCCATCATTCCTTCTTTCCTGCTCACAGCGAAGCGCCTCCGTCGTGGTCTTCTGTCTCCGCCGAAACGAGCTGGCCCAACCGTGGCACTACCTCACCGTCCTGCAGCTCCTCCTTTCCCTTCCCATCCCGGATCCCCCTCCTCTCTTCGCCCCCATTTTAATGATATGTCTCCGTCGTATCTATAATTTTTGATTGTTTTATATCAATATTATACAAGTTTTATATACTTTTGGCAACTTTTTATATGATTTGTTGGACTAACCTATTGATCCAGTGCCAAGTGTTAGTTCCTCTGTTTTCTGCATGTTTTTTGTATCGCAGAATATCCATATCAAACGAAGTCCAAACGCGATGAAAATTTACGAAAAATTATTTTGAAATATATATGATTTTTGAGAGTTGGAATTGCCGCAAACGGAGGCCCACATAGGGCACAATACACCTGGGCACGCCAGAGGCCCTTGGCGCGCGATGGTGGGTTGTGCCCACCTCGTACGTCGGTTGGACCTCTACTTCGGGCGCAAGGAAGCTTATATCCGGAAAAGATCGTGTTAAAATCTCAGCGCAATCGGAGTTACGGATCTCGGGAATATAAGAAACGGTTTTCGGCCAGATCTTGGGAACGCGAAACAGAAGAGTATAGAGAGGGAGATCCAATCTCGGAGGGGCTCCCGCCCCTCCGCTGCCTTGGAGACCATGGACCAGAGGGGGTCCCTCCTCCCATCTAGGGGGGGGGGGCAAGGAAGAAGAAGGAGGAGGGGGACTCTCTCCCTCTCGCTTCCGGTGGCGCCAGAGTGCCACCGGGGGCAACGATCGGGACGGCGATCTACATCAATAATCTTGCTATTGTCAACACCAACTTTCTCCTCTTTGCATCGGTGTAACACCTCTTCTGCCCGCTGTAATCTCTACTTAAACATGGTGCTCAACTCCATATATTATTTCTCAATGATCTATGGTTATCCTATGATATTTGACTAGATCTGTTTTGTCCTGTGGGATAATCGTGATCTTGGTTGGTATGATTGTATATTTTATTTATGGTGCTGTCCTATGGTGCCCTCCGTCTCGCGCAAACGTGAGGGGCCCTCGCTGTAGGGTGTTGCAATATGTTCATGGTTTGCTTATTGTCAGTGTTGCGAGAGTGACAGAAACTTAAACGCGGATAGGTGGGCTATGGCATATGGGAGTAAAGAGGACTTGATACTTAATGATATGGTTGGGTTTCACGACATGATCTTTCGTAGTTGCAGATGCTTGCTAGAGTTCTAATCATAAGTGCATATGATCCAAGTAGAGAAAGTATGTTAGCTCATGCCTCTCCCTCATATAAAATTACAAGAATGATTACCGGTACTTGTTATCCATTGCCTAGGGATAAATGACTTTCTTATTGACAAAAGCTTTCCACTTTTATTAGCTTGCAATTTATTCGTAGTTTTATTCCCGCAAAGTACTCGTAGATTTATTCCTACAAAATAGTTTCATACTTGTTTCCGGTAAAGCAAATGTCAAGCGTGCGTAGAGTTTTAACTGTGGTCGATAGAACTTGAGGGAATATTTGTTCTACCTTTAGCTCCTCGTTGGGTTCGACACTCTTATTTATCGAAAAAGACTACAAATAATCCCCTATACTTGTGGGTTATCAAGACCTTTTTCTGGCGCTGTTGCCGGGGAGCAATAGCGTGGGGTGAATATTCTCGTGTGTGCTCGTTTGCTTTATCACTAAGTAGTTTTTATTTTCTGTTCTAAATTGTTCTCTATCTTTAGTTATGGATATGGAACACGAAACACCAAAAAAATTAGTGGTACTTGCTACTCATGGAGATGGGGAACCTCCTAAAACCTTCGATGCTCATTATGTGAAAAATAGTATGCACTACTTTGATAATCCTAAGAAAACCCCATTCAACTTGATAATGGGAGTAACGTTGTATCAACGTGAATACTTTAGGGATTATCGCTTGACTCAGAAGGGAAAAATTTTATGGGATCAAATTGAAATGTTGCAATGGTATGCTTGGGATTTATGCCAGAGATATGATTATACTTGTTGCTCTAGGATGAATGCTCCACATCTTCCCTTTTCATGTGAATTTTATAATAATGAAACCTTGGCTTCTTATGCTAGAGGTATATATGATTACTATGATGTGGAACGAATAGAATAATTTGTTGCTTTTAAGGGTGCTTATGAAATTGAATCTTTATTTGAAAAATATGAAGCTTTTGATGATGATGTTGATGTGGAACGAATAGAAGAATTTGTTGCTTTTAAGGGTGCTTATGAAATTGAATCTTTGTTTAAAAAATATGAAGCTTTTGATGATGATGTTTATAGACCTGAAAATTTTGCTAGCCTTAAATATTGTTATGATGATTATAAATTCAATTCCGATATTGATGAATTTATTGAGAAAGTCTCCGCTGTCCAAGAAGAGACTAATATTTTGCAGGAGTCTATGAAAGAAGAAATTGATGAAACTGTGAGCTCATTGAATGAAAAAGATGATGATGAGAGCAAAAGAAGGAAGATCGGATTAGCTACCCGTGCCCACCTTCTAATTATATTAACTCTTCAACTCGTACATTATTTAATTTCCCTTCATGCTTATCGAAGGATGATTGCCATGATAATTGCTATGATCCCATTGATTCGTTCGAAATATCCCTTTTTGATGATGCTCGCTACGCTTGTGGCCATGATGCCAATACGAATGATGCTTATGGAGATGAACTTGCTATAGTTCCTTATGTTAAACATGAAATGGTTGCTATTGCACCCACACATGATAGTCATATTATCTTTTCGAATTCTCCAAAATACACTATATTGGAGAAGTTTGCACTTACTAAGGATTATATTGATGGGTTGCATTTTGCTACTACACATGATGATTTTGATGAATATAATATACATGTGCTTGCTGCTCCTACTTGCAATTATTATGAGAGAGGAGCTATATCTCCACCTCTCTATGTTTCCAACACGATAAAATTGCAAGAAACTTCTTATACTATGTATTGGCCTTTACTTGATGTGCATGAATTGTTCTTGTATGACATGCCGATGCATAGGAAGAGAGTTAGACTTCATCATTGCTTAATATATGTTGTTTTGTGCTCACTACTAAATGCCAAATCATTGTTAATTAAAATTGGCTTTGATATACCTTGGGATCCGGATGGATCCATTACTTGAGCACTTTATGCCTAGCTTAATGGCTTTAAAAAAACGCTGCCAGGGAGACAACCCGAAAGTTTTAGAGAGTCATTTATTTCTGTTGAGTGATTTTTTATAGTTTAAAAACAAAACAAAATATAGAGGGGAACTTAAAACTTCACAAAAAGAAAGTGAAAGTGAGATAGACGAGCATTGTGAAAGTGGGGGACGTCCTTGAACTTTGTTAATGCCCATGGAAACTTTGTGAATCGTAATTATAGAAACTTTTCAACAAAAATAATTATCCCCTTGTACAATTCCATTGTATTATAAAAATAATGTGCAACGATTTTCCTATAGGATGTTTAGATTGCTTGTTGGTTTGTGCGGTGCAAAACAAAAACTTCGGCTGTAGTGCTTGACTTTACATTTTTTACTGGAACGTCAAACGGTTCTGAAACTTTTGCACTGTCTTTCCATACAAATTTTTTATTTTTCCTAATTGTTTCAGAATTTTTGGAGTAGCAGAGATATGGTGAATGTTCAGATTACTACAGACTATCCTGTTTAAGACAGATTCTATTTTTGATGCATTGTTTTGCTCGTTTTGATGAAACTATATATTTTTATCGGAGGTATAAGCCATGGAAAAGGTATATTACAGTAGCTAAAATGCAAAAACAAAATATGAATTGGTTTGCAATAATACTTAGAGTAGTGATTCGCTTTTTGTACTAATGGATTTTACCGAATTTTCTGTTGAGTTTTGTGTGGATGAAGTGATCAAAGATCGATGAGGTCTCAATGTGAGGAAAAGGAGGAGAGGCAAGAGATCAAGCTTGGGGATGGCCAAGGCACCCCAATTAAATATTCAAGGATACTCAAGCGTCTAAGCTTGGGGATGACCCGGAAGGCATCCCATCTTTCTTCAACAAGTATCGGTATGTTTCCGGTATCGTTTCGTTCACGTGATATGTGCAAATCTTGGAGCATCTTTTGCGCTTAGTTTTTACTGTTCTTTTATGCACCATGCTAGTATGAGATAGTCCATGGTTGATTTATAGGATGCTCATTGCACTCCACTTATATCTTTTGAGTATGGCTTTATAGAATGCTTCATGTGCTTCACTTATATCATTTGAAGTTTGGATTGCCTGTTTCTCTTATTTGATGAATGCTTTCTTTCTTCATTTATATTTATTAGAGCATGGTCTTTTGTTGAAAGAATGAAACTCTCATTCTTCACTTATATCTGTTTAGAGAGTCAACGGGAATTGGTCAATTGCATGGTTAGTCATAAAATCCTACATAAAACTTATGGATCACTGAGTATGATATGTTTGATTCCTTGCAATAGTTTTGCGATATAGAAATGATAATATGTGGGAGGCACTAGTAAACGGTTGTGGTTAGTAAGAATATTGGTGTTAAGGTTTGTGATTCCCGAAGCATGGATGTATAGTCTCTCGTTATGCTATGATGTTGGAACATGATTTATTACTAGATCATTCAAGGCGCGCGTTGCTCCTCCCGTCTACTATGCACTATAATATTATTGATAGGTGGAATTATATTAGAGATATTTTACTCTAGCAAAATTAGTGTATGAATTATGATATAACATGTATCTTATTAGTAATGTTTATGTAGGAATATGTTAGTGAAGTCCGACCAGGGAAGTAACGTGGCATTTTTGCGTTTGATGCAAAATTTAAACATTATTAGGCCCCATACCAGATGTGCAAAAATATTATTATTATTATCATCATCAATCATTAAGGTAGTATAACTGATTATCCGACAAACAATAGATGGTATTTCCCCCAGAAATCACATCTTGCCAAAAAATTGTGCTCTGTTAATACGTCGATGCCTGACCACCTGTACATTTCCATGCACGTCTATTTTTCTGGTAGCATACAAGGAATTTATTTAAATATATATAGTGAAGCATATAGAAAATGTCTCCCATAAGATAAATTACCAAAGCCTGATCATATGTGTGTTCTTATATGCTAGAAGTTTTAGAGAAAACACAGAGAACTCTGAAGGCGACACACGATCAGCCTCGAACGACCTCTCTAAGCACTAAAATCAAAAGCACATAGGTCACCTTTTGCAAGCTTGGTTTCTTTTTTTGATTGTACTTCGTTGGTTGTTTGATGGTTGTGTAAACTGATAAGTTCATCAAAATCTAGTAGTTTTGGTTCTCCTACAGTTTTACTACAGTTTTGGTTCTCCTACAGTTTTACTGCAGTTTGATGGTTGTGTAAACTGATAAGTTCATCAAAATCAAAAGCACACATATTTCCTTATTTTACCGCAGTTTATCAATTGGTGGTTGTGTAAACTGATAAGTTCATCAAAATCTAGTAGTTTTGGTTCTCCTACATCAGACAAATATATTGAGCGACAAAACAATACATACAATTGCTTCCAGAGGTTTAAGAAGATTATTTCTTCAGATATCAAGCTTGAATTCATTCACAAAAAAGAGCTTAAATTATAATCATCCGTGATCATTGAGGATAAACTACAATACTATGATTGGTTCTTTGTGCAAATATATATTACATGCATACAAGGTAAGATTTGCATTATCGAAATGGTCCAAATATTCCAAACAAACTGCTCAATGCAGCCCACTTAGAAATATTTTAGTTGACCATTTAATTTGACCCCACAATCACAAGTATGCCATAGAGTTAATATATATTTTAGAAAATAGTTAACTCAAGCATGCTTACTAAGAAATTCCTTATCATGTCATGCACTGACATATATCATCAGCTCTGAAAAACTTGCAGCAGTATAAAATAGACAAAAACTTACTGTTGAAGTACAAGGAGACCAGTTCGTAGCCATATTAGCATCACAATGTTGGTGAGGGTAATCTTCTAAAAAAACGTGGGTAATAACCTAAAAGGTATTGTTTTCGGATTGGGCGATCTCAAGAATATACCATGATAGGAAATTAGCACAAACTTTTGAAATTTGCTAAACCAAGTCAAAGAAAAGCAAACTTATGTAGTAAGTGTTACGCTGACCTCCATGGCTAGCATCTACCTCGAGATCAACTCCCGTGAAAGGTTGCCTCAGAGCACTTCATCTCCCCTGCCGCAATCACATCATATTTCTCATGACGACCAAGTTATTAACTCATACTTCATGTGAACCCAAAAGCCAGCATAATTGACAATCTAACAGCCATCCATGAGAAATTTGTGGCACATAAAAAAACTTGGGGGGGGGGGGGTCTCACTATGGTCCTCCCAGCCGCCGGTCACCAGTAACCACCATTTTGTCAATCTTCCTCTCACCTGCCGCCTCTCTGAAGGAGAGGCTCCTGCCTCATGAATCCACAGCAACTAGTGGCAAGGTGTGCATGCTTACATGAATAAAGACACATCTTCCCAAAGGCCATCTGAAAATTTAACAGGTAAGCTTGATCAAAAAATGCTTACATGAATGAAGACACATCTTCCCAAAGGCCAAATAAGTCATCTACATGCCAGCAGGATTCAGAAAGACACAGAGGAGAAAACAGGCACATGAGTACAGTACAGACTAAGCCTTCTGGTTGACTGGACTGTGTACCTCTACTTCTTAGAAATTGGATGTATGTACAGATAGAAATGGCAATACAACCAGAACCCAATTACTCGAACTGAAAATCAAATATACACATTAGAATCCCCGGATGCGAAACTGAATCTGTACAGTATATATAAATAGTTACTTGACTAACGTGTAAATTAGTACTGTGGAGTAGGAGCTCAACCACAGTACCTTGTACCAAAAACTCATACATCTGAAATGAAAGAGGAAGGGAAACGTGGATGCTTTCTAGTCACTGGCCAATGAACACAACACGAACACAATGACTTCAAAAATTGATAGAACTGGAGGGATAATCCTACTACCTGGTTGCTGTTAAATTCAGAATGGGCGTTAGCAACATCATCATGAAGTGAAATGGAATCAGATGTGTAGGGCAGATTTTCCCGATAAACCTTAGCCTTGACCTTTTCCCTGCGGCCAGCTGTCAAATGCATCGATAGCTGGGACATCGAACTGGAATCAGGAAGCGGGAGTTCTTCACCGCAGCGTTGTCGTTGCCTGCCTGTTACCTTCAAGGATGTCTTCATCAAGGGGCGTCCGCCACCGCTGCCTCAATATGGTTGCGAGTGTAGTGCTGCCCCTTCACATCTTCCTTGCGCATCGGCGACATCTCTCTCAAGTTGGCAGCACAGAGCACTCCAATGATTCACCCTCGATCATAAGAGAGGAGGGATCGGGAGGGACGGGGTTTGGGGATGAGTGGAAACGACGACTGCAAGAGTAGTGGCGGCCCAGAGGGAAAAGGAGATCCACGGAGGTGGCTGCGGCGGCGACATACCTTGGGAACCAGCATCGTCGTGCCTCCTTCTCTCATACTCTGTAGGTTTTTCTCCGCATCATGTCGATTCGCTCTGTGCAGGTGTGTGAAGAGGTTGCTGTAGGCCCATTCGGCCCAATCTATTCAGAGCGCCGAAAAAAGTGACCGGAGCAGTGGCCCAGGATGGTTAGCGATCGTTATTAGCCAACAGAACCGGATTAGGAGGGATTCACAGCTCATCCACCGGCCAAAAATGCTGTAAACTGGCAATCCAACGGCTGGGAGCACTGATGCCTTGAGAGGGCTGGAAAGGTGCTCAGTTTTAATGTATCTAAATTGATTGTCTTCCTTATGAGTGGCGGTCGAGGACGAGCGATGGTCTATTCCTACCAATTTATCCCCCTAGGGGCATGCATAGTAGTACTTTGCTATGAGGGCTAATAAACTTTTGCAATAAGTATATGAGTTCTTTATGACTAATGTGAGTTCACAGATTATACGCACTCTTACCTTTCCACAATTTGCTAGCCTCTACGGTACCGTGCATTGCCCTTTCTCACATCGAGACGTGGTGCAAACTTCGTAGGTACATCCAAACCCCGTGATATGATACGCTCTATCACACATAAGCCTTATTGTATCTTCCTCAAAACAGCCACCATATCTACCTATTATGGCTTTTCCAGGACCATTCCGAGATATATTGCCATGCAACTTTCACCGCTTCCGTTTGATGACTTGAGCATTCATTGTCATATTGCTTTGCATGATCATATAGCTGACATAGTAGTTGTGGCTCAGCCACCGTTCATCATTTTTCTTACATGTTACGCTAGATCATTACACATCCTGGTACATTGCCAGAGGCATTCATATAGAGTCATATTTTGTCATAGGTATCGATTTGTAATATTTATTTTCTTCTGAGTAATAAGTAAATAGAAGTGTGATGATCATCATTATTCATTTTTAGAGCAGTGCCCCAGTGAGGAAAGGATGATGGAGACTAGGATTCCCGCACAAGTCGGCATGTGACTCCGGACAATGAGAAAAAATAAATAGAACATAATAAAATAATAAAAGGGGCATTGTTAGTATCCTTTACCACACTTGTGCTTAAAAGTAGCATCATGTTCTTCATATGGAGAGTCTCCTATGTTGTCACTTTCATATACTAGTGAGAATTTATCATTAGAGGATTAGATGCACGCCCACTTAGTTTTCATATTGAGCTTTCATACACTTATAGCTCTTAGTGCATTCGTTGCATGGCAATCCCTACTCCTCATGTTGATATGGATTGATGGGCATCTCCGTAGTCCGTTGGTCAGCCGCATTGATGTGAGACTTTCTTACTTTTCTATCTTCTCTATATTTATCATTATCATTATATTCTATTCCACCCATAGTGCTATATCCATGGCTTGCGCTCATGTATTGCGTGCGGGTTGAAAAAACTGAAGCGCGTTAAAAAGTATGAACCAATTGCTCGGCTTATCATCGCGGTTGTGCATGATAAATACTTTTTGTTAAGAAGACAGAGCATGGCAAGACTATATGATTTTGTAGGGATAGCTTTCTTTAGCATTGATATTTTGAAAGACACGATTTTTTGCTGGGATTCCTGAGTATTGATGTCTTTATGTCAAATTATAGACTATTGCTTTGAATCACTTATGTCTTAATATTCATGCCATGATTTGATATATGATCAAGTTTTTGCTAGGTAGCATTCCACATCAAAAATTATCTTTTTTATCATTTACCTACTCGAGGACGAGCAGGAATTAAGCTTGGGTATGCTGATACGTCTTCGTCGTATCTATAATTCTTGATTGTCTCATGCCAATATTATAGAAGTTTTACATACTTTTGGCAACTTTTTATATGATTTATTGGACTAACATATTGATGCAGTGCCAAGTGCTAGTTCTTATTTTCTCCATATTTTTTGTATCGCAGAGTATCCATATCAAACGAAGTCCAAACCCGATGAAAATTTACGGAGAATTATTTTTGGAATATATGTGACTTTTGGGAGTTGGAATCACCGCAAACGGAGGCCCACACAGGGCACAATACACCAGGGGGCGCCAGAGGCCCCTGGCGCGCGGTGGTGGGTTGTGCCCACCTCGTATGTCAGTTACCATGAGCAGCAGCAGGAGGACCTTGTACCACTTGTATGCCGATGCCAGGTTGACAGTGCCCCACCTCATACACTGATTGCAATATAGCGTCGGTCGCTTTGCACTCTGCTTCGGTCCTCAAATAACATTGCCAAAGAAGGAAGAGGAGAGACAAAGACCGGCATGGCGTGGGAAGGCAGCTATGGCGCCCACGGATGACGAGCGGCCGCCACTACACATCCTCTTTTTTCCCTCCCTCATTCCGGGCCACCTCATTCCGATGGCCGACATGGCCGCACTCTTCACGGGATGTGGCGTCAGGTGCACCATCCTCACCACCCCCGTGCAACACTCCACGATCCACTCCATCGTCAACCATGCCAGCAGCAATGACGACACCTCTTCCCAACCGATTCACGTCGCCGTCATGCCTTTCCCCGACGTCGGGATCCCGCCGACAGCCCAGAGCGACACATGCCTTGAATCCCAGGGAGATAAGAGCATCTCCAGCCATTGGCCCCCCTGGGGGGGGGGGGCGAGTAAAATCGCCGCCTAGGGGCCAGCCAATGCTAAAAATTGGCGTGGGGGCTTTTGGGTTCCTGGCCGTTGGCCCCAGGGTCGATCCCAGAAGGCGTTTTAAAAAAAAGGAATTCGGCTAAAGTTCGGCAAACTAGACAAAGATACGGCTAAAGTTCGGCGAACATGACATTACATAACAAAGTTTAGTAAAAAAACGGCTGCACTAAAACTATGGGCCAAAGAACGCGCTGAGCGCGGTGAAGTCACCGACGTCGCCGTCATCCCCGACGTCGTCCTCGTCGACCTTCTCCTCCTTGACACGACCGCCCTTGCTGTACCCCTGCCCGGCGTCGCCCCGGTTGACCGGCGGCGGCGCGTTATCATCGAGGACGACGACGCCTCCCTCGTCGCGGTCACGGCACCGAGCGGCAAACTGCTCGTAGGCGCGGCACTGGCGCTCCTGCTCCGTTCGCGCCAAGTCTTCGCGCTCCCACTTCAAGGACGCCGCGTCGTCGAGCTGCTCCTTCACGCCGTCGGCGAGCCCTGGCTCCGTCTTCACGACGGCGAGCCCCTGCTCCGTCTTCACGGCGGCGAGCCCCGGCTCCGTCTTCGGTTTGACGTAGTGGGGAGGAGCCGAGGAGGAGGCGCGCCCGCCATCCTCGTTGATGATGATGCCACCGCAGAGGGTGAGTCGGCCGAGCGGCATCTCTGCTGCGGGCTCGGGTTTGACACCGAACACCGCCGGCGAGCCGGAGGAGTGGGAAATGGAGCCGGAGGAGGAGTGGGAGGACCATGACGAGGAGGAGCCGAACCTCCTCGGCATCCATTGCCCGGTGCTCCGGCGGGGGACCAGGGCTGCGGCTGCGGCAGGGTATGTCAGCGGCGGGTCGTTGCCGCGCTCCAGGTGCTGGAGAACCTCGTGTAGCATGCGGCCCGAGGCACCCACCACAGGCAGCGCCCCTCGTTGTTCTTGACGACCCCACCACCGGCGCCCCATTGGTGGAGGCCAGCCGCCGCTCCTGCCTGTGCTGGAAGTATGCCGCCCACACCTCGTGGTTGTCAGTGGCATACTGCGGGAGGGCGCTCATCGGCGAAATAGTCGGCGCACGTTGATGTCGGCACCAGGGGAATGGGGATGCCACCGGCACTGAGCCTCCACCCGCCCGGCCCTGCGCGCATGTTGGGTGGCGCCGGGATGTTGTCCTCAAAGAGAAGATACGCCTCCCACCCATGCAGCGAGCGTCGGCCAAAGCCGTTGGCCGCCGCCGCGTCGCCGGGGAATCGCTTGCCCATCGTCGATGCTGGGCTTGGGGAGAGAGGGAAGGATCGTCGGCGGCGGCTGTGCACAGGGAGATAGAGGTAGAGCATGGCGGGGTGTGGCCAGAGGCGAAGGGGAGGCATTGCTTTTATAGTCGGGCGCCATGTCTACGTGTGCCGGGAGGGGGGGCGTCGCCGCGCCGCCTATGAGGAATCAATGGAAGGCTGACCGGCGGTAGCCTTGCCATTGATTCCCTGCGAAAAACCGATGCGTTGTGAGGATGATGAGGCGAGTGTCGCTGATGTGGCGAGCCCGCGGTTAGTTCGTGCCAAAATCTGCGTGCAGCGGGCCTTGTATCCCAGGGAGATAAAGGAAAGTTCCACCAGGTGGTGGAGCTACTTCGGGAGCCCTTCGAGTGGTTCCTAGCCGACTGCCACGCCGACGTCGACGCCGTGGTCAGTGGACGTCGTGGCTGCATATGATGTCCCACATCTCATGTTCCTCGGTATGAGTATGTTCGCCCAGTCCGCATTGTCGCAGGAGCATAGTCGCCATCTACACGACGACAACGATCCTGATGCTATGGCACTACTAGGGAAAAGCCTAGCAGTAGCACAGGTCTAAGGGCTATCAGTGGCATGGCACTACTAGGGAAAATGTTATATACAGAACTTTAGTAGTAGCGCTTGTTAAAAGAGCACGCTACTGCTAGATATAGCAGTAGCGCGTGCAAAATAAGCGCGCTTCAGATGGACATATATCAGTAGCGCGTCTGACCGAAAGCTCGCTACTACTAAAATTCCAATCACTTAGCCGATGGGCTACACATAGTAGTAGCGATCTTCCAAAAACCGCGCTACCGCTAATAAACTTATAGCAGCGCGTTTATGTGTAAATCGCTACTGCTAATGAAAATAAAATGAAATGGAAAACGAATAGAGAAGTAAATGAAGATGAAAGAAATAGAAAAAGGAGAAAGGAAAAATATAAAATGTAAAGAGAAATAAATGAAAAAGGGAAAAAATGATGAAGACGTAGCAGTAGCGCACTCTCTAAAACGCGCTATAGCTAACTTAGCTATAGCGCATTTTCTGTAACGCGCTACTGTTACTTTTGACTTAAGCAAAAACGGTTTCCCCCCTGGCCACCACTTCTCCCCCAAATCGATCCCTCGCTTCGCCGCCGTCTCCCCCACTTCACCGTCGCCCCCACTTCGCCACCTTCTCCTGCCGGCGTCGACGCCGCGCTCATCCTCACGGTCGCCGTCCGAGGCCGCCCAGCCTCACCGCCGCCGCCTCTCGGGCCGCCCTCAACCTCACCGTCACCTCCCTCGACCTCACCGCTGCCGCCCTCGACCTCACCGCCCTCGAGCCAGCCATGACTGCCACGTCCCGATCCTGAGCCCGCCCACCCCGCCCCTACCTCCATCGCCAAGCACCTCCCTGCCACCGTTTCTCCCCTCTCTGTAAGGCCCCCAACCCATCCTTTTTAGTTAATAGATGTTAATGTTAAGTGGTAGATAATGTTGATGTTTTTTAGTTAGGGTAATAATGGACGATGTTAAGTAGTAGATAATGTAGATGTTAATTAGTTCAGTATGGTTTAGTTTTTGAATTGAGTTTGTTTAACTAGATGTTAATTAGGGCAGTAGGGTTTAGTTTAAGTAAAGTTTAGTTTAGTAGTTAACTAAATATAATCTATATTTGGTTTTTGAATTGAGTTTGAGAGAGCATGTATGATCTGTGTAGATTTTCTTGAAGTGTCAAACGCTATAGGACGTGCAAATTTGAAGTGGTCAGGATATATGCAAATTCCTCAATTGTGTTTGCCCATGTTTCGATTGTGCCCAAATGGCCTTTTGTTGTTTCCAGGGAATGAAGCTGAGTGGCCTATGTTTTGTTGAAATGTTGATTCATTTCCATGCTGGCAAATTTCAGGTTCTCGATTTGTCCACTTTTTAGCAAAGGTCATGCCGAAATTTTCCGTGAATTTCGGCATGACTTGTGCTACAAACTAGGACATATCGAGTGCGCGGGATTTGCCGCACCAGGAAGGAGTCAATGTTCCTGCAAAACATAGGCCTTTTGTATGTCATTATTCATTTTATTAGGTCTAGAATTAATTTCTAGATTTAATCGTAGGAAACATGGCTAGCAACGATGAAGGACATGGTTCTGGTGATTGCGACGACGTCTACCGGGCGGCAGACGAATTTTTTAGCCTTGCCGACAATCAACCGGTGGCATCAGGGACTGAGACTGACACGCAGACCGGTGCTGAGACTGAGACTGGCGCTGAGACTCAGACCGGTATCGAGACCGGCGCTGAGACTGAGACCGGCGCTGCCTCAGGGAGCGAAGCCGGTGTAGAACCGAAAGCAAAGAGGCAACAACTTCCTAACAAACTCAAGACTACTAGACTGGTGGTCAGGGAGGTGGACGAAGGCAATTTTGAGCCAAAGGCGTCCGAGGAAGCGCGTCGATGCTAAGGAAATCAAATAGGCTGCATCGTATGGACAACCACCACCATCAACGATGAGAAACTACCGAGGATAGAAAATATGAGGAGCTCCCTCCTAAAGAAGTTTCACTAGATATTCTTGTTCCCTGGCCGGAATGAGAAGGATTATGAAGATCCAGATGAGGACCCGACAATGAAGAAGATAAACAAACACGCCATGACCAAGTTTAGCAACGCGTTGGCCACCTGGAAAAATCGAGTGAAAGCAAAGATCATCGACAAGAAGGAACCCTACTCTGAGATTGTAAAGGATAATCCGACAATCACGGAAGAGCAGTTTCAAATATTCAAGGAGGCTTGCGAGGCCGAAGCCGCCAAAAAAAGTCTCAGTACATGAAGGGGCTTCAAGAGAGGAACATTGGGAGCCACCACCTCGGAAGCCGTGGTTACGGCGGAAAGAGGTCCAAATGGGCCAAGGAGGACGCGGAAGCCACGAGTCTTGGCATCCCAGACCCCTTGGAGGATTTCACCGTCCTGCAGGAGCGTGATGTCCTCAGGGCCCGGCACCGTTGGGACACGGTGAAGAAGGTTTACGAGACAACACCGGTTATTACGGAGTTCATGAGACTGCAGGTAATTTTATTTTCTGATCAATTCGACTGCACACGTTAGTCATATTTATAAATGATCCTTGTGCCTTTTGCAGAGAGAGAAGCACCGGATTGCGGCCGAAAGCGAATCGCCGTCTGAGGCATTGGTGAGGCCCAAGTGGGACACTCCATTCAACCGCGCTTTGAACATATTGAAACGACAACCGGTGGATACTCGACCGTCGTATGGACGCGTGCACGGTGTCGGAGGCGGCGCCACGTGGAAGAAGTACTACCATGAGACCACGGAGGAGAGAAAGGAAAGACGGAGGTTAACTGAAGAAAACATCGACAAGAAGGTTGAGATTGTGGTTGAGAAGAAATCATCTCAGACAGTCGCAACAGCGGTAGCTGCCGCAAAATAGGTGGTTGCAGATTTGTCTACTTCCTTGGTGACGGGCGTTATCAATTGGACAAGGAAAAATCTAGAAAAAAATGACGAGGACTTTCCCCGTGCCGACTTCTTGGGGAGCAGCTCGACTAGCGTTGCACCAGCACCTGCTCCCGCACCGTTTCCCTCACCTACTCCCGCACCGGCTCCCGCACTGGCTCCCGCACCGGCTCCCGCACCGGACATGCTCGGTGGTGCTTCATCTTTGGCTGAGCTCGACGCCCTCACGGTATCTGTCACACCGGCCCCCTTCAATATAAATGTATAATCTCCCGTTTTCGTTGCCTTTCGGATGTCTCACGTCACAGACTTTTCTTTGCAGGCCGACGGAAACCCGTGTACCATATTGTACACCATCAGCGACCAGAAGGTGGACGTGGGGAAGGCGATGATAATGAAGCCGAAGGAACCATTGTTCCACAGCCGGCCGATCCCCCCGAACGTCTTCAAGGTTACCGTGGCCAGTGTCAAACCGGGCCACGAGAATTTGCCTCCTCCAATACTAGCGGGGGACGACGATGAGACACCGCGGCGGCTTGGTGATTGTTGCAATGGGTGGGTCTTGTTGTGGCCAAAGAGTCTGCTTCATTTGGAGGCGGCCGGAGCACACCAACGAGCACGCAGCCTCAGCAAGGTATGAACATCAACACCCCACCTACCCAATTAGCGTCGGGTGTTGGGTTGGGTGATAGCGGACGGGGTAAGGAGGAGGCTCCATTAGTCGCTGATGACGTCGCCATGGATGAGGATGAGGACAATGATGGCGCTGAACAGTATGTCTATACTGGCGCCTCCTCAGGGTTTGAGCGTGATGAGTTGGTGCCTGAATTGCCGTCTCAACGTATTATGGACGACCTTCCAGTAGTAAAGAAGTCTAGGAAGAGAGTGAGGAAAGGCAAAAAAGTTGATTCTATGATCCAGCCGCCTCAGCAGCCTCGACTTCAGGACCGTATAGATATCCCCGATGCGGATAAATGGCATATCCCCGGTGAACCAATCCTACCTGCAACAGCGGTACGGGCCAGATTCGGTGATCTAAGGAGACTTCATGACGATGTGCTGCGGGTAGAGAAAGGCCTCATCGCCTCGAAAGATCCAGGATACCCACTCTATGTGGTTAACGTTTCGTGGCAAATGTCGTATGTCGACAGCTTCCCCGCGGATAAGTTCTTCCTTCGATTCGATTACATATTCGACATGTTTCACGTGAAGAAGCTGGATTTTACGTTTGTCCGCCTTTATGCCTAGCACATGAACTACATCATCGGGGTTGAGCAGATATCTAATATCTGTGTCGCTGACCCGTACTACATGCACGAGGGCTTCTTGGGAGTCTGCGCAAAGCACCGTGAATACGCGAGGGATTACATCGTCAATTTCATGCTCGCCAATAAGGACAAGGAGGCGATTCTCATGCCTTATCATCCCGTGTAAGTCATCCGCGCTGCTATCCTTCCTTCGATTTCAATCATTCATTTGCACGGTGGAGGCTAATTAATTTGAGGTGTACTTATTTTGCGCCGTGGAGGGCGCGCTGTCCTCATCATCCTCTACCCCCGATTCTCCCAAGCTCTTTACTTGGACTCGTTGAAGAACATTCACAAAAAGGATTACACCCACAGCAAGGATGTTCTCGACAGTGCTATGTTTTACTACCAAGCAAGGGGTGGAGAGGTCAGGGACAAGAAGACAAGGGGCGGCAGGGCAGCCTTCGGCCATAAGACCAACTTCTGCTACATCCAGCAACCGAACGATTCTCTTAATGATGGATTCTATGTCCTACACCACATGCTGGAGTACAGATGGGATCAACAGAACCTTCGCATGTCACCTAGATCCGGTGATGCCCATATTCTGCAATGGGCAAAGGACATAGGAGATATCGAGGATCATCGACTTCGAGCTGAGTTCTATAACATCCAGCGCGAACTTGCCCAAATCATCATGAAGGAGGTCATCAGAAAAACATGGATGTTCTACGAAGATGGACAAATGTTGCGGGAGTACGTCTAGACATGGATAGCCTCTCAGCGTCTCGACATGAAGCCTTTCACTAAGCTCATGGAATATCTCCCTGACTTGGATGGATGGAACGACATGTTGGAGTGATTGTCGATATATGACAATGTGTCCGTTTAGTCGATACTTTCTGTATGAAAAAACTTTGAGTTATGCACGGTGAAACTTTATTTGTGATGTAATTAAACCGTCCTCCTCCTCGACTAGCGAAAATCACTCTAGTTAGGGCATTTCGGGGTACGATGAACTTTGTTATTTATGCTTATGATATGTTGTTTCTATTTTTGCCAAGTCTGTCTCTTTCTGTTGCTCAACTATATATGTTGCATATCATCGACTCATGTGACGATGCAGGTACATAGATCATATATGGCGAACAAGTGCTACGCCAGGAGTATATATAAGACAAGTGGCCGGAGTGTCAGGCCGAGGTGTACCGGTTTCCGGTTTCCGAGTGACATGCAGTAGTTAGTTTAGGTTCACGCTAATGCGAGAGAGGGATACGAACTCATGTACTCAAAGTGATAGCTCTTCTCGCGTATATCATTGTTTAGATGGATGATGATGTATTTGCAAGTAATCGAGACTTGTATCGCTATTTTCGAGATGACGACGAGAGACCACTTTGTGTTGGATGATGATTATGATGATGACATGATTTGATGAGACTAATTGTATGTATATGCTATGATACACTTGTGTGTGTATGATATGCTAAAGATTATTGGATAAAGCCTATTCAAATACAAAACAAATACAAAACAAATATGTAGGGAAAAAAACTAATAAAACTAGTAGTAGCGAGAGGGGAAAATTTAGCAGTAGCTCCGCCTTACCAGTAGCGCTTCCCAGTAAACAGCGCTGTAAATAATACCAGCATCGCCCTTTTCTAAAGAGCGCTACAACTATTCATGTATAGCAACAGCGTGGGACAACAGGCGCTACTGCTATACATTAGCTGTAGCGCCTTATTAGTAGCGCCGGTCCCCGCGCTACTAATAGGGCCAAAACCTGCGCTGCTGCTAGGCTTTTCCCTAGTAGTGTGGGTAACGGTGCTACTGATACGGCGCTATAGCTAACGTTTAGCAGTAGCACGGTTTGACACGTGGTACTGGTTACGTACTTAGCAGTAGCGCTTTCCATACGGGCGCTACTTCTAAGTGCTTTAGCAGTAGCATTTCCCTCTCCAGTGCAAAAGAGCACTACTGATATATTTTCTCCTATCTTTTTTGACGTATTTGTGATGTTTTTGTACATGTTTTATACATTATTCTAATCATATCATAAAAATGCAATAGTCTCATCATATCATCCAACAGAAATCATGTCGTCACATCATAATCATGATATAGCTTTACAAGTTACATGGCATGTCTCATCATACATAATGTAGAGGTGTCGGTTTGTATCCCTCTCTCGCACTAGCATGAACCTAAACTAACTACTGGCTATTGCTCGGAAACCAGTACAGCTGGGCTTGACACTCCGGCCACTCGTCGTATACTCCTGTGTACGATCGAAAGTATGTCTACAGGGGGGTAATTAGACTACCTGACCAAATAAAAATCTATGCTTTTCCAAAGTTTAAGTCTTGGCAGATTTTAGCAACTTAGCACTAGTCAAGTAAGCAACCTACACATGCAAGTCTAAGAGTATAGCAGCGGAATGTAAAACATGCACATGAAGGTGAAGGGAGGAGTTTGGAGGGAGCTGATGACCCACAAGTGTAGGGGATCTATCATAGCTTTTCAATAAGTAAGAGTTTCGAACCCAACGAGGAGCAGAAGGAAATGATAAGCAGTTTTCAGTAAGGTATTCTCTGCAAGCACTGAAATTATCGGTAACAGATAGTTTTTTGATTAGGTAATTTGTAACGAGTAGCAAGCAATAAAATTAAATAAGGTGCAGCAAGATGGCCCAATCCTTTTTGTAGCAAAGGACAAGCCTGGACAAACTCTTATATGAAGGAAAGCGCTCTAGAGGACACATGGGAATTATTGTCAAGCTAGTTTTCATCACGATCATATGATTCGCGTTCGGTACTTTCATAATCTGATATGTGGGTGGACCGGTGCTTGGGTGTTGTCCTTACTTGGACAAGCATCCCACTTATGATTAACCTCCGTTGCAAGCATCCACAACTACAACAGAAGTATTAAGGTAAACCTAACCATAGCATGAAACATATGGATCCAAATCAGCCCCTTATGAAGCAACGCATAAACTAGGGTTTAAGTTTCTGTCACTCTAGCAACCCATCATCTACTTATTACTTCCCAATGCCTCCCTCTAGTCGCAAACAATGGTGAAGTGTCATGTAGTCGACGTTCACATGACACCACTAGAGGGATGACAACATACATCTCACCAGAATATCGAACGAATACCAAATTCACATGACTACTAATAGCAAGACTTCTCTCATGTCCTCGGGAACAAACGTAACTACTCACAAAGCATATTCATGTTCATAATTAGAGGGGTATTAATATGCATAATGGATCTGAACATATGATCTTCCACCAAGTAAATCAACTAGCATCAACTACAAGGAGTAATCAACACTACAAGCAACCGACAGGTACCAATCTGAGGTTTGGATACAAAGATTGGATACAAGAGATGAACTAGGGTTTGAGATGAGATGGTGCTGGTGAAGATGTTGATGGAGATTGACCCCCTCCCGATGAGAGGATCGTTTGTGATGACGATGGTGATGATTTCCGCCTCCCAGAGGGAAGTTTCCCTGGCAGAACAGCTCTACCGGAGCCCTAGATTGGTTCCGCCTCATGGCGGCGGAGTTTCTTCCCCAAAGCTTGCTTATGATTTTTTCCTCGACGAAAGACCTCATATAGCAGAAGATGGGCATCGGAGGGCCACCAGGGGGCCCACGAGGTAGGGGGCGCGCCCCACCCTGGTGGCTGGTGGGTGCCCCCCCTCTGGTACTTCTTGCGCTCAGTATTTTTTATATATTCTGGAAATAACTTCCATGGAGTTGCAGGACTTTTGGAGCTCTGCAGATTAGGTCTCTAATATTTGCTCCTTTTCCAGCCCAGAATCCCAGCTGCCGGCATTCTCCCTCTTCATGTAAACCTTGTAAAATAAGAGAGAATAGGCATAAGTATTGTGACATAATGTGTAATAACAGCCCATAATGCAATACATATCGGTATAAAAGCATGATGCAAAAGTGATGTAGCAGGAGCAAACGCAATGTAGAAATGGAGATTGTTGGCGTGGTTCTGATAGGTGGTGCTATCGTACATCCACGTTGATGGAGACTTCAACCCATGAAGGGTAACGGTTGCGCGAGTCCACGGAGGGAACCACCCCCGAAGGGTCCACAAAGCAGCAACCTTGTCTATCCCACCATGGCCACCGCCCACGAAGGACTTGCCTCACTAGGGTAGATCTTCACGAAGTAGGCGATCTCCTTGCCCGTACAAACTCCTTGGTTGTAACAGCCTGGTTTTCGCCCTTTTTTCTTTTCATTTATTTAGTTTTTTCTCAGTTTTTCTTTTTTGGAGTGGTTCTGTGGCCTTGCCACCTGGGAAATCAATGTCCCCCCTCCCAAGTGGCTCATCATTCTCAAAACCTTGCCAATATCATGTCACTTCACTGCTTGACCAAACCTGCAGCGATACTACACTTTTTTGGCCCGTTTTTCTTTTGATTTATTTAGTTTTTGCTCTATTTTTCTTTTTTGGAGTGGTTCTGTGGCCTTGCCACCTGGGAAATCATCGTCCCCCCTCCCAAGTGTCTCATGATTCTCAAAACCTTGCGATTATCATGTCACTTCACTGCTTGACCAAACCCTAATTTCTTTTTCTCAAGAATATTCCTTTTTCTATAAAAGGAATAACCTCATATGCCCTAGGTTGTGAAGCAACCCATATTTCTGTCCATCCAAAAATTCCCGAATAATTCTCATAATTTCTTTGGGTCATATGTTGCTCAAATGTGCCCAAACTTTCCTGTCCTAGCCCAAGAATAATTCTTAATTTCTATCCAGAGGGGCACTTTGTGAAGGAAGTGCCACCTATCCTTTTCTAATTGATCCCAAACCTTTTGGGCATTGTCTTATGTCCAAATCATTGCCTCATGCCAAAATTCAACTTTATTTGCCTAGCCAATCTTCCTCAGCAATTTTTCAAACTTTCTGTCACACAGAAGGCATTGTGAAGGAAGTACTAGCTAGGAGTTTCCAAATTAGTTGAAATTTTGCACACTCCTCCAAATTTCAGCTCCATCCCTTGATCTATGTGAGCACAGGATCAAATCTTTGATTCTGTCCATATTTTCAGGTTGTCAAGCAAGTATATTTTATATTGCTTCATTTTTCCTGAAAATTTAACAGAGTATTCTCCTACCCAAACAAAATCTCTACTCCTATTTTGGGATCAATTCTTAAAGCCAATATTTCTCTAGAATTTTTGCAAGTTTCTGGACAGAGAGAATAGCTGTGAAGGAAGTACCATTTGTGTGAATCCATTTGGCGCAAACTTTTTACAACATCTTCTAATGACCAAATCGCTAAGCCTTTCCAAATTTCATCTCAAGTGGTTACTCTATGTGAGTTAACCATCATGATTTTGATTCTGGACCCATAATGTGAGTTATAAAGCAACTATATTAGTTTGTGCTCCATTATTCCCCAAAACCTCCAGGATCATAGTCCTTCAGTAGATAATCATCCCAGACATAACCATTTGACCCAATCAGTTTCCTGTTGATCAGTAGTGCTCTGCCATGTTTGATGCAGTAAACTTCAGAGCCTAGTTACCATTTAACCATAGCACCCCAGATCCAGCCATGGACTCATCAATGCTCTATCTTGGAAGGACTATCAGCTAGACAACGTTTTGGGTGCTGTAGATCATGGAATAACCTGGTACACATGGTGACTATGACGAAGGCGAGCCTGCGCGCGCGCTTTGTGCGCAGTGGCCGTGTCCAGGGCGTCGTTTCTACTACATCCGCTCCCTTCCCGTCATCCTCGCACGCTTGAGCGTGTCCCTTGGCTTCACCTCATCGTCGCCGTTCCCTGGACCCCTCTCCCCCTCCATCCACTTCCTCAACGACGCAAGCCGCCGTGCGCCCATGGGCGAACAGTGGCGGTTTGGCCCGGAGCTCGCTATCTTCTTCCTTCCTGCGCTCCTTTGGCCGCCTCTTCCCCATGAGCTCTCCCTCATGTTCCCTCTCGTTGCCTAACCCCGAGCTCATGCACGTGCACACACGTCCGCGTCACCGGCCATGCGTCCGCGGCGACGCCAGCTCGCCCCCTCATCCACTGCCTATATAGGATCGTCCCGGCCGCGTTTCCCTTCACCACTCGCCGAGGGAGTCCTGGACTAAGGGGTCCTCGAACATCTGGCCTATTAGCCATGGGCCGGACTGATGGGCTGTGAAGATATGAAGACCGAATACTGCACCCGTGTCCGGATGGGACTCTCCTTGTGTTTATCTAAACCAGAGGACTTAGTCCGGAAAGGGAGAGAGATTCATTACCATAGTCATACAGGCTAGACTTTTAGGGTTTAGCCATTACGATCTCGAGGTAGATCAACTCTTGTAATACTAGTATTCATCAATATCAATCAAGCAAGACATAAGGTATTACCTCCATAGAGAGGGCCCGAACCTGGGTAAACATCGTGTCCCCTGTCTCCTATTACCATCGACCTTAGACGCACAGTTGGGACCCCCTACCCGAGATCCGCCAGTTTTGACATCGACATTGGTGCTTCCATTGAGAGTTCCACTTTGCCGTCGATGCAAGGTTCGATGGCCCCTTCAATTGTCAACAATGATGCTGGCCAAGGAGAAACCTTCCTTCCCGGACAGATCTTTGTGTTCGGCGGCTTCGCACTGCGGGCCAACTCGTTTGGCCACCTGGAGCAGATCGAGAGCTACGCCCCTGGCCATCAGGTCAGGTTTGGGAGCTTTAATTACATGGCGGACATCCCTAGAAATTTGGTCTTCGTCGGATTCGAGACCGCCGCGACCGCTCCTGGCCACCTTGACGAACATGACTTAAATCTATCGTCAGACTGCATCCAGGAGATAACTTCGGTGACCACTCTGACATTAGATCCAGAGTACACTGCGGCATCCAAGGATCGTAGGCTCGACCCAACCACGGAGGCCACAGATTCCCCGGTGTTGGAGCCGCACATGGGCTTAACCCCACACCATATCTGTTTCACCGGAAGTCCGTACTCGTCTTTGGTTATAAGTTCTGAACCATGTGAGCCTGCGGACGACGAACTCGATCGCTTATCGATCTTCGAATTCAGCACCGCAGATATCTTCCAGCACTCGCCTTTGGGGATATGCTAAACTCATTAAAAAGCATGTCCTTGGCGGGGGACTCACAGCCGAACTCTGGCCGGTCTGGACTGGGGGCTAATGATCGAGAACTTTTCTTCCCACCCACCACCCACTTCATAGCCACTGTCGAGGACCTAACCGACACGCTTGATTACGACTCTGAAGACATCGACGGTATGGACGATGATGCCGATGAGGAGCAAGACCAAAATCCTCATTTACCGGACGTTGGACGGCCACTTCTTCGTACGATGTGTACATGGTGGATACACCCAAAACAACCAACACCGATGACAATGAAAATCCAGTCGAGAATAAACCTCCTGAGACACAGCAAAAACACCGACATCCTTAGCGCCGCCCTAATTCACGTCGTTCAAAAGACAGCAATGCTGGCACCGGTGAAAATAATACTCCGGACGATACCAAAAACAATGAAGACCTTGCTGAGGTAACGTCCGAGCAGGAGGAGCAAGAAAAGAGGCAAGCCAATCCCGACGAACAGGCCAGGCCCAACGACTCAGAGGACGGTAGTTACCGCCCGCTCTCTGAGGATGAGGAAACCCTCGGTAACGAAGATTTCGTCGTGCCTGAGGAACCTCTCGAGCAGGAGCGCATCAACCGCCAGCTAATAGCAATGGCGAGGAGCCTGAAAAAGAAACAACAGCAGCTTCATGCTGACCAAGATCTGCTCATCGACAGATGGACCGATGTCCTGGCAACCGAAGAATACGACCTCAGACGCCCATCCAAGAGTTACCCAAAACAAATATGGCTACCTCAGTTCGATGAAGAGGCACCGGAGCACATACTTCCCTCACATAATGTGACCAACCAAACAATACGCGGTCGGGACAGTGCGGCGGACCAACCACCTCATGGTTGGGACAGAGCGGCAACTCAAGCCGAACAGCATCCCTCCCCGCCGCCACAAAAAACAGAGACAAAACAGTTCGGGGTCATACACACGACCTTCGGCAGACCCTGGATAGTAGAGCAGGATATACCCGATCGATTTACGGATCGCGAGGACGTTCCTCGACACGTGATGATGGCTGCCTATTCGGACGTGACAAACCTAGTCACACCCGAGCCGACAACCGCAAACGGATTCCATCGGAGCTACATCGTGACGTGGCCCGATATAGAGGCACCCCACACCCTCTTTGCTTCACCGATGAAGTAATGGATCATGAATTCCCCGAAGGGTTCAAACCTGTTAACATTGAATCATACGACGGAACAACCGACCCCGCGGCATGGATCGATGATTTTATTCTCCATATCCACATGGCCCGCAGAGATGACCTCCACGCTATCAAATACCTCCCACTAAAGCTCATATGTAGTTTATATTGTCATGCATGAAACATAGTAGCATAGCATTTATTAGGGTACGGTTTCATGATATGATACTTAACCCTCTCTTTCTTCATTTAATTAATTCTATGAGAGCTCATCAAAATTGCCTAGTTGGCATGCATGATACTAGCTATGATACCCCCATACTATAAGCCTAGCAAAGGTGTACAGATCATTTGTGCGTCGCTTTCTGAGTTTTAATCTGTTTGTTCGAGAAGCGGGGAGAAGTTTCAAACATTTTGGCCGCGAGGTTCGGCCACTGGAGTAGGCCTAGTTGGTATTTTAATTACAGGAAATTTAGATGGAGTTCGAACATCATCAAAATCGATTTGTGCCTGTGGCGTGCTCTCAAGACCCCGTGGAAAAAATTGGTAAAGTTTGGCACAAGCTTTGATCACCGCTCCTTCCAAACCGGAGCATCTCACATGAAGGATCATGGTTTTCCAAAATGAGACGTGTCAATTCAAACTCATGTGGCTGGTGACTTCATCGTTTGGCCTCATAAAAATTTCCCCATGGTACGCAATCACCAATATACCACGTGTTTGATTTTCTGGCGCATTTGAGGTATAATTAGCTATATTTAAGACATTTTTTGAGATTAACGTGCATTTTGTGCATAAAAATAAAATTACAACCGGAACTGCATGTGCCGTCCAAAGGGGTGAGAATCGCCGTTCGATCTGGGAGCATCCAATGGTGCAGACATACGATCCGTGGGGTTTGGGTTCTGGCAATCAAAAAGCACGACTCAGATCGTGGGCGGGGTGGCGGGGTTTGGTTGCCACACGGCTTTCATCAACGAACCATGTGCTATTCACAAACCAGATTGCTTATATTTGTTCACATATACTATAGTGAGATCAAGTGAGTGTGCTACCTCTATGATAATAATAATAATAATAATAATAATAATAATAATAATAATAATAATAATAATAACAAAAAAAATGTTCATATTCATTGCCTGAGCAGACAACATATCAAGGTCAACATATTAACGGTTCTTAGATCAATAGAAAACTGTCAGGACTGGATTTTCGGGATATTAATTTCCCAAAAGCGGCCCTTGTGCTCACCAGCCCCAGGATTACTGTTAGCTGATGAGATACCAACTTGTTACAGAAACTCCAAGCAAAATACAAAATATGAAGTACAAGACCATTCTGGCCTATGGGTACAACAATTTGTTTCTAGAGGTTGATGGCGGAAGCGGTTTGTGGATCATCAGCGTCTATGGGACTCCATTTCCCACAGGAACAGTTGACCAGGATAACTCCTATCTTCGCGAGGCTGCTATCACCATTATGTAGGTTCCGGGGCTTTCATCGCAACGCTCCTTTCCACGCAAGAAATCTGGCCAAGACAGTAGCCAGGGACAAGCCAATGAGTACTTTGAATGTACTCGCAAACATTAAGAACACAGGTATAATATAGCCACTGAAAATCATGCTTTAAAATATTCTATGATCACTTCGTCAGTTATGAAATAAGGTTCATCATGCACGCAAGTAGATCATTTAAATAAATCATGAGTAAACAATCAGGGTGTAAAAATATAAAGCACCGATCGGGTGTCTGAAGCAACGCCTCGAAAGGATAATAATATGAAGCATGCCTCAGTCGGGCGTCTGAGCGACACCACAGAAAGGGCTTATATATAAAAGGAATAACAAGCATGCCACAATCGGGCGTCGGTGCGACACCACATAAAGGGCTTATAAGTAAATGAAATAACGGACATACCACAGTCGGGCGTCTGTGCGACACCACATAAAGGGCTTATATAAGAATAATCACGGTGAATATCCAGGAGGTAGAACCGTCCCAGGGATACTCGATAATTCAAATAACATAAATGACTAGTCCATAAAAATAATAATCATAATCATCATACGTCACAAGTTATGATCCATATTCTGGTTTAGTAGTTTCTCCTCTGAAGACCGACACTAAGACCGACACTTGACCCATCCCAGACTGTAGTCCTTAACCATGGACACGGCTATTAGAATAGGTTCAATATCTCTGCAGAGGGTGTACTCTTTACCCACGAGTAACGGATTTCCTTAGTCCATTGGAACTAATTCCGTCTATAGTCTTTTAGTCAAAAACACGCCTGACTTGCACACACCAGCTTAACTTTACTCGTGTCTAGAATCACCCAGACACCTGTTAAGCAAAACACTAAGTGGGGAGGCTACAACCTCGCGTAGCATGGGATCAAATTTTTATCACGCGCTCTAAGGGGTGGCCTCCCCTCTCGCTCCTAACCGGAAACACCCATGCCCCCGGACCAGGTGGCATGCCTACCAGCTACAACCGGTATCTTCCACCATGGCCTCTCTGTACGGTGTGTGCTAGGACAGGGGTTGACAACTTACTAAACTGTACCCTACCTATGGCAGGGGCAAGTGGCAGCACGAAACAAGTATGGGGGTTACTGGAACAAGACTCGATCTACGGCCGACTCAGGAGGCTTAAGTATTTCCTGCATGGTTAGCTCAAGAATTATATTTCATAGCCATCAGACACAACCACCACTTATCATACCTGCCCCTGCCCTACCGGTCATAACCGTCTCGACGAGGGACAAGCTCGTGTCTACACAAGATAGAGACTTTCCTGGGTCCTTCCCGGTAGACATGAGAGGCATATGAGGGTGATTGCTATCACAAGCTTATCCATTTCCAACAGCAAGAATTTTCATTTATGCAATCAAGGTGTATGATCATATCGTCATATAAAAATAGCCAACGCTTCATGTCGAGGTGGTGTTATAACCGTATCGAACAACCCACCAAACATTATGCCAGGGTTCAGAATGCTTGCCTTCAAGTTGTGGAGAGGCAGGGTACATTCCAAAACTTTGAAAGTTTTCTTCTCTCTCCAACAAATCCTATTTTTGGAAATATTTAAATTAACACATAGTTTAAAAACAGTACAAAAAAGTTTCTTGGAAAATTTTGAAATAAATTTTAAAATAAACTAGACAATATTTGAGGAACAAAAGAAAAAGAATCAAGTCATTTGGATTTATATTTTAAAAGTTATAGCCAGTCAAAGTTTAGTCAATTCTGTTTTTTTAAATAAAACAGAAAAAGGGAAAACGTTTCGGGCAGAATACGTCTTCGAAGCAGAGGAGGCATACTCGGGGGTTTGCGCTTGCACTTACGCCAGCGTGGACTCGATCGGGGTCGCTGACAGTGGGTCCAGGGGGCCCACTGGTCAGGTTTGACCGGTCGCCCCGCCTTCGTCCTCCTCTGGCCGAACAGAGGTGAGGGCTCCGGCGATCAATGCCGGTGAACGGTGGCTCCCTACAGGCTCCAGAGGGTTGGGATGGATCTGCAAGACCGGGACGGTCCTCCCGGTGGTCATTAGGTAGGTGGGGACGAAGGGAGTCGCCGGCGGCGAGCTCCGCGGCGGAGGAAGCTTCGGGCATGATTGGGGAATTGGGTTACGGTGGGTTTTGATCGCGTTTGAGGGTTCGGGCAGCTTCGCATGGTTGAGGGGAATCACATGGTGGCACTGGTTGGACGGGAGTGGCTCGGGTTGCTACTGAATGGAATGGAGGGCGGCGGCGGCTGTACTGGCCGGAGATGGGGAAGAAGGCCTTCCCTGGTCGATTGGCTGCTATGGGGGTGCTAGGTGGGGTGGCTTGAGGTCGCCTGAGGTTTCGGAGAGGCACGGGGCTCCTTAAATAGGCGGTCGAGGTCGGTTCCGACGATGGCCGTGGATAAGAACACCGGCGACCATCATTCTGTTGCAGCAGGGGGACGTGGCTGCGACGAGTGCTTGCGGACAAGCTTGTGGATGAGCTCGGACTGCTCTAGAGGGCAGCTGGCATGCGGGGGTGGCTTGGGCGGCGCCGTCCATGGCAGGGCGCACTGTGGCCGCCCGCTAGCCGCCGCTGCCGACCTGACGGCGGCGTTGTGGAGCTCCAGGGGCGGCTCTGCGGCGAGGGGAGGGGTCGGGGCATCGGCTGGGAGAGGGGAAGGGCCAGAGCGAGCGCGGGGCGTCGGCAGCGGGACGCGGCGGCTCGGTGCACGCACGTGCAAAACGCGCGCTCTGGGCGCTCCTAGAGCACGCACGCTACATGCTCGGCAATATGCCAAGGCATGCTAGAGTGCTTGAGCAGGGCTGGAAAATAACAGGGCTAGGTTAGGGTTAGTGAGGAGATCAATGGACATGGTTGTTAGGTCAGATGATCAAGTTCACAAAGTAAACTTAAAATCATGCCAAAACTGGCTATGCACTCAGGGTGTTTGACAGAATGCAAAGGTCATCTAGGCAATTCTTGGGGTGGCCAAATTCTCCAAATCAATGTCTCTTTGAATGAATAAGAGAGTGGTGAGGTCAGTTTGCCAAAAGCTCCAACTTGTTAGAGTAAGTTTTGCCAAACTTCAGTTTTGGACAGAAAGGAAAAGGCATGGTTGCATGCACTAAAAATACTCCAATGTGTCCACTCTTCTGGACTTAAGGGTTTTGTAAGATGGGCTATAAGCAGGAGAAAGCACATGGTCACTAGAGCAAAAATAATTAGGGTTGCTATAGAAATCACCAGGTTGGACCAGAATGAAAAAGAGGTTGTTTCACTCAAATTTTTAAAAGAACATCAATGGGTTTTTGCATGAAGTTGAATAATATACTCCTATTAACATCCCATAATTTTGGTGGAAGCTAGAAAGAAATATTTAAAGGGGTTGTAGTGCAAAAATTCTCTCTGCACCAGATTTGGAAACTTGGTGTAGAGCTCAAAATATTAAATGAATGAAATAAATTTTTGCATAAAAGTGATTTAAAAATATCTCATGACATCTCCAAATTTTAGTGAAAATTTTAAATAAATTTATCAAGTGGTTGCAGTTCAAAAGAGCTCCAAAACTAAAGGAAAAAAATCATTTTAGGGAATAAAGCTCAGAGAGAAATAATTGTGCAAATCAATTCCACTGATAATAGAAATGTTTTCTTGAGAGGTTAAACAAGTCCAATAATATTTTTGGAAAGTTTTTCACTTGAGGTAAAAACTCCATAATAAGGAAAAGGATGGCTCTGAAATCAAATGAAAATCCAGAAAATTAAAAGTTCAAATTTCCTGGAAAATTTTTAATTAATAAAACAAGGTTAAAATTTTGGGGTGTCACAACACTACCCCCCTTAAGAAAAATCTCGTCCTCGAGATTTGCTAAAAGTTGCTTTAAGAAAATAAAAGCAATAAAATGTGGCTACAGTGAGAGGGCAATAAGTGGTGTAAAACCACAGTGTGGAGCACTGGCGCTGCGTGGGAAAATCTACGGTTAGGGGAAAACGAGAGATTTCTATGTTGGATACAGTAAATTTAGAAGAAATCCTAAATTTAAAATACGCTGGTCGTACCCGAGAGCACAATGCTCTCTCCGGCAGACAGGTGGACCCGGGGCCCACTGTCAGCCTCTTCTTTTTCCTCTGGCTCTCTCTTCTTCCTCTCTCCCGCACGCTTTCCCGCGCTTTCTCCACCGGCGACGTCTAGCGCGTAGGGCATCTAGGCCGTACCTGCGGTAGTGCGTGGCGTGCTAGCTGCCGGTGTAGCGTGCACTCACCTCGCGGGCCAGCGGGCTGTCGGCACTGCTCGCGGATTCGCCTCCGAACACCGGCGATCGAGCGATGAGCGGCGCTGGTGGACTTCGCCCACCGTACATTGAGCTCGAGCTATAAAACGGCTGAGGTGCTTCTCTCTTCTTCCTCACACCTGGCCTCGCTTCTCCTTCCCCTTCTTCCTCCTCCATTTCTGTTTACAGAAGCTAGAGACGAGGTTTTAATGGCGGAGGTGATGCCGGATTGGTACGTGATCCTGATGTGCGGAGGGCTGGCGGCATTGCTGGGGCTCTCCGAGCTCCTGTGTGCGATGATCCTCGATGATCGTCGTGATGCTGCCGCTCGAGTGTTGGCTCTCCGCGGTGGCGGTGATCACGAGGAGTAGGTGTGGTGTCGGGTGTTGACTGTTGTTGGTGTGCGGGAGGTAACTCGTATCCGGATGATTATCCACTAATCTCTCTTTCAGAGACCGTGGTGCGTTAGGGAGATGATTAGCCAGATGCAACACGGTTACATGGTGTTGCAAGTAGTGTATGTGTTCAAGTGGTTGCGGTTGTGAGTCTGCTGCCGTAGTGCTGTGTGAATAAAATTCCATGTCGTGAGGAGACATATGCTGCAGCAACTCAGTGAGAAGAAATCTCACTCCAGGATTTCTCGCGAGGAAAAAATTAGTTAGCCAAAATTTACAGCAGCAAAAATTACTCATTACAATTGAAACCAAATGTTCATCTCATCGCACAAGGTTTAGAATAACACGCATGAGTTACAACACTTAACTAAATACGAGAATACAAGGACATAGTAGTGACATCTAGAATGAAAATGGCAATTGGACGGGGTCCCGAGAAAACGTCTCTGGTACTGGGGCGCACTCTTCTTCTATCGGGGGAAGCGGATTGATCAGTCGATGAACGCGTCTCTCCTGGTCAGGCCTTAGTGGTCTGCCGATGGCGATCTGAGGATTTAAATCAGCGAGGCTCTGGAGATAACCCATTACTCGCTGGGTCAAACGCTCTTGAGCGATGACATACTGGACAAGGTTGGCCAGTACTGGGTCTCTCTCAATTCGTCCACCAGGAAAAGATGTCACCTCCCTGGGTGCTGCACGGCTCGGAAAGTAATAATACCCTCGTTCGCTGGCATAGGGTACCGTGAATCGAAGGCGAACAATCACTTCATGTGCAGCCGCTTCTATGGCCGTCTGCGGAGTCGGCATAGATCTCCCTAGGAAGGAGACTTCCGTTGGGTCCTGATTTGAGTTTACGGGAGGGATGTGCACTACTGCCCAATATTTCGAGGTGGAAGAGGTGATCCTCGATTTGAGCAGCTCGTACTGGGGTGGCTGGGTAGAACCCATGGTACTGCAGGTAAAGTCCCACAATATTTTAACAAGACTACCCGGGGTTGCATCCGGGGTTCTCAGATAAATGCTAGGGCTCGGCATGGCAAGAAATGGTTGTGAGGGTTGCGCACAAGATGAGGGGTACTCGACAAGGTCATGAGGTGTCCCTTTTATAAAGCAACTGGGCTAGGTTATTTACCACGGTGAAGGGCAACTAGTTTGTCGGTTCTGCCCTATGGGGTCGGGGTCAAAGCCACCGATACACACATCTCGCCAAAGCGACGCATTACTGTGGGTGCCGTCAGGGTTGGTTTTGGTAGCTACGCCCAGAATTAAAAATGCAACCGTACATCAACACACTTATGCACAGCTACTTTTTAAAATAGGGGCGCACATGCAGACAACACTGCGGTAATACAAGATCACACAACTACAGGTTGTGGACATACTGGGACTTGGTACTACTCGAGTGACTTAGTCTACCTCGTTTACATCTAAGCAGGTGTGCCTTGTGGCTGTCGAGTTTTCTCCACGGGCTTCACCGTCAGAGTTAGCTGCAGGGGGTTGCGGAACTGCAGGGTTGGGGTAGTGATGATGACCATCGCAGGGATTGTTAGCCACAATCCCATTGGGGTGTGTTCCCAAAAGGCGACGAAGCACTTCTGGGGTCATCAAAGCACCTTGGTTGATGGCTGGGGCTGACCTCAAGATCTCGATCGGTTGTCCGAACAGCACGACTGGATTGTCGGCGTCGGGCTCAGCCTCTCTTCTTGTTGGGGGTCGGCGGATCAGTTCTCCACGAGTTGCGATCAAATCTAGGGTGATATGATCGAACAGTCCCTCTAGTGCACTTACATAGCGCACCAGATGCAATAATGCAGGACCCGTCTCGTGATCTCCGTTGGCAACTTGGGGTGGTCTACCATACCCGTCACGGCTGGGGCAGTAGTAGAAGGAGCGACAGTTAACTCTGGGCGACAAGTGCCGGAGTTGAACTATAGCTTCTCGAGCAACTAGTTGGATGGCTTGTGGCTCAAAGGAAGTTGTCCTTCCAGTGAACCTGTAGGGGCGTTCTGGCAATAGACCCCTACCATAGACGTGCACAGTGGCCCAAAATTGACGGCTCTCACCGCTCATGGACCCTTGGTACACAACATACTCCGGGGGCTCTTCTAATGCAAAGGCACGACGGGTGACGTTTGCTAGCATGGTCACAAAACCTCCAAGGTTGGTTGCCGTGGTCTCATTGTGAACAAAGGGGCCAGGCATTATGGCTTGGTGTGGGGTAGAGGCTGTGCTGTGCTGGGTTGAGGCTAGCGTGCCCTTTTATAGAAAAAGGGAACGGAGTCTTCCTTCGCACGCTTGCGAGAAAGACTATTGAGGGGCTGGTCACTAGCGTGTGACTGACAGGTTAGGCTGATAGGTTGGGCACCGACTTCCAAAAGGTGTCGGGTCACTTTGAGGCTATCTTACACGAGAAGCTTGGCCGGGGCTTGGTTAATATCTGGTGGGTTGGTTTACCTAGGTTTTTCGACCTGGCTAAGATAGTATTAGCCAATGGTCAGCCTGGCTCTGATACCAAGTTTGTCAGGACCGGATTTTCGGGATATTAATTTCCCAAAAGCGGCCCTTGTGCTCACCAGCCCCGGGATTACTGTTAGCTGATGAGACACCAACTTGTTACAGAAACTCCAAGCAAAATACAAAATATGAAGTACAAGACCATTCTGGCCTATGGGTACAACAATTTGTTTCTAGAGGTTGTTGGCAGAAGCGGTTTGCGGATCATCAGCGTCTATGGGACTCCATTTCCCACAGGAACAGCTGACCAGGATAACTCCTATCTTCGCGAGGCTCTATCACCATTACGTAGGTGCCGGGGATTTCATCGCAACGCTCCTTTCCACACAAGAAATCTGGCCAAGACAATAGCCAGGGACAAGCCAGTGAGTACTTTGAATGTACTCGCAAACATTAAGAACACAGGTATAATATAGCCACTGAAAATCATGCTTTAAAATATTCTATGATCACTTCGTGAGTTATGAAATAAGGTTCATGATGCACGCAAGTAGATCATTTAAATAAATCACGAGTAAACAATCAGGGTGTAAAAATATAAAGCACCGATCGGGTGTCTGAAGCGACGCCTCGAAAGGATAATAATTTGAAGCATGCCTCAGTCGGGCATCTGAGCGACACCACAGAAAGGGCTTATATATAAAAGGAATAACAAGGATGCCACAATCGGCCGTCGGTGCGACACCACATAAAGGGCTTATAAGTAAATGAAATAACGGACATGCCACAGTCGGGCGTCTGTGCGACACCACATAAAGGGCTTATATAAGAATAATCACGGTGAATATCCAGGAGGTAGAACCGTCCCAGGGATACTCAATAATTCAAATAACATAAAATGATTAGTCCATAAAAATAATAATCATAATCATCATACGTCACAAGTTATGATCCATATTCTAGTTTAGTAGTTTCTCCTCCGAAGACCGACACTTGACCCATCCCAGACTGTGGTCCTTAACCATGGACATGGCTATTCGAATAGGTTCAATATCTCTGCAGAGGGTGTTCTCTTTACCCACGAGTAACGGATTTCCTTAGTCCATCGGAACTAATTCCGTCTACAGTCTTTTAGTCGAAAACACGCCTGACTTGCACACACCAGCTTAACTTTACTCGTGTCTGGAATCACCCAGACACGTGTTAAGCAAAACTCTAAGTGGGGAGGCTACAACCTCGCGTAGCATGGGATCAAATTTTTATCGCGCGCTCTAAGGGGTGGCCTCCCCTCTCGGTCCCAACCGAAAACACCCATGCCCCGGACCAGGTGGCATGCCTACCAGCTACAACCGGTATCTTCCACCATGGCCTCTCTGTACGGTGTGTGCTAGGACAGGGGTTGACAACTTACTAAACCGTACCCTACCTACGGCAGGGGCAAGTGGCAGCACGAAACAAGTATGGGGGTTACTGGAACAAGACTCGATCTACGGCCGACTCAGGAGGCTTACGTATTTCCTGCATGGTTAGCTCAAGAATTATATTTCACAACCATCAGACACAACCACCACTTATCATACCTCCCCCTGCCCTACCGGTCATAACCGTCTCGACAAGGGACAAGCTCGTGTCTACACAAGACAGAGACTTTCCCGGGTCCTTCCCGGTAGACATGAGAGGCATATGAGGGTGATTGCTATCACAAGCTTATCCATTTCCAACAGCAAGAATTTTCATTTATGCCCTCAAGGTGTATGATCATATCGTCATATAAAAATAACCAACGCTTCATGTCGAGGTGGTGTTATAACCATATCGAACAACCCACAAAACATTATGCCAAGGTTCAGAATGCTTGCCTTCAAGTTGTGGAGAGGCAGGGTACATTCCAATACTTTGAAAGTTTTCTTCTCTCTCCAACAAATCCTATTTTTGGAAATATTTAAATTAACACATAGTTTAAAAACAATACAAAAAAGTTGCTTGGAAAATTTTGAAATAAATATGTAAATAAACTAGACAATATTTGAGGAACAACAGAAAAAGAATCAAGTCATTTGGATTTATATTTTAAAGTTATAGCCAGTCAAAGTTTAGTCAATTCTGTTTTTTAAATAAAACAGAACAAGGGAAAACGTTTCGGGCAGAATACGTCTTCGAAGCAGAGGAGACGTACTCGGGGGTTTGCACTTCCACTTACGCCAGCGTGGACTCGATCGGGGTCGCTGACAGTGGGTCCAGGGGGCCCACTGGTCAGGTTTGACCGGTCGCCCCGCCTTCGTCCTCCTCTAGCCAAACAAAGGTGAGGGCTCCGGTGATCAACGCCGGCGAACGGCGGCTCCCCGCGGGCTCCAGAGGGTTGGGATGGATCCGCAAGACCGAGGCGGTCCTCCCGGTGGTCATTAGGTAGGTGGGGACGAAGGGAGTCGCGGGCGGTGAGCTCCGCGGCGGAGGAAGCTTCGGGCATGATTGGGGAATTGGGTTACGGTGGGTTTTGATCACGTTTGAGGGGTCGGGCAGCTCCGCACGGTCGAGGGGAATCACATGGTGGCACTGGTTGGACGGGAGGGGCTCGGGTTGCTACAGAATGGACCGGAGGGCGGCGGCGGCTGTACTAACCGGAGATGGGGAAGAAGGCCTTCCCTGGTCGATTGGCTGCGACGGGGGTGCTAGGTGGGGTGGCTTGAGGTCGCCTGAGGTTTCGGAGAGGCTCGGGCTCCTTAAATAGGCGGTCGGGGTCGGTTCCGACGATGGCCATGGATAAGAACACCGGCGACCATCATTCTGTTGCAGCAGGGGGACGTGGCGGCGACGAGCGGTTGCGAACAAGCTTGTGGATGAGCTCGGACTGCTCTAGAGGGCAGCTGGCATGCGGGGGTGTCTTGGGCGGCGCCGTCCATGGCAGGGCGCACTGTGGCCGCCCACTAGCCGCCGCTGCCGACCTGACGGCGGCTCTGTGGAGCTCCAGGGGCGGCTGTGCGACGAGGGGAGGGGTCGGGGTGTCGACTGGTAGAGGGGAAGGGCCATAGCGAGCGCGGGGCGTCAGCAGCGGGACGCGGCGGCTCGGTGCACGCACGTGCAAAACGCGCGCTCTGGGCGCGCCTAGAGCACGCACGCTACGTGCTCGGCAATATGCCAAGGCATCCTAGAGTGCTTGAGCAGGGCTGGAAAATAACAGGGCTAGGTTAGGGTTAGTGAGGAGATCAATGAGCATGGTTGTTAGGTCAGATGATCAAGTTCACAAAGTAAACTTAAAATCATGCCAAAACTGGCTATGCACTCAGGGTGTTTGACAGAATGCCAAGGTCATCTAGGAAATTCTTGGGGTGGCCAAATTCTCCACATCAATGTCTCTTTGAATGAATAAGAGAGTGGTGAGGTTAGTTTGCCAAAAGCTCCAACTTGTTAAAGTAAGTTTTGCCAAACTTCAGTTTTGGACAGAAAGGAAAAGGCATGGTTGCATGCACTAAAAATCCTCCAATGGGTCCACACTTCTGGACTTAAGGGTTTTGTAAGATGGGCTATAAGCAGGAGAAAGCACATGGTCACTAGAGCAAAAATAATTAGGGTTGCTGTAGAAATCACCAGGTTGGACCAGAATGAAAAAAGAGGTTGTTTCACTCAAATTTTTCAAAGAACATCAATGGGTTTTTGCATGAACTTGAATAATATACTCCTATTAAAATCCCATAATTTTGGTGGAATCTAGAAAGAAATATTTAAAGGGGTTGTAGTGCAAAATTGCTCTCTGGACTAGATTTCGAAACTTGGTGTAGAGCTCAAAATATTAAATGAATGAAATATATTTTTGCATAAAAGTGATTTAAAAATATCTCATGACATCTCCAAATTTTGGCGAAAATTTTAAATAAATTTATCAATTGGTTGCAGTTCAAAAGAGCTCCAAAACTAAAGGAAAAATAATTTTAGGGAATAAAGCTCAGAGAGAAATAATTGTGCAAATCAATTCCACTGATAATAGAAATGTTTTCTTGAGAGGTTAAACAAGTCCAATAATATTTTTGGAAAGTTTTTCACTTGAGGTAAAAACTCCATAATAAGGAAAAGGATGGCTCTGAAATCAAAAGAAAATACAGAAAATTAAAAGTTTAAATTTCCTGGAAAAATTTTAATTAATAAAAGAAGGTTAAAATTTTGGGGTGTCACAAAAACCGGGCATAACTTAGAAATTCAGTACACGCGACAATTCTAAATTGAACGAATTAAGTTGCAGGGTAGGCATAAAGACTATTGTTACAGCTTAATTCCCATGTACATGGGGAACTGGGATCATTAAGTTGACCCTGAATAAACTTGGGGTTTTTGATGATTTTACGCTGCGCTATTACACGGGTGCGTGATCCCTTGGCTAGCAATCATCAAATTCATCGTACTCATCCTGATCGGCAACACATCATCGACACCCAGTACCCTTCTCTTCCCATGCATCGCTAAAATGGTTGTTCTTATGCAAGGGGTCTTCCACAAAGAAAATCTGGGTAGCATCGCTGGCAAGAATGAATGGGTCTGCGTGATATGCCATCATTGTCCTGTTAACACAGGTCTTCCTGTACTCATCAATCCTCACCTGACCAAGGGGATCCATGCGCACCTGAATAATTCCACCATAACTTTCACATGTCAAGCTCCCAAATCTCTTTGATGGTTCCATAGTATACCCTTTTATCAGCTTCATTTATAGTCATGCATTCTATTCGAACAGAGCTATTCTGATACGAGGTCTTCTTATCACGTTAGTCAGTGTAGAACGTGTAACCATTTATGTCATATGCTTGGTACGTCAGCACCGTAGGTGATGGCTTTTGTGCCAACCACGTAGCAATGTCATCGATGGATCCTTGTGCCAAACGATTCTTCAGCCACTCAGCGTAGTTCTTAGTGTGCTCCTTCATCTCCACATCTGATGAAGGCACCATTGGTAAGACTCTTTGGTGTATCTCCGCCAAGTGTTCTTTGGCATTAGCGATGAGAACTGGGCTGTTAAGCAGTATCGTCAAATGGGCTTTCTCTGCCAATTCTCTGGGTGCGGCCATTTGCATGCCAGCAAGGACCGACTTACCTTTCAGCCTTCCCTCGTGGCGAGAGAGGGGCAAACCTATAGGTCTTTGTTTCATGTATCCGGTGTAAAACTCAACCACCTCCTCCGCGGTATAACCTTGTAGGATGCTTGCCTTTGGATGGTTTCGGTTCCGACAAAAGCGCTTCAGCATTCCCATGAACTGCTCGAAGGGATACATGTTGTAAAGAAACACAGGACCACAATACTTTATCTCATCGACAAGGTGCAAAGTGGGATGGACCATGACATCAAAGAATGACGGTGGGAAAAACATCTCTAGGTTGGACAATATTCTTGCAATATCATCTTGCATATGATCCAACTCTTCAGGATCTACAACTTTCTGCCATAGTTGGTTCAAGAAATCACATAGGTCAATGAGTGTGTTTCTTATATCTTTGTCCATCAGATTCTTGATGGCCACTGGGAGGATTTGTGTCAACATTATGTGGCAATCATGTGACTTCATGTGTCCCAACTTCATTTTACCTGAGCTTACATCCACAAGACTTCTGATGTTTGCGCAGTAGGAAGAGGGTGTCTTAACTGACAACAAATAGGTGAAGAACTGTGTTGCTTCTTTTGTACTGAAACTGTAACTCTGGTGAGCTTTGATGAATTTGTCTTCATCTTTTGCTTCACTCTTGCGTTGTGATTGATCAGCAAGCATATCGAGCCGTGAACCGACACCATCCTTTCTTTTACCTTTAATCTTGAGCAGAGTCCCAAGGACGCTTTCACATACATTATTCTCTACGTGCATGACATCGATGTGGTGACGTACACGTAGAATCTCCCGGTAGGGTAATTTCCAGAACACCGATTTCTTCTTAAACACTTGATCCTTGGGTGTTAGTTTAACCGTCAAAGGGTGGTTCTTGCCAAGCACAATATTAATTTTTTAGCCATGTTGTGGACCACCTCCCCTTCATAGGGTCTTGGCCCGCACCTGCCTCTGCGGTACCATCAAATTCAGCTTTCATGTTTAGGTATGGGTGACTTTTCCGTAAGAACCTACAATGACGCAAATACACCGTTTTGCACGAGTTGGGAAGTCTTCTGCTAGCTGTCCTATCCATGCATGTGACACACCCTACATCTCCTCTTGTTTTCTACCCCGATGTGTGATAACCCACAAGTATAGGGGATCACAACAGTTTTTGATAAGTAAGAGTGTCGAACCCAATGAGGAGCTAAAGGCAGAACAAATATTCCCTCAAGTTCTATCGACCACAGATACAACTCTACGCACGCTTGACCTTCGCTTTACCTAGAACAAGTATGAAAATAGAAGTACTTTGTAGGTGTTTTTGGATAGGTTTGCAAGATAATAAAGAGCACGTAAATAAAAAGTAGGGGCTGCTTAGATAAAGACACAACTAAATTAGTTTTAGTAGAGAGCTTTTTGTTACGAGAAAATTATTTGTCCCTAGGCAATCGATAACTAGAACGGTAATCATTATTGCAATTTTATATGAGGGAGACGCATAAGCTAACATACTTTCTCTACTTGGATCATATGCACTTATGACTGGAACTCTAGCAAGCATCCGCAACTACTAAAGATCATTAAGGTAAAATCCAACCATAGCATTAAAGCATCAAGTCCTCTTTATCCCATACGCAACAACCCCCTTACTCGGGTTTGTGTTTCAGTCACTCACGCAACCCACTATAAGCGAATCATGAACGTATCGCAACACCCTACAACGGGGATCCCTCACGCTTGCGCGACACGGAGAGCACCATAGGACAGCACCAATAATAAAACATGCAAGTCAAACCAATCTTGATCATCAAATAGCCCATAGGACAAAACAGATCTACTCAAACATCATAGGATAGCCATACATCATTGGGAAATAATATATAGCATTGAGCACCATGTTTAAGTAGAGATTATAGCGGGTAAGAGAGAGGTTACACCACTGCATAGAGGGGGGGAAGAGTTGGTGATGATGGCGGTGAAGTTGTTGGTGAAGATTGCGGTGATGATGATGGCCCCCGGTGGCACTCCGGTTAGAAACATAGAGAGGTGGAGATATAGTTCCTCCCTCATAATAATTGCAAGTAGGAGCAGCAAGCACATGCATATTATATCTATCAAAATCATCATGTGTAATGGTAAAAGGCAACCCCTCAACAGGATCATAAATAAGGGCAAACTTCTTCGATATAGTGTAGCTGGGAGAATTCAAAAAGATAATAGGACTATCATGTGTGGGTGCAATAGCAACAATTTCATGTTTAACATAAGGAACTATAGAAAGTTCATCTTCATAAGCATGATTCATATTGGCATCTTGGCCACAAGCATAGCAAGCATCATCAAAAAGGGATATTTCAAGAGAATCAACAGGATCATAACAATCATCATAGCAATCATCCTTCGGTAAGCACAAAGGGAAATTAAACAATGTATGAGTTGAAGAGTTAGTCTCATTAGAAGGTGGGCTTGGGTAGCTAATCCGCTCTTCCTCCTTTTGGTCTTCGCTCTCCTCCTCATCTTTTTCATCCAATTAGCTCATAGTTTCAACAATTTCTTCTTCCATAGACTCCTGCAAAATATTAGTCTCTTCTTTGACAACGGAGTAATCCTCAGTATATGGTTCAACATAGGCATTAGAAGCATAATTATCATAGCAATATTTAAGTATGGCAAAATTTTCAGATTTGTAAAGAGTAGCATCATACTTTTCAATCAAAGAAGCAATTTCGTAAGCACCCTTAAAAGCAACAAATTCTTCCATTTGTTGAATATCATAGTAATTATAAACACCCTTAGCATAAGAAGATACGATTCCATTATCACTAAACAAACATTGGTAGGGAAGGTGTTTCTTAGGGTCTTCAGAACAACAAGTAAAATAATATATTTCGCATAAATTCCAAGCATAGCATTGCAAACGATGAATATGACCCAGTAAGAGTTTCCCTTTTTCAGATATACGGTGTCGCTCATAACAAGCATGCTCACCTAAAGATTTTCCCTCAACTAAGCTAGTTGGGGTTTCAGCACGAGCACATGGGGATCGAAGATGATCCAAGTAAAAAGCTTCAGGAGTGTGATAGATTTTGAGTGGTTCTTCACCCATTGGTTCAGTAGGTACAACTAATTTGTTTTGGTATTTTGCGTTTCCTACCCATAACTAAAGATAGAAAACAACTAAGAACAACAAATAAAAATTACTTAGTGATAAAGCAAACAAGCACACACGAGAATATTCACCCCACGCTAATGCTCCCCGGCAACGGTGCCAAAAAAGGTCTAGATAACCCACAAGTATAGGGGATCGCAACAGTTTTCGATAAGTAAGAGTGTCGAATCCAACGAGGAGCTAAAGGCAGAACAAATATTCCCGAAAGTTCTATCGACCACCGATACAACTCTACGCACGCTTGACGTTCGCTTTACCTAGAACAAGAATGAAACTAGAAGTACTTTGTAGGTGTTTTTGGATAGGTTTGCAAGATAATAAAGAGCACGTAAATAAAAAGTAGGTGCTATTTAGATGAAGACACAACTAAATTAGTTTTAGTAGAGAGCTTTTTGTTACGAGAAAGTTATTTGTCCCTAGGCAATCGATAACTAGACCGGTAATCATTATTGCAATTTTATATGAGGGAGAGGCATAAGCTGACTTACTTTCTCTACTTGGATCATATGCACTTATGATTGGAACTCTAGCAAGCATCCGCAACTACTAAAGATCATTAAGGTAAAACCCAACCATAGCATTAAAGCATCAAGTCCTCTTTATCCCATACGCAACAACCCCCTTACTCGGGTTTGTGTTTCAGTCACTCACGCAACCCACTATAAGCGAATCATGAACGTATTGCAACACCCTACAACGGGGATCCGTCACGCTTGCGCGACACGGAGAGCACCATAGGACAGCACCAATAATAAAACATGCAAGTCAAACCAATCTTGATCATCAAATAGCCCATAGGACAAAACAGATCTACTCAAACATCATAGGATAGCCATACATCATTGGGAAATAATATATAGCGTTGAGCACCATGTTTAAGTAGAGATTATAGCGGGTAAGAGAGAGGTTACACCACTGCATAGAGGGGGGGAAGAGTTGGTGATGATGGCGGTGAAGTTGTTGGTGAAGATTGCGGTGATGATGATGGCCCCCGGTGGCACTCCGGTGCCACCAGAAGCGAGGGGGAGAGAGCCCCCCCCCTTACTCTTCTTCCTTGACCTCCTCCCTAGGTGGGAGAAGGGTTTCCCCTCTAGTCAATGGCCTCCATGGCGTGGGAGGGGTGAGAGCCCCTCCGAGATTGGATCTGTCTCTCTCTATTTCTACGTTCTCAGATTCTACCCTTTCACCGTTTCTTATATTCCCGGAGATCCGTAACCCCGATTGGGCTGAAATTTTAACAGGATCTCTATCCGGATATTATCTTTCCTGCGGTGAAAGAAGGGCACCAACCGCCTTACAGGTGGCCACGAGGGTCAGGGGCGCGCCCCCTGCCTCGTGGGCACCTCGAGCATCGTCTCGCGTGGATTTTTCTTCCCAAAAATCATATATATTCCAAAAAAATCTCCGTCAGTTTTTATTCTGTTTGGACTCCATTTGATATGGATATTCTGTGAAACAGAAAACATGCAACTAACATGAACTGGCGCTGGGCACTGGATCAATATGTTAGTCCCAAAATAGAATAAAAAGTTGCCAAAAGTATATGAAATTTGTAGAGTATTGGCATGGAACAATCAAAAATTATAGATACGATGGAGACGTATCAGTATCCCCAAGCTTAATTACTGCTCGTCCTCGAGTCGGTAAATGATAAAAAAGATAATCTTTGATGTGGAATGCTACCTAGCATAATCTTGATCATGTAATCTAATCATGGCATGAATATTAAGACACGTGTGATTCAAAGCAATAATCTATCATTTGACATAAAAACAATAATACTTCAAGCCCACTAATAAAGCAATCATGTCTTTTCAAAATAACAAGGCCAAAGAAAGTTATCCCTACAAAATCATATAGTCTGGCTATGCTCCATCTTCACCACACAAATTATTCACATCATGCACAACCCCGATGACAAGCCGATCAATTGGTTCATACTTTTTAATGTGCTTTAGCATTTTCAACCCTCACGCAATACATGAGCGTGAGCCATGGATATAACACTATAGGTGGAATAGAATGGTGGTTGTGGAGAAGACAAAAAGGAGAAGATAGTCTCACATCAACTAGGCGTATCAACGGGCTATGGAGATGCCCATCAATAGATATCAATGTGAGTGAGTAGGGATTGCCATGCAACGGATGCACTAAGAGCTATAAGTGTATGAAAGCTCAGACTAAAAACTAAGTGTGTTTGCATCCAACTTGCTTGCTCATGAAGACTTCGGGCATTTGAGGAAGCCCATCATCGAAATATACAAGCCAAGTTCTATAATGAAAATTCCCACTAGTATATGAAAGTGATAACTCAAGAGACTCTCTATATGAGGAACATGGTGCTACTTTGAAGCACAAGTGTGGTAAAAGGATAGTAACATTGCCCCCTTTTATTTTCTTTTCCATTTTTTTCTTTTTTTGTGTGGGCTTCTTTGGCCCCCTTTTTTATTTAGGCTTCTTTGGCCTCTTTTTTTTGGTGGCAATGCTCTAATAATGATGATCATCACACTTTTATTTATTTACAACTCAATATTACAACTCGATATCTTGAACAAAGATATGACTCCATATTAATGCCTCCGGTGGTGTACCGGGATGTGCAATGATCTAGCGTAGCAATGACATCAAAAAACAGACAAGCCATGAAAACATCATGCTAGCTATCTTACGATCATGCAAAGCAATATGACAACGAATGCTCAAGTCATGTATATGATGATGATGGAAGTTGCATGGCAATATATATCGGAATGGCTATGGAAATGCCATGATAGGTAGGTATGGTGGCTCCTTTGAGGAAGGTAGATGGTGGGTTTATGGTACCAGCGAAAGTTGCGCGGTACTAGAGAGGCTAGCAATGATGGAAGGGTGAGAGTGCGTATAATCCATGGACTCAACATTAGTCATAAAGAACTCACATACTTATTGCAAAAGTTTGTTATCCCTCAAAGCAAAGTACTACTACGCATGCCCCTAGGGGGATAGATTGGTAGGAAAAGACCATCGCTCGTCCCCGACCGCCACTCATAAGGAAGACAATCAATAAATACCTCATGCTCCGACTTCGTGACATAACGATTCACCATACGTGCATGCTACGGGAATCACAAACCTCAACCCAAGTATTTCTACTAAACCACAACTACCCACTAGCATAATTCTAATATCACCATCTTTATATCGCAAAAATATTGCAAGGAATCCAACATATCATATTCAGTGATCTACAAGTTTTATGTAGGATTTTATGACTAACCATGTGAATGACCAGTTCCTTTCATCTCTCTAAATATATATAAGTGAAGCAAGAGAGTTTAATTCTTTCTACAAAAGATATGCCCATGCTCTAATAAATATAAGTGAAGCAAAAGAGCATTCTACAAATGGCAATTTTCTATGTAAAGAGAAACAGGCAATCCAAACTTCAAATGATATAAGTGAAGTACATGAAGCATTCTATAAAGCCATACTCAAAAGATATAAGTGAAGTGCAATGAGCATTCTATAAATCAACCAAGGACTATATCATACCAGCATGGTGCATAAAAAACAATGAATACTAAATGCAAAAGACGCTCCAAGATTGCACATATCGCATGAACGAAACGAATCCGAAAACATACCGATACTTGTTGAAGAAAGAGGGGATGCCTTCCGGGGAATCCCCAAGCTTAGACGCTTGAGTCTCCTTGAATATTTACTTGGGGTGCCTCGGGCATCCCCGAGCTTGAGCTCTTGCCTCTCTTCCTTCTTCTCACATCGAGACCTTCTCGATCATCGAACACTTCATCCACACAAAACTTCAACAAAAAACTCGGTAAGATCCGTTAGTATAATAAAGCAAATCACTACTCTAAGTACTGTTGCAAACCAATTCATATTTTGTTTTTGCATTGTGTCTACTGTAATATAAGTTTTTCATGGCTTAATCCACTGATATGAATCAATAGTTTCATCAAAACAAGCAAACTATGCATGAATAACAGAATCTGTCTTAAACAGAACAGTCTATAATAATCTGAACATTCACCATACTTCTGTTACTTTAAAAATTCTACAAAAATTAGGAAAAATAAAAAATTTGTATATAAAGACAGTTCAAAAAAATACGAACCATTTGACATCCCAGCTAAAAATGTAAAATCGCGCACTACAGCCAAAGTTTCTGTCCTGCACCGTACAAACCATCAAGCAAATGTAAACATCCTAAAGGAAAACCTTGGCACATTATTTTTATAATACAATGGAATTGTACAAGGGGAAAATTATTTTTGTTGAAAAGTTTCTGTAATCAAGATTCACAAAGTTGCCGTGAGGATGAACAAAGTTCAAGGAGCTCTCACACTTCAACAATGCTTGTCTTTCTCACTTTCACTTTCCTTTTTGAAATTTTTTTGGGTTCCCCTGTTTATTTTTTTTGTTTTTAAACTATATTAAAGAACTCAACAAAAATAAATGACTCTCTAAAATTTCCGGGTTGTCTCCCTGGCAGCGCTTTCTTTAAAGCCACTAAACTAGGCATATAGTGCTCAAGTAATGGATCCACCCGGATCCCAAGGTATATCAAAGCCAATTTTAATAAACAATGATTTGTAATTTAGTAGTGAGCACAAAGTAACATATATCATGTAATGACGAAGTCTAACTATCTTCCTATGCATCGGCATTTCATAAAAGAACAATTCATGCACACAAAGTAAAGGCCAATGCATAGTATAAACAGTTTCTTGCAATTTTATCGTGTTAGAAACATAGAGAGGTGGAGATATAGTTCCTCTCTCATAATAATTGCAAGTAGGAGCAGCAAGCACATGCATATTATATCTATCAAAATCATCATGTGTAATGGTAAAAGGCAACCCCTCAATATAATCCTTAATAAGGGCAAACTTCTCCGATATAGTGTAGCTGGGAGAATTCAAAAAGATAATAGGACTATCATGCGTGGGTGCAATAGCAACAATTTCATGTTTAACATAAGGAACTATAGTAAGTTCATCTTCATAAGCATGATTCATATTGGCATCTTGGCCACAAGCATAGCAAGCATCATCAAAAAGGGATATTTCAAGAGAATCAACAGGATCATAACAATCATCGTAGCAATCATCCTTCAGTAAGCACAAAGGGAAATTAAACAATGTATGAGTTGAAGAGTTAGTCTCATTAGAAGGTGGGCATGGGTAGCTAATCCGCTCTTCCTCCTTTTGGTCTTCGCTCTCCTCCTCATCTTTTTCATCCAATGAGCTCATAGCTTCATCAATTTCTTCTTCCATAGACTCCTGCAAAATATTAGTCTCTTCTTTGACAGTGGAGTAATCCTCAATATATGGTTCAACATAGGCATTAGAAGCATAATTATCATAGAAATATTTAAGTATGGCAAAATTTTCAGATTTGTAAAGAGTAGCATCATACTTTTCAATCAAAGAAGCAATTTCGTAAGCACCCTTAAAAGCAACAAATTCTTCAATTTGTTGAATATCATAGTAATTATAAACACCCTTAGCATAAGAAGATACGATTCCATTATCACTAAACAAACATTGGTAGGGAAGGTGTTTCTTAGGGTCTTCGGAACAACAAGTAAAATAATATATTTCGCATAAATTCCAAGCATAGCATTGCAAACGATGAATATGACCCAGTAAGAGTTTCCCTTTTTCAGATATACGGTGTCGCTCATAACAAGCATGCTCACCTAAAGATTTTCCCTCAACTAAGCTAGTTGGGGTTTCAGCACGAGCACATAGGGATCGAAGATGATCCAAGTAAAAAGCTTCAGGAGTGTGATAGATTTTGAGTGGTTCTTCACCCATTGGTTCAGTAGGTACAACTAATTTGTTTTGGTATTTTGCGTTTCCTACCCATAACTAAAGATAGAAAACAACTAAGAACAACAAATAAAAATTACTTAGTGATAAAGCAAACAAGCACACACGAGAATATTCACCCCACGCTAATGCTCCCCGGCAACGGTGCCAGAAAAAGGTCTTGATAACCCACAAGTATAGGGGATCGCAACAGTTTTCGATAAGTAAGAGTGTCGAATCCAACGAGGAGCTAAAGGCAGAACAAATATTCCCGAAAGTTCTATCGACCACCGATACAACTCTACGCACGCTTGACGTTCGCTTTACCTAGAACAAGTATGAAACTAGAAGTACTTTGTAGGTGTTTTTGGATAGGTTTGCAAGATAATAAAGAGCGCGTAAATAAAAAGTAGGTGCTGTTTAGATGAAGACACAACTAAATTAGTTTTAGTAGAGAGCTTTTTGTTACGAGAAAGTTATTTGTCCCTAGGCAATCGATAACTAGACCGGTAATCATTATTGCAATTTTATATGAGGGAGAGGCATAAGCTGACTTACTTTCTCTACTTGGATCATATGCACTTATGATTGGAACTCTAGCAAGCATCCGCAACTACTAAAGATCATTAAGGTAAAACCCAACCATAGCATTAAAGCATCAAGTCCTCTTTATCCCATACGCAACAACCCCCTTACTCGGGTTTGTGTTTCAGTCACTCACGCAACCCACTATAAGCGAATCATGAACGTATTGCAACACCCTACAACGGGGATCCGTCACGCTTGCGCGACACGGAGAGCACCCTAGGAAAGCACCAATAATAAGACATGCAAGTCAAACCAATCTTGATCATCAAATAGCCCATAGGACAAAACAGATCTACACAAACATCATAGGATAGCCATACATCATTGGGAAATAATATATAGCGTTGAGCACCATGTTTAAGTAGAGATTATAGCGGGTAAGAGAGAGGTTACACCACTGCATAGAGGGGGGGAAGAGTTGGTGATGATGGCGGTGAAGTTGTTGGTGAAGATTGCGGTGATGATGATGGCCCCCGGTGGCACTCCGGTGCCACCAGAAGCGAGGGGGAGAGAGCCCCCCCCCCTTATTCTTCTTCCTTGACCTCCTCCCTAGGTGGGAGAAGGGTTTCCCCTCTAGTCAATGGCCTCCATGGCGTGGGAGGGGTGAGAGCCCCTCCGAGATTGGATCTGTCTCTCTCTGTTTCTGCGTTCTCAGATTCTACCCTTTCACCGTTTCTTATATTCCCGGAGATCCATAACCTCGATTGGGCTGAAATTTTAACAGGATCTCTATCCGGATATTATCTTTCCTGCGGTGAAAGAAGGGCACCAACCGCCTTACGGGTGGCCACGAGGGTCAGGGGCGCGCCCCCTGCCTCGTGGGCACCTCGAGCATCGTCTCGCGTGGATTTTTCTTCCCAAAAATCATATATATTCCAAAAAAATCTCCGTCAGTTTTTATTCTGTTTGGACTCCGTTTGATATGGATATTCTGTGAAACAAAAAACATGCAACAAACATGAACTGGCGCTGGGCACTGGATCAATATGTTAGTCCCAAAATAGTATAAAAAGTTGCCAAAAGTATATGAAAGTTGTAGAGTATTGGCATGGAACAATCAAAAATTATAGATACGATGGAGACGTATCAGCATCCCCAAGCTTAATTCCTGCTCGTCCTCGAGTAGGTAAATGATAAAAAAGATAATCTTTGATGTGGAATGCTACCTAGCATAATCTTGATCATGTAATCTAATCATGGCATGAATATTAAGACACGAGTGATTCAAAGCAATAGTCTATCATTTGACATAAAAACAATAATACTTCAAGCCCACTAATAAAGCAATCATGTCTTTTCAAAATAACAAGGCCAAAGAAAGTTATCCCTACAAAATCATATAGTCTGGCTATGCTCCATCTTCACCACACAAATTATTCACATCATGCACAACCCCGATGACAAGCCGATCAAATGGTTCATACTTTTTAATGTGCTTTAACATTTTCAACCCTCACGCAATACATGAGCGTGAGCCATGGATATAACACTATAGGTGGAATAGAATGGTGGTTGTGGAGAAGACAAAAAGGAGAAGATAGTCTCACATCAACTAGGCGTATCAACGGGCTATGGAGATGCCCATCAATAGATATCAATGTGAGTGAGTAGGGATTGCCATGCGACGTATGCACTAAGAGCTATAAGTGTATGAAAGCTCAGACTAAAAACTAAGTGTGTTTGCATCCAACTTGCTTGCTCATGAAGACTTCGGGCATTTGAGGAAGCCCATCATCGAAATATACAAGCCAAGTTCTATAATGAAAATTCCCACTAGTATATGAAAGTGATAACTCAAGAGACTCTCTATATGAGGAACATGGTGCTACTTTGAAGCACAAGTGTGGTAAAAGGATAGTAACATTGCCCCCTTTTCTTTTCTTTTCCATTTTTTTTCTTTTTTTTGTGTGGGCTTCTTCGGCCCCCTTTTTTATTTAGGCTTCTTTGGCCTCTTTTTTTTGGGGGCAATGCTCTAATAATGATGATCATCACACTTTTATTTATTTACAACTCAATATTACAACTCGATATCTTGAACAAAGATATGACTCCATATTAATGCCTCCAGTGGTGTACCGGGATGTGCAATGATCTAGCATAGCAATGACATCAAAAAACGGACAAGCCATGAAAACATCATGCTAGCTATCTTACGATCATGCAAAGCAATATGACAATGAATGCTCAAGTCATGTATATGATGATGATGGAAGTTGCATGGCAATATATCTCGGAATGGCTATGGAAATGCCATGATAGGTAGGTATGGTGGCTGTTTTGAGGAAGGTAGATGGTGGGTTTATGGTACCGGCGAAAGTTGCGCGATACTAGAGAGGCTAGCAATGATGGAAGGGTGAGAGTGCGTATAATCCATGGACTCAACATTAGTCATAAAGAACTCACATACTTATTGCAAAAGTTTGTTATCCCTCGAAGCAAAGTACTACTACGCATGCCCCTAGGGGGATAGATTGGTAGGAAAAGACCATCGCTCGTCCCCGACCGCCACTCATAAGGAAGACAATCAATAAATACCTCATGCTCCGACTTCGTGACATAACGATTCACCATACGTGCATGCTACGGGAATCACAAACCTCAACCCAAGTATTTCTACTAAACCACAACTACCCACTAGCATGAATCTAATATCACCATCTTTATATCGCAAAACTATTGCAAGGAATCCAACATATCATATTCAGTGATCTACAAGTTTTATGTAGGATTTTATGACTAACCATGTGAATGACCAGTTCCTTTCATCTCTCTAAATAGATATAAGTGAAGCAAGAGAGTTTAATTCTTTCTACAAAAGATATGCCCATGCTCTAATAAATATAAGTGAAGCAAAAGAGCATTCTACAAATGGCAATTTTCTATGTAAAGAGAAACAGGCAATCCAAACTTCAAATGATATAAGTGAAGTACATGAAGCATTCTATAAAGCCATACTCAAAAGATATAAGTGAAGTGCAATGAGCATTCTATAAATCAACCAAGGACTATCTCATACCACCATGGTGCATAAAAGAAAAATGAATACTAAATGCAAAAGACGCTCCAAGATTGCACATATCGCATGAACGAAACGAATCCGAAAACATACCGATACTTGTTGAAGAAAGAGGGGATGCCTTCCGGGGAATCCCCAAGCTTAGACGCTTGAGTCTCCTTGAATATTTACTTGGGGTGCCTCGGGCATCCCCAAGCTTGAGCTCTTGCCTCTCTTCCTTCTTCTCACATCGAGACCTTCTCGATCATCGAACACTTCATCCACACAAAACTTCAACAAAAAACTCGGTAAGATCCGTTTTTCATGGCTTAATCCACTGATATGAATCGATAGTTTCATCAAAACAAGCAAACTATGCATGAATAACAGAATCTGTCTTAAACAGAACAGTCTATAATAATCTGAACATTCACCATACTTATGTTACTTTAAAAATTCTTCAAAAATTAGGAAAAATAAACAATTTTTATATAAAGACAGTTCAAAAAGAATCCGAACCATTTGACATTCCAGCTAAAAATGTAAAATCGCGCACTACAGCCAAATTTTCTGTCCTGCACCGTACAAACCATCAAGCAAATGTAAACATCCTAAAGGCAAACCTTGGCACATTATTTTTATAATACAATGGAATTGTACAAGGGGATAATTATTTTTGTTGAAAATTTTCTGTAATCAAGATTCACAAAGTTGCCGTGAGGATGAACAAAGTTCAAGGAGCTCGCACACTTCAACAATGCTTGTCTTTCTCACTTTCACTTTCCTTTTTGAAATTTTTTTGGGTTCCCCTGTTTATTTTTGTTGTTTTTAAACTATATGAAAGAACTCAACAAAAATAAATGACTCTCTAAAATTTCCGGGTTGTCTCCCTGGCAGCGCTTTCTTTAAAGCCACTAAACTAGGCATATAGTGCTCAAGTAATGGATCCACCCGGATCCCAAGGTATATCAAAGCCAATTTTAATAAACAATGATTTGTAATTTAGTAGTGAGCACAAAGTAACATATATCATGTAATGACGAAGTCTAACTATCTTCCTATGCATCGGCATTTCATAAAAGAACAATTCATGTACACAAAGTAAAGGCCAATGCATAGTATAAACAGTTTCTTGCAATTTTATCGTGTTAGAAACATAGAGAGGTGGAGATATAGTTCCTCTCTCATAATAATTGCAAGTAGGAGCAGCAAGCACATGCATATTATATCTATCAAAATCATCATGTAATGGTAAAAGGCAACCCCTCAATATAATCCTTAATAAGGGCAAACTTCTCCGATATAGTGTAGTTGGGAGAATTCAAAAAGATAATAGGACTATCATGCGTGGGTGCAATAGCAACAATTTCATGTTTAACATAAGGAACTATAGAAAGTTCATCTTCATAAGCATGATTCATATTGGCATCTTGGCCACAAGCATAGCAAGCATCATCAAAAAGGGATATTTCAAGAGAATCAACAGGATCATAACAATCATAATAGCAATCATCCTTCGGTAATCACGAAGGGAAATTAAACAATGTATGAGTTGAAGAGTTAGTCTCATTAGAAGGTGGGCATGGGTAGCTAATCCGCTCTTCCTCCTTTTGGTCTTCGCTCTCCTCCTCATCTTTTTCATCCAATGAGCTCATAGTTTCATCAATTTCTTCTTCCATAGACTCCTGCAAAATATTAGTCTGTTCTTGGACAGCGGAGTAATCCTCAATATATGGTTCAACATAGGCATTAGAAGCATAATTATCATAGCAATATTTAAGTATGGCAAAATTTTCAGATTTGTAAAGAGTAGCATCATACTTTTCAATCAAAGAAGCAATTTCGTAAGCACCCTTAAAAGCAACAAATTCTTCAATTTGTTGAATATCATAGTAATTATAAACACCCTTAGCATAAGAAGATACGATTCCATTATCACTAAACAAACATTGGTAGGGAAGGTGTTTCTTAGGGTCTTCAGAACAACAAGTAAAATAATATATTTCGCATAAATTCCAAGCATAGCATTGCAAACGATGAATATGACCCAGTAAGAGTTTCCCTTTTTCAGATATACGGTGTCGCTCATAACAAGCATGCTCACCTAAAGATTTTCCCTCAACTAAGCTAGTTGGGGTTTCAGCACGAGCACATAGGGATCGAAGATGATCCAAGTAAAAAGCTTCAGGAGTGTGATAGATTTTGAGTGGTTCTTCACCCATTGGTTCAGTAGGTACAACTAATTTGTTTTGGTATTTTGCGTTTCCTACCCATAACTAAAGATAGAAAACAACTAAGAACAACAAATAAAAATTACTTAGTGATAAAGCAAACAAGCACACACGAGAATATTCACCCCACGCTAATGCTCCCCGGCAACGGTGCCAGAAAAAGGTCTAGATAACCCACAAGTATAGGGGATCGCAACAATTTTCGATAAGTAAGAGTGTCGAATCCAACGAGGAGCTAAAGACAGAACAAATATTCCCGAAAGTTCTATCGACCACCGATACAACTCTACGCACGCTTGACGTTCGCTTTACCTAGAACAAGAATGAAACTAGAAGTACTTTGTAGGTGTTTTTGGATAGGTTTGCAAGATAATAAAGAGCACGTAAATAAAAAGTAGGTGCTGTTTAGATGAAGACATAACTAAATTAGTTTTAGTAGAGAGCTTTTTGTTACGAGAAAGTTATTTGTCCCTAGGCAATCGATAACTAGACCGGTAATCATTATTGCAATTTTATATGAGGGAGAGGCATAAGCTGACTTACTTTCTCTACTTGGATCATATGCACTTATGATTGGAACTCTAGCAAGCATCCGCAACTACTAAAGATCATTAAGGTAAAACCCAACCATAGCATTAAAGCATCAAGTCCTCTTTATCCCATACGCAACAACCCCCTTACTCGGGTTTGTGTTTCAGTCACTCACGCAACCCACTATAAGCGAATCATGAACGTATTGCAACACCCTACAGCGGGGATCCCTCACGCTTGCGCGACACGGAGAGCACCATAGGATAGAACCAATAATAAAACATGCAACTCATACCAATCTTGATCATCAAATAGCCCATAGGATAATACAGATCTACTCAAACATTATAGGATAGCCATACATCATTGGGAAATAATATATAGCGTTGAGCAGTATGTTTAAGTAGAGATTACAGCGGGTAAGAGAGAGGTTACACCGCTGCATAGAGGGGGGAAGAGTTGGTGATGATGGCGGTGAAGTTGTTGGTGAAGATTGCGCTGATGATGATGGCCCCCGGTGGCACTCTGGTGCCATAAGAAGCGAGGGGGAGAGAGCCCCCCTCCTTCTTCTTCTTCCATGACCTCCTCCCTAGGTGGGAGAAGGGTTTCCCCTCTGGTCCATGGCCTCCATGGCATGGGAGGGGCGAGAGCCCCTCCGAGATTGGATCTGTCTCTTTGTCTCTCTGTGTTTCTGCGTTCTCAGATTCTACCCTTTCACCGTTTCTTATATTCCCGGAGATCCGTAACGCCGATTGGGCTGAAATTTTAACACGATCTCTATCCGGATATTAGCTTTCCTGCGGCGAAATAAGGACACCAACTGCCTTACGGGGTGGCTACGAGGGTCAGGGGTGCGCCCCCCTGCCTCGTGGGCCCCTCGAGCATCGTCTCACGTGGATTTTTCTTCCCAAAAATCATATATATTCCAAAAAAATCTCCGTTTGTTTTTATTCCGTTTGGACTCCGTTTGATATGGATATTCTATGAAACAAAAAACATGCAACAAACAGGAACTGTCACTGGGCACTGGATCAATATGTTAGTCTCAAAAATAGTATAAAAAGTTGCCAAAAGTATATGAAAGTTGTAGAATATTGGCATGGAACAATCAAAAATTATAGATACGACGGAGACGTATCAATGTGTTGCCTAATGCCGGCATATCTTGAATGGTGTGCACCAGCATCGCATGTAGATCGAAAATCTCATTTTTGTAAGCATCATAACATTTTACAGCTGGCGCATTGAGGGAGTCCTGGATTAGGGGGTATCCGGACAGCCAGATTATATCCTTTGGCCGGACTATTGGACTATGAAGATACAAGATTGAAGACTTCGTCCCGTGTCCGGATGGAACTCTCCTTGGCGTGGAAGGAAAGCTTGGCAATACGGATATGTAGATCTCCTTCCTTGTAAGCGACTCTGTGTAACCCTAGCCCCCTCCGTTGTCTATATAAACCAGAGGGTTTAGTCTGTAGGACAACATACAATCATACCATAGGCTAGCTTCTAGGGTTTAGCCTCTCTGATCTCATGGTAGATCAACTCTTGTACTACTCATATTATCAAGAATAATCAAGCAGGACATAGGGTTTTACCTCCATCAAGAGGGCCCGAACCTGGGTAAAACATCGTGTCCCCTGCCTCCTGTTACCATCCGCCTTAGACGCATAGTTCAGGACCCCCTACCCGAGATCCGCCGGTTTTGACACCGCCATTGGTGCTTTCATTGAAGTTCCTCTGTGTCGTCATCATTACGCTTGATGGCTCCTTCGACCATCGATAGCGATGCAGTCCAGGGTGAGACTTTTCTCCTCGGACAGATCTTTGTATTCGGCGGCTCCGCACTGCGGGCCAACTCGCTTGGCCATCTAGAGCAGATCGAGAGCTATGCCCCTGCCTATCAGGTCAGATTTGGAAACTTGAAGTACACATCCGACATCCACAAAGACTTGATCTTCGACGGATTCGAGCCCTTGCTGAGTGCGCAGCACGGTCACGATGAGCATGACTTAGCTCTACCATTGGACAGTGTTCGGGAGATCGCACCGGCGACCGCCCCGACCCTCAAATCGGAGCCAATTACGCCATCCAGTGACGAGTGGATAGACCCCGCCGCGAAGGCCGCACTCCCATCGGCGATCGAGCCAAGTATCGACCTTACCCTTCACGAGAGCCGTGACGCCAAACTGCCGGATTCTTCCCCGGCCACGGACTCCGAACCGCCTGCGCCCGTGCCTATCGAATCCAACTGGCGCCGATCATGGAGTTAACCTCCGCCGATATATTTCAGCACTTGCCCTTTGGCAACATACTGAACTCATTAAGGTCTATCTCTCTGTCAGGAGAGCCCTGACCGAACCATGTCCGACAGAATTGGAATGCAGAAGACGAAGAAATTCGCCGCCCACCCACCACCCACTTAGTAGCCACTGTCGATGATTTGACCGACATGCTCGACTTCGACTCCGAAGGTATCGACAGTATGGACGATGATGCAGGAGACGAACAGGAACCACTGCCCACAGGGCACTGGATGCCCACTTCATCATATGATGTATACATGGTGGACACACCCAAAGAAAACGACGACGAAGAACAGAAGGACGTAGTGAAGGGTTGTTCCCTCGAGAAGCAGTCAAAGCGACAGCGTAAGCGCCGCTCCAAATCCTGCCTCGGCAGAAGCAACGATCATATAAACCCAGCGATAGAGCAAGGCGAGCCAGCAGACGACAAACACGTCATTGAACCATCGTCCGACCATGGCAACACGGAGAATCAAACCGAACAACCCGACTCCGTCGAAGATAACAGTCCGGATAACATCACACCGGACAGGCACCCGGAGCAACAGAATACCCATAAAAGGCTTGTTGCCACTTCGAGGAGTCTGAAAAAGCAGAAGCAAAGGCTCAGGGCTGCACAAGACACACTCAGAATCAGATGGAGTGAAGTACTCAACACTGAAGTGAAGTACGACGGTAATCGCCACACCAAGAGTTACCCGAAGCGAAAGTTGCTACCTGAATTCGATGAGGAGGCCTTAAATCCCTCGCAATCAAAAAACAAAACGGCCATCCGGTCGGATAGATGACCTCGTGGCCAACATAGAGCGGCAAACAACGCCGCCAGTCAGTACGCGATCCGCGTGAGGGCTCGCCTCAAAAGGACGGCGCAACCAGATCCATCTACGGGCCATGCAAGCGCGCTCCAGCATGCAATGCAACACAACAAACATCCCACACCACGGTACACCCAAATATAGGGGTGCCGCACACCCCCTATGTTTCACCGATGAGGTGCTGGACCATGAATTTCCAGAGGGATTCAAACCCTTAAACAAAGAGGCGTACGACGGAACGACAGGCCCTGGGGTCTGGATTGAGGACTACATCCTCCATATCCATGTGGCTCGAGGAGACGATCTCCACACCATCAAGTACTTACCCCTCAAGATCAAAGGACCAACCTGGCACTAGCTTAAAAGACTCCCCGAAGACTCCATTGGAAGCTGGGAAGAGCTCGAAGACGCTTTTCGGGCAAATTTTCAAGGGACCTATGTCCGACCACCGGATGCAGACGATTTGAGTAATATAACTCAACAGCCCGGAGAGTCGGCCCGAAAGCTTTGGAACAGGTTCCTCACTAAAAAGAACCAAATAGTCGACTGCCCGGACGCCGAAGCCTTAGCAGCTTTTAAGCACAGCGTTCGAGACGAATGGCTTGCCAGACACCTCGGCGAAGAAGAGCCGAGAACAATGGCAGCATTAACAAGCCTCATGACCCGCTTTTGCGCGGGCGAGGATAGCTGGTTAGCCCGATGCAGCACCAGCGACCCAAGTACATCCGAAGTCAGGGACGAAAACAGGAAACCACGACGCAGCAAAAACAAGCGCCGGAATAAAGAAGACAACCCAAAGAGCACGGCGTTAAACGCCGGATTTAGAAGCTCTCGGCCAGGTCAATAAAAGCTGCCCTCCCAAGGCAACAGAGACGAACTGTCCAGCCTAAACAAGATTCTGGATAAAATATGTCAGACCCACAGCACCCCCGATAAGCCTGCAAATCATACCCATAGAGAATGTTGGGTTTTCAAGCAGTCCGGCAAGCTCAGCACCGAACATATGGGGCGGGATACACCAAGAGAAGACGAGGATGAGCCTCGCAAGCAAAGCACTAGGGAACAGAAGAAATTCCCACCAGCAGTCAAAATAGTAAACGTGTTACACGTAACAAAGGGGAGAAACAAAGCGGCACTCCTAGAGACACATGCCCCAGGGCCTATCACCGCGGAGTTCTGCCACTGGTAGTCCCAACCGATCACCTTTGACCATCGGGATTACTCGGCAAGTATCCAGCGTGCAGGATGGGCTGCCTTGGTATTAGACCCAATAATTGACGGATACCACTTCACACAAGTCCTGATGGACGGCGGTATCAGTTTAAACCTGATACATCAGGACAGAGTCCGCAAAATGGGGATAGACCCAACAAAAATTAGCCGCAGCAATACTATCTTTAAAGGAGTAACGCCAGGCCCAGAGGCCCATTGCACGGGCTCCCTGCTACTAGAGGTTATATTTGGCTTTCCCGATAACTTCCGCAGCAAAAATTTAACGTTCCACATCGCTCCGTTCCAAAGTGGTTATCAAGCACTACTCGGACGCGAAGCTTTCGCTCGCTTTAACGCAATACTGCATTACGCTTCTCTCATGCTTAAGATGCCCAGTCCACGTGGCATCATTACAGTAAATGGAAATATTGAGCACTCCTTGCGCGCGGAAGACCGTGCGGTCCCTTGTCAGCCGCACACTAAACGGCCTCACCAAATAAGCATCCGACAGGTCGTTAAGATCACGAACACGGTTGGACGAGTCTGTTGCATCTATATGTAATTGATACAGGTTTGATGGCTATACCCCTATTACAATGCAGGGGGCTCAACGCGCGCAAACAAGTGGCAATTAGGTTCAACTTTACTCATTTTGAAATGTACATGGTTTATTTAGTATAACCTACCTTTTGCACGACAACTTTTCAATTAAGTTCCTTTCTTTTTGAGATGACCCATCCAGAATACGCCACAACGGAGACACAGGCGCAGACGTTAAGCAGGGACCTGTTCCAAGGATTCTTTTTAGATTAAGACCCTACGTAAACCTTTTTTACTGTCTCTTGTTGATACACATCCCTCGGATTCTCAGTACAATTGAGAAGGATGCTGACGTATTGGCATGTGGCCACGTCCGAATATTGCACGTACCTGGACACCAAGGGCTTATTACAAAGGGCACTGTTTAGGCCCGGTTTACATCATAAAGACCGAATACCTTAGGGAGTGTTCGGTGTCGTGAGTTTGGCCTTATATGCATCAGCTCCGAATCATGTCTTTGGTCAAATGTTGGGTTTGCCCGGCTCCTGTGTTTTGCTGCCTTACGTTCCGCTCTATCGGCTAAGGCGGCACCAGTAGAACTACTGCGATTGTGCCCTGGTTCATCCGGACGAGCACCTCAGTAGAGAAAGCCGAAAACTGTCTATCATGATATATCGTGAGACTGGTCAACCACTCGATGACCAAGCGGAATCTTCGGGATTCCTCTGCCTTAACAAAGGGACGTTTCCCGGCCAAGCATGTACGCGCCCCCAATTCATGATGAGCGCGGAGCCACCAGGGGCTATATAGTAGCCCCACTGTCAAACTCGTCTGACTAAGTGAAAGTGTTAAATCATTATAGTCCGATTGCCTAGTTCGCTGCGCTATCACCTCCTTAATGGACCAAGACGTTGGATCAAGTGTGAACGTGCGTCTTCTGCGAACACCCCCGCATTATATGCGTGGGGGCTGAAGCTGACGACTGCCATCTTTCAGGTTATATACATATATACATAAACGGCCGCACAGGAGGCATCATGGTCCTTTCGGGCAAAAGTATAAATACAGCCTTGATAAATTCAATAAAACATTGTTCTTACAATGGGAATACATGTCACTTAAACATAATATTCGTCGAGCACTAAGCATCTATCAAAGGAGCGCCTTCAAGAACTTCTTCAAAGTAGTGCTCGACGACCACTCGACATATGGCCGAACCCTATGCCGCAACAGTGGTGGCATCCATTTCTGCCCAGTATGTTTTGACACGGGCAAGGGCCATCCGCGAGCCCTCTATCCATGCCGACCTCTTTATAGCATCGATGCGTGGCACAGCACCAAGGAATTGTTTCACAGCGCTCTCCCCGCATGGAGGAGCAAACCACGGCCCTCGCAGCAGAAGCGCAAAGCAGCCTCTTAAGGCAATCCACCAGTTCGGCGATTAAAGACCCGGACTCCTTCAAGCGTGCCCGGAGTAATCGGAAACAGAGACCGCCTGGCACATTCCGAGCTCGCATAGCAATGCGGCCCCCACCCCAGTACCAGCCAAACGGTGAAATCCATGCCACACGTACATAATTACGCATTGAAAATACCATGGGCACAGGTGGGGAGGGGGGCACGACTACGACACGCCCCAAGACGCGGCTCAACCGCACTAGGGGCTTCCTGCTTTGTTATTTTTCTCTCTTTTAGGACTTTAATCTCTGGAAACCCCGTCTGGCAGTACGATTGCCGGACACACGATGCAATAACCAAGGAGGCAGAAAGCTATGTCGCGCCACGGAACTCCCAGGTGGTCTTTGATAACGAGTGAAATACTTGCTTTAAATACCATTCCTCAGGTTGCCCTTTGAGGGGACATGTCAAATAGTCCCACTTTTTGCTTATCGCACTACTTTCTACTTCGACGCACCTTTTTGAATAAACAATGCATAACACTAGACTATTACCGCATTCTTTATTCTTTCTTTTTTATATACATTCATGACATTCAGCGCCCGTACACTCTGGTACGGCCAATACGCTAGGGCCTTAAGCGTTCCCCATACTACTGGGAGAACTACTGCGATTGTTCTTATAGCATTATATGCATCACCCTGAACTCCGAACTACTGGGTACTGTCGAAATCCGAACACTTTCGACAGTGCGGCACCCCGAACTTATAGCATTATATGCATCAGCTCCGAATCATGTCTTGGGTCAATAGTTGGGTTTGCCCAGCTCCCATGTTTTGGCACCATACGTTCCGCTATATCGGCTAAGGCAACACTGGGAGAACTACTGCGATTGAGCCTCGGTTCATCTGGGCAAGCACCTCAGTAGAGAAAGCTAAAACTGACTGTCATGATAAGGCGAGAGATGGTCGTTGTTCGAGAGGTCTCGAGTCCCTAAAGACTTATGCCGCTTAGAGCGAGGAGTCGGCTTTGTCCGGCTTAAGGCGTGTATAGCGCCCCGAATTCGGCCTTCCGAATACTAGGGGCTTCACCAAAATTTAAAATTGTAGACTTCTATGGCTAAGTGAGAGTGATAAAGCATTATAGTCTGATTCCCTTGTCCATTGTGCTGAGCACCTCCCTCGAAGGAACAAGAGTGCTCAGATTCATCCCGAACACCCTAGCACTCGTGGCATGGGGGCAGAAGCCAACGACTAGCCATCTCTCAGATTTAATAAACAGCCGCACAAAAGGTAATATTTTAAATTCAAATAAGCGTTGCATAGCGCATATGAACAAGTTTTCATAATACAGGATCACACGAGCAAGTTCATTCAAAAATTACATCTTTCGCACATTCGTCCGCCACAAGACGGGCACCCTTCAGGACAGCCTCATAATACATTTCGGGGTGGCGATGCTCCTTGCCCTGCGACGGCCCTCCTTCACCAGCTTCTCGGCGTCCATCTTGGCCCAGTGCACCTTCGCACGGGCAAAAGCCCGGCGTGCACCTTCGATGCAGACGGACCGCTTTATGACTTCCAGCCATGGGCAGGCATCCACAAGCCGCGTCACCAGGCCGAATTAGCTGTTGGGAAGGGAGTCGCCGGGCCACATCTGGACTATAAGGCCCCTCATGGCCTGTTCGGCCGCCTTGTGCAGCTCGACCAGTTGCTTCAACTGGTCGCTCACAGGCATCGGGTGTTCGGTCCCAGTATACTGAGACTAGAACAACTTCTCCGTCGAGCTTCCCTCCTCGGCCTGGTAATACTTCGCGGCATCCGACACACTGCGGGGCAAATCTGCGAATGCTCCTGGAGAGCTCCGGACTCGGGTAAGTAACAAGTAATTTACTTTCACATGCGTGCTTTGCATATTGAATGCCTTACCCGCCGCTATCTTCCTCATCGCCTCAATTTCCTGGAGGTACTTTTGGGCTTCAGCCATGGCATGCTTTGTGCTCTCGAGGGCCGTGGCAAGCTCGGACTCTCGCGTCTTCGAGTCAAGCACCAAATCCTCGTGCTTCTTCACGAGAGCCTGGAGCTCTTGCTGCACCTCGCCCACCCGTGCCCCTTGTTTTTCCGCTCGGTGCGCTCCTTGGCCGCTTTGTTTTCGGCCTCGGATAACGCTTACTTCAGGGTCGCCACTTCGGTCGTGGCCCTACATAAACACTATTCTGAACACGGGATCAAAATAATATTCTGATCACAACCTGACCTGCCCTGCTAGTAGTACGTTGAACTTCCCTGTGAACTAGGTTGAACTTCCGCCAACATTGCCCAAATGGGGCTTGCGATATACCGTTGGAAAGCTATGGACACCAATACCATGACGCAACTTAAATTTTTGGCAAAATATAAGTGGTTTAAGAGCAGTTTTGAAAACCATTTTTTCTTCGCACAACAAACGTGAATCGTATTTTCGATCGCATTTCTAAACCGTTTATCGGAATGAGGCATATAATATGGCATTGGAAAGCTGCTACAAAACCGCTCCTTCCACATGTTGAAAGTTTTCTCTAATTCCCCATGGTTAAAGAGTAATTTGAACAAATGTAAAATTTCGTAAACCGAACAGCTGAGTTTGTTTTTTCAATGTCATTTCTAAACAGCTAATCCAATGGAGGAATATGATACAGCGTTGGAAAGGTTATGAAAATGCGCTACTTTTTCATCTTGAAAGTTTTTTTCTAATTTTGAATGGTTTAAGAGTAATTTAGAAAATGGTCCAAGTCCTACCGAGTTCGTATTTTCGAGCTAATTTTTTAACCGTGCGTCTGAATGCAGCAAATGATATGACATTGGAAAGCTTGAACAAATGTGAAACTTTTTGGTATGTATTGTTTCTCCCAATTCTTTATGGTTTTAAGTCAGTTTCGAAATTGGCGAAAAACGTATTTTTGCCGTAATTTCTATAAACTTTATCAGAACGGGGCAAATAATATACCGCCGGAAAGCTCCAGAAAATGCGAAACTTCTTCATGTTGATGGTTTTCTCTGATTCCTAGCTGTATTCAAGTAATTTCGAAAACAGCGGGATCATGCGTTCTGCCTTTATCGCGAAACAGATTCTTCGAAAATGCACCGTGTGAAGAACTTGAACTTCTCGGCGCGTGTACCTGAACTTCACTCTGTTTTTCATGTGATTTTTTTGCTCGTAGGTCTCCATCCACTACTCGTAACTCTCCATCCACTCACCGGAATTGAGCAAGTGATATACCGGTGGAAAGCTGCGGTAAACACGCAACTTTCCCGTGTTGATCATTTTTTCATACTCGCGATGATTTTAAAAGTTTTTCATCTGATATTCATTCAATGTAGTAGGTGAACTTCCTGCTGTTTTCATGTTGAACTTCTGTGACGGATTTTTCATTTGTAATTTTCTCATCCATTCGTCAAGTGTTACACAAACGATACTCCTTTTGTACAAACCCCTCCCACACTAATTTTTTTAACTTTCTTTGACCGAGGACTTGAACTTACAGAAATGATATTCCTGTCGTTTTAAAGTAAATTAGAGATATGACGAGATCATGATTTTTGCCTTCATTACGAATGGAAATGCACCGCGTGAAGTAGTTGAACTTCTCAGGCATGTCTGTTTGAACCTCACTCTGTTTTTGACGTGTTCCTTTTTGCACTGCGTGAAGTAGTTGAACTTCTGGGGCATGTCTGTTTGAACTTCACTCTATTTCACTTTATTGTTTTTTTTCTTATATGAAATACACACCATGTAGTACGTGAACTTCCGGTTATTATCACTTTGAACTTGTCTCTGGTTTGAGAGAATTATTTTAAAACACAAAAAACAACATATTTTTTATGTATTTTGGACATCTAAATACATGGTGAACCTCTCTCACAATAATTTTTTGAACTTTTCCTCACCGAGCACCTGAACTTCTAGCAACCATTTTTTTCGTTTATGAGTTTTTTTAAAGTGCAAAAAATGGTGTTGTGTTTATTTTTTGAACAGGTAAATCCTAGCAACAATAGTTTTTTTTAAAGTGCAAAAAATGATACTCCGAATTTCTATGTTATTTCAATATGGACTTCACCTTTCTATATTTTGAGTAAAGAATTGTATTCGATTTTTATACGGAAAAAATTGAACATGGAAATAGAAGGTGAACCTCTCTCGCAAGAATTTTTTAACTTCCCCTAACAGAGCACTTGAACTTCTAGCAACAAAGCGTTTAAGCTTTTATTTTTCTATAATTTTTATTCTGACCTGAAATGCATTCCTTGCGTTCCTTGAACTTCTCATTGATTTCACTATGAACTTTTGTCACATTTTTGTGCATACATTGAATTACACGCAATTGAAGGTCGGACGTCATTTTTTGCTATTTTCAAACATGTAATTGGAGGTCGGATGTCCCGCAATATTAATTCTGCACCGTGCACGGAGGACCATGTGAACTTCTTGCAACAAACATTTTAAGCTTTTGGTTTTCTATTCTTATATTCTATCTGAAACGCATTCCGTGTAGTAGTTGAACGTCCCGCTGTTTTCGCCTTGAACTTCCGTCACATATTTTTTTTCAACCTCCCTCACAAGAATTTTTGAACTTTTCTCGGGCTGAGCACTTGAACTTCTAGCAACAAAACTTTTAGCTTTTGCTTTTTCATTCTTTTTTTCGTACAAATGCACACCATGTAGTACATGAACTTCCGGTAGTTATCAATCTAAACTTCTCTCGGTTACGCAAAAATATCTGAGTTTTTTTATAGATATTGAACCGCTCCACCTTTTTATTTGAACTTCATTGTGTATTTTTAGAAATGTGAAAATTGGAGGTTTTTAGAAACATCAAACTTCTTGGTTATTTGAAATTGAACATATTGGTTTTATTCTTTAGTATTTAGAAAAATCTTATTTTTTTCAAATAAATATCAAACTGCTCTGCCTTTTCCAATTGAACTTCTTGGTTTTTTTCTCTAGTAACGTGAAAACCTGAGTCTTTTTATATACATTGAACTACTCCTTTTTTTTGAAATTGAACTTCTCGGTTTTAATCTTTAGCATTGGGGAAATTCTGAGTTTTTATTAACATTAAAAAACTTCATATTTTTCTAATTTTGGACTTCTTGGTTTTATTAATTAGTAATGGGAAAGTCTTAGTTATGTAATAAATATCGAACTGCTTAATTATTTTAAAGTTGAACTTCTACGTCTTATTTTTAAAAGAACAAAAACCTTTTTTATAAACTTTTTGAACTGCTTGATTTTTTCAATTTGACATTCTTGATATTGTAATAAATATTGAACTTCTTCATTTTTTTTAATTTGAACCTCTAGTTTTCTTCCAAATGTTGCATGTTTATCCGAAAACAAATGAGCTTAAACCAAAATTATATATACTTTTTTGTGCGTGCACCTATGATGTGTTTTTTCCTTAATTCCATGTTTTTGTTGTGTTTGTTTAACCATTTTTTCTTCTAACGTGTTGTCTCTACTTCTCTTGTTAGCTTGTCTGAACTTCTAAATTTTTTAAGAAATGGGAAAATCCCTTTTTTATATAATCTTGTTGACTTGCTCTATTATTTTTAGTGTGTTTATATTTCCTCATTTCGAACTTCAATGACCATAATTTTTGAAGTTTTGTAATTCTATCTTCTTTTTGTGAACTAACCATGCTCCTCTATTAATTGCATACTTCTGTTTATTGTATGTTCTTTCGTTTATGCTCTTCCTGCTTTTCCATTCCTTTTTGATAAACAAACAATAATACATGAACATAGAATAGATACTAAACATATTTTGCAACATATATATATATATATTTTTTGATTGATCTATTTTTCTACAAAAAACAATCTTTTTTCTTTTGTCGTTGAACTTTTTAAATCTTTGCAATAGTACTGCTAGATAATTTTGTCTCACTAGAATTAGAACGAGAACCTTGAGAACATCAAATTCCAAGAAGAAACATATATAGTATAATTTTTACTTTTGCACAAATGTACGAAGAATCATCACACTTGACAAAGATCATTTGACCACAATATCCACAATAATTAGGTGCTGCTGCAATTGTAACAGACACGCACACATAGAGAGAAGCAGAGAGAGAGAGTAGCACATAGATAGAGAGTAGCAGCGGCCTACACTTAGAGAAAGAAGCTACATTAGTTACTAAAGAGAGCAGCAATAGCGCCGCACTAGTTTATAGAAGGAACGATCAACAATATCCGCGCTCAAGAAGCAACAACAGCATGTTAGGTATTAGAAGTGGGCAGCCGAAAGACGGGCAGGTCACACAGAGCAAAAGATCAGCAATCCGGATGAGCTAAGAACGTGAAGAGAAGTAGAGAGAACAACTGAGTTTTCTCTCCTCACCTACAGGGAAAAAACTTCTCCTCAGAATGCAATTGTATTCAGAAGCGAAATCTACAGAGACAATTTTTGCAGGCAATTTTCGTGCAAATTCAAAGAAGTTCAAATCCTCATGCAGAATGAGTTAAACGTAGAGAGGAAGGGCAATAACTGATGTTGAAGAGGAGCACGTGGTTCGAGTGGAGCGCCACATTGCGTGGTGGTACAACATGTCGCAACGGACGGTTGTTGAACGGGGTCAAGAATGGCGCGGCGGCCGAATCCAGTCGTGGGGGATGGTGCCGCTACCGAATCCACGTGGGCGGTGGCGCCGATGCCGAATCCAAGCATGTGGGAGGGGCCGGGGCGGGGGGTGGATCCAGTGCTGATGAAAGGCCGCCGGCAGCCGCCGAAGTGTAGCCACTGGAGGTGGTGGTCGCCGACGCAGTTTGTGTGCTGCGGGTCAGGGCACGGTGACGGGAGGTGCGCCAGCATCGGCAGCGAGAGGCACATCATGGGGCGGCGATGCGGCCGAGGTGCCCGGAGGCAGGAGGCGCCTCGGGGTCAAGGGCGGCGGCGCAGCCAGGGAGCAGGCAGTGCTTATGGCAGGAGGGCTAGAGCTCGACGCTGCTGGATCAGGGGAGGAGGCGGCGAGCCAGAGGCGCGTGGCGGCGGCGAGATCTGGCGTTCGGGGGAGGGAATCGAGAGAGGATGTGGGGATCCGGGCAGCGGGTGGGTTGTGGTGGTTTTTTTTTCAATCGGTCCGGTGGGTTTGTCACGATCTCAGGAGGGTCTCATCGGGCCCTTATAGAGCTGGCTGTGATCCAAATAACTATTCTAATCCCAAGATTAGAATAATGTTGTCCTATATATATATATACATTTATAGTGCATGATATATAATACACAACAAAATGACTTTCCAAATTTATTTGCATGCACTGCAACCATCAGCCCTCATTGATTGCTTTCCAAAAAGCAAATATACTATTGTTTCCTAACAATGATTTCTTTCCAAACAAAAAGGATATGTATGTACGTTCTGATTTTTGAGGTATCAGATACGACAAAATAATATACGGCTGGGTCACACTTTTTAACGGCTAATATTTCTATACAAATTAAGATGACCATATAATATAATGTGACCCAAATTATTATTTTACCTTTAGAAAAATATGATGCATGCTGATACCCACACATGATTTGTTTCATGCGCACAAATACCCACACATGATTCTTTTTAGTTTTAGGAATGCACATTTCGTGCCAATACCCATACATAATTTTCCCCATGTCTATGTTGACCTAAGACATAATGCCGGCATACCCATTGCATAACCATAATGAGGGCTGATGGTTGTAGTGCATGCAAATAAATTTGGAAAGTCATTTTGTTGTGTATTATATATCATGCACTATAAATGTATATATATATAGGTAAATTGTCTGGTGCCTGGGCACCTATACCCATTATATGGCAACTCATATTTATAGTGCATGATATATATAGACCGAGCTCTTTCTCGGACCGCTCGAGGTTCTGCCTCAGTGCAGCGACCTCCGCAGTCAGTGCCGCAGAGGTTAGTAGCGAAGCCTGCATATGCATACAGATATACTTATATTAGACTCCTGCAGATATTATTTGATCCTCTATTCAGCTTTTCTTTGTGAACATTAAACAGAGCATCAGGGGCTACTGTCTATGCGGTAATATTTTCCTATATTTTAAATACTTACCTCAAAGCCTGTTAGAAGGCTGGCACAAGCTTTAGTCAGTCCGCTATTGGCGGACTGAACCTCCTTGATCACCGCACTCATAATAGTGCGGTGCTCTTCATCGATGGAAGCGCCGCAAAGCGCTCCCAGCAGGTTGTCCGGTGCCTCTGGATGGACAGAGGTCACCGGCACGGGCGGCTTGCCCCTCTTGGAAGGGGGCCGCCTGCCGGAGTCCGGAACCACTGGAGGTTCTGGCGTGGCGTTCGGCTGGGGGCCGAACTTGGAGCCCTTGGGAGTCTTGCTCCCTTCACAACTGGAGTCCGGAAGGTCGCCTTGAGGCGCCTCCAGGATTGTCTTCCCCCAGCTCGGTGCCCCTTGAGACAGTACCTCGACATCATCCGTAGGGCGAGGAGAGGAGGTGGTTGGAAGTGTATCACTATCCATATCTGACAAGTCCAAGGAATCGCCCGACAAGGAGACGTCGATACGGGCTCGGGGCGGACTGCATGATCATATTCGACGATTAGGAGAAGCAGTGCAATAAAAGTATGCTATGAGTTACTCTGGTATCCGAATACTTACGACTTCGCCAGGGGCTGGCCCTGAGTAACCACTCGTCTTCGCCATCGGCGGCAGTGGTGGAACAGTCTGGAAGGAGAGTCCTTCCCTTCTTCAACCCTTCGGCCTCCCCGGTTGGGGCGGCCTTCCTTTTCTTGTCTCCCCCGGCTGGAGGGGGAGAGTCTTCATCTTCCTCCTCCTCGTTTTCACGGGAGGAGCGCGTCTCGGAGTTATCGGACGATGAGTCCGATACCACCTGGCGCCGGGAACTCTTTCAGGTTCCCTTGGCCTTCTTCTTGGTCTTCTCCGGCACCTCATAAGGAGCGGGAGTCCGCATCTCCGTTAGGAGAGCGTCCGCAGGGTCTTCGGGAAGAGGGGCCAGACAATTAATCTGCTCCGATGTCTCCACCCAGTCCTATCAAAGGCATGGGAGCTCAGACCCCACACATGGTTAAGCTATGGGAAATAAATACCCTACCAGATGTACAGAACTTACTAGATTCGCAGGGCTCTTCGTGCTTAGCCCGGGTCCTCGGTACGAGAAGGAGGGACCTCGGCGCCCTTGAACAGCACCTTCCAGTCGTCCTTATGCATCGTGTCGAAGAGCTCGCATAGAGTCTGCTGCTGGGCCGGGTCAAACTCCCATAAGTTGAAAGCCCGTTGTTGACACAGGAGGATCCGGTGGAAGAGCATGACCTGGACTATGTTGACAAGCTTAAGTTTCTTGCTTATCATGTTCCGGATACACTTCTGGAGTCCGTCCAGCTCCACCGACGAAACCCAGGACAGGCCCTTCTCCTTCCAGGAAGTGAGCCACGTGGGGATTCCGGATCGAAACTCGAGGGCCACCACCCAGTTGGTGTCACGCGGCTCGGTGATGTAGAACCACCCCGATTGCCACCCCTTTATGGTCTCCACGAAGTAGCCCTCGAGCCACGTAACGTTGGGCATTTTGCCCACCATGGCTCCGCCGCATTCCGCTTGTTGGACGCCTACTACCTCTACTTGATATTGAAGGTCTTCAGCCATAGGCCGAAGTGGGGCCAGATGCGGAGGAAAGCCTCGCACACGACAATGAACGCCGAGATGTTGAGGATGAAATTCGGAGGCAGATCATGAAAGTCCAGCCCATAATAGAACATAAGGCCGCGGACGAATGGATGGAGGGGAAACCCCAGTCCGCGGACGAAGTGGGGGAGCTAAACCACCCTTTCGCGAGGTTCCGGGGTAGGGACGATCTACCTCGCGGCTGGCAGCCGGTGCACGATATCCGCGGCTAAGTATCCGGCCCCACGTAGTTTTTTGATGTGTCCCTCCGTGATAGAGGAAACCATCCACTTGCCTCCCGCTCCGGACATGTTTGGAGAGAGTTGAGGAGAAGGATGTGGACTTGGGCGCTGGAGCTCGAGTGCGCGAGAATGGATGAGCAAGGAGGAAGAAGGCGTAGGTAGAAAAAGGTGAAACCTTATCCCTTTATAAGGGCTGACGAAACTATGCGGCCCCACCAGCCTGGTAAAACTCGCTTTTACCCCAAGCGCCGTAATTGATGGCGCGGTTGGGTTACCCACGTCTGTATTGATGGGAATCTCATAATAAGGGGACATGATCTCTGCTTCGACAAGATGTGCCAAGGAAACCTCCTCGCGAAACACGCTGAGATAGGTCATGAAAAACGATTCATATAAAGACCTGGCTATGGTGTGATGTCACACTTCTGGTTACGTCGGCAGATTAGATTTGTGTAAATGTTATTCCCTCTATGGTGGTATGTGGAACTTATTTTGCAGAGCCGGACACGATCCTCATGTTCGAGATCTTCTATGAAGTATTCGGAGGAGGAACCCGCCTTGCAATGCCGAAGACAATCTGCGCACCAGACTTATCGTCATTGAAGCCTGGTTTAGGGGCTACAGAGGGAGTCTTGGATTAGGGGGTATCCGAACAGCCGGATTATATCCTTTGGCCGTACTGTTGGACTATGAAGATACAAGATTGAAGACTTCGTCCCGTGTCCGGATAGGACTCTCCTTGGCGTGGAAGGCAAGCTTGGCAATACGGATATGTAGATCTCCTTCCTTGTAACCGACTCTGTGTAACCCTAGCCCCCTCCGGTGTCTATATAAACCGGAGGGTTTAGTCCGTAGGACAACATACAATCATACCATAGGCTAGCTTCTAGGGTTTAGCCTCTCTGATCTCGTGGTAGATCAACTCTTGTACTACTCATATTATCAAGAATAATCAAGTAGGACATAGGGTTTTACCTCCATCAGGAGGGCCCGAACCTGGGTAAAACATCGTGTCCCCTGCCTCCTGTTACCATCCGCCTTAGACGCACAGTTCGGGACCCCCTACCTGAGATCCGCCGGTTTTCACACCGACACGCATCTATCCACACTGTCAGCAGTTCTTCTACTAGTAGTTGAAAGTAAATGTCGATGTCATTTCCAGCTAGCTTTGGGCCTTGGATAATCATTGACATCAGAATGTATTTTTGCTTCATACAAAACCAAGGAGCTAGGTTATATATGCACAGAAGCACCGGCCATGTGCTGTGATTGGTGCTCATATCGCCAAAAGGATTCATCCCGTCAGTACACTCCCCGAGCCTTATACTTCTAGGATCCTTGGCAATTTTTTCAAACTTTTTGTCGATTAAGTCACACTGAGCCCCATCTTTCTGGTGGCTCATAAACCTATCCGCAATTCGCTCATCATGATGCCACCACAACCTCTTTTCCTCTCTAGGGTTTGCAAACAAACACCTCAACCTTGGAATTAAAGGCAAGTACCTAACAACCTTGAACGAGATTCCTGTCTTGATCTCGTCGTCCAATTTGTACTTGTCCTTTGCTCTCCTGCGCTTGTATCATGCATGCTTGCATGTGGGACATGCACGAAAATCTTTGTACTCATCACGGTACAATATACAATCATAAACACAAGCGTGTATCTTCTGTACTTCAAGTTCCAATGGACACACAATTTTCTTTGCTTCATTCGTGCTTCTGGGAGCACACTATCTTCCAGAAGAATTTCTTCCAAAATACCTAACATCTCTGTGAAGTCCTTGTTTGATAGACCGTTTGCTGCTTTAAATCTGAGAAGCGCCAGGGTGGCACTCAACCTGGAATATTTATTTTTGCAACATGGATACAATTATTTATTAGAGTCCGCATCAATGGTTGGGAGATCCTTGTACCCAATCATATCCTTTTCTGGGCTCTCGAAATTTGCAATCATAGCAGCAAAATCTAGCATATCAAGATCATCGTCATCTGTGTCGATGTCTTGGTTTTCCAGTGGGCTTTCGGCTTTTCGGTATTCCATTGGTAGCTTGACGCCTCTACCCTGATGTTAGATTCAACATCCATGTGACACTGATCGGGGTTTGGCATCACGCTTCCCTGGGTATCTTCATCCATGACCTCCTCTTCAGCGTGTCTGGTCCAACGTATATATCCATCCATGAATCCCCTAGAGACTAAGTGCATATGGACATCTGCAACTTCATGTGACTCTGTATTGGCACAATCAGTATAAGGACATAGGATGTAATCTGCGGTTTTTAGATTCTTCAGCCAAATTCATGAACTCTCTCACGCCACTGATAAAATCTGCGGTTTTTAGATTCTTCATCCATCGAGATCATTCCATCTGCAGCACACGAATGGTAATTAAAAAAACAACAACATTAATACACGGATTAACTGCTTCCCAAAGATGCATGCATAAATCACAAGGTTTTATTTTAATAATTAGTGAGGGCGCTCCATGTTGTTATCCAGACGTGCAATGACAAAAATTAATGGCCAGCCAATTTACACGCAAAGTACTACTTACAACATTACACTTAGGAACTGAATGCCTTATTTTAGCCACTCACAAAAAGAATACCTTAATTAATTAGCAGCGCGCCGACCTCCACCCAGCAGACAGACAAGCGCGATGCGGCGGCACGCCGACACAGCAGGGCCGAGGAGCAAAGCTTAGTGCGGCTGCCGCCTAAAGTTCGACCTCCACTATCCCGCCATCGACCGCGATGGATGTGCTCGAATCACGCCATCGCCGACCTTGATGGTTGAGCTCCTCCTATCTCCTGCCGCAGACCGAGGATTGCGACACTTAGGATTTGTCAAAGGATTTAAATTCTTTCCCCGTGAGTCTAGGGTGTCGTTTTTTGCTTTATGATAACCCATTTACCATATCACTAGATAATTTTGCTTACCACTGCAAACTCCCGTATTGGGGTTCGCTTGACGAACCGCCAAAGGCTGAGTACCAAACATTCTTGACTAGTCTTTGTTACGGTGAGAACAGAGGAGTGACACAAGGTAGAATAAAGAGCATTCATTTTCTCGCAATTCAATATGTTGCATTATTTAACGGGAAATGCATAGTAGGAAAGAAAGACTGTAGTACACTTTGTGCACCAAACTTGAGCCTCATACACACCGCCCTCACCGGTGAAAGGAATTATAACCTTGGAGCGATTGTTGCACGCAAACTTCAGCACAACGCTAACAGTGGATATTTCTATGGTGGAATATATGCGACGCGTTTAGCAGGAGGGCTGGGTGTTGCACCCTTGCCCTTTGATCCTATCCTACCCATGCAGTATTTAGATTTTGCCACCCTAAAGGAACATAAGATTCTCAAGGGAAAGGTTGACAACTTCACTTATAATCTGTTGTTTAACCAAACATCTGTTGTGCACACATATTTGCCTGCGCCTGCTCTTTTTAATTATCACAACAAAGAAAGATATTTTGTTCTTGAGAGCGAGGCCCGATCTCGCAACGCAGCAGTGGAGGCAGCATGGCAGGCCAAGGCATCTGCATCGAGAGCCTCTGTGAGGTACCACGCCAACTACTATCCAGACTAGTAGAATGCCCGTGCATTGCCACGGTCTTCTGAAATAGTTTGCTGAAGACTGAAGTCATATAAAGATAATGCATGCTAAATTTCAAAGGTAGGGACAATATAACACGGTCACAATTGCATAATAATTGAGCTCCACTTCACTTGCAATGTAAACCTTGTCACGAGATAGCAAATTGACAATGGGTACATATAAACTGATGATCCAACTAAAAATCTATTATAAATAATTGAGATCTACTTGATGCGCTTAAGAAATAATATGTCATATATAAATAATATGTCATCTCCCAAACCTATTAAAAAAAGATGTTCCATTTCTTTCCGAGCAAACAACCAACTATAATGTTGATATATAAATAATATTTCATCTGAAATTTCTTAAATCATTTTATTTTTTAATATTTTTTGAGAATTTTTTAATTTATTTATATAGGGTAAGGAAATTTGTCCGACAAAAGATAAGAACATGGAAGCGGTACAACATAAATCAAGTATATTCGGTTTCTTCTCTCAAGATTTTGTTTTTTTGTGATACTCTAAACATATCTAATAAATATTAAAAATACATACTTTAATATTTTTTTATTCTGAGACCAGAGACAAAACATCATTGATGCAATCCAAGGCCCAAATCGGCAATCCAGCACGGTCCAACCAGCACCCAAGCTAACCCGCCCCCCTTCCCCCAAAAAATAGCATCAGTATCCTTCACACTCACTCTCTTCCATCAGCATCAGTATCTGGCACAATCCCTAGATCTCGGTGGATTCACCACTCCATCCCCCTGCTCTTGCCCCCACAGTCGACGACCTCATCTCCCACCGCCGCCCCTCTCATCCCGTCCCCTTCACTCATCCGACGATGATCAGATGCATGCACAACCGGCTCCCTCATCTCCCGCCACCACCCCTCCCATCCCCTTCCCTCCACTCATCCAACGGTGGCCAACACCCTTGATGTCCTCACCGACAGTGCCGCCGACCTCACCATTGCCGCACTAAGGAAGATCTCGCAGGGAGACCACTACATGCGTGCCAGCTTGTCGAAGGCCATAGGGGACAACACACAAAGGTCGCCATCGTCGTCATTGATGGACAGTCATCTTCCACCTTGAAGGACGAGCTCACACACCAGGAGAGGAGTCGGGGTCCTGTGCTTCTTCCACGGTCAGCGCCCCTGTCGCCACGCCATGGACGGACCTCCATCTACTCCCACCCACGCAATGGACAGAGCTCGCTCCCCTCCTCAAGCTCAGCTCTTCACCCATCTCATCATCTGGCTTGCTGCACCACTAGTCCTCAACTTCTCTCCCTCCCTTTCCTCCCAGATCGAGACCTGGTGCTTCTTCCCGGCCGCTAGTACATAATAAAGATAAAAGTGAAACTAACACAACTGTTTTTATTTGTAAACATAAAATCTGTTTTTTTCACCTAACTTTTTTAAAAGGTTTTCACCTAACCTATTATCACTATATGGTCAGTCCACAGTCTTCTCACTCTAAACGTCATCCACTCCCCTCCCCGTGTCGCCCTCGTCCTCCCCCCTGCATCCCTGGCGGCCATAAGATGACCTGCATATTATGGAATTTAAATACTCCCTCCGATCCAAATTAATTGACGCTAAAGTTGTACTTAATGAGAGTCAATTATTTTGAGTCAAAGTGAGTATATTCAATAAAAAATTATCAATTTTTATATATAGTTATTATTTATATAGAAAATAAAAATCATCCAATGATATTACCGTAACAAGTCCTGATGATAAAAAAGATCACACTCATGCTGCTGAATCGGACGCCGTAGAAAAGAATGAACTTTTTTAGATTTTGTTTTTGACTTGAACAACGTTGCACTCACTCACTATCTCTTTGGTAACTGTCTAATACGTGTATATTAGAAAAAGAACGTTACAGTCATCCCCCCAACGCCCGCATACATTCTGGTCACTTCCCATCACCCCTCACATCTCCCCGCTATTACGCATTCTCCCATGGTCGCCCCTGCTCTTCATCCCCTTCATGGTCGAGTCCGGTCGCGGGATCATCCATCGGAGGCAGACGCGGAGGCGCGGGACTTGCAAGCCCATGCTCTTCCCTACTCCTTCCTCAAATCCGGTCGCCGAAGTGACCGAGGAGGCGCTCGAGCTCGGTATGCTCATTGGGGACGCCGCCCCCTCCCTCTCCTCCTGATGCTGCCACCATCACCGTCGCCGCAATGAGTCTCTCCACCATTTTCCGCGTGCTCGCTTGCTCGTCCCGGTACAGATTAGTCTCCCTCTCCGACCCCTCCGCCTGCTCTTCCCCGTCAATTCGGTTCATCGGTAGGTGCATCACCTCACTCTGTGTAATATTCAGTCCCCTGGGATTATCTGCTCGGGGTCCATGGCATGTCCGCTGTCGTCGCTGCTTCCTAGCTGTGAGGTCAACGGGATGTGTCTCATGCGTTGCTACCTGATGTCTATTCTTGGGAGCAGGGGTTCGTCGGCCAATGGGGCCGGCAAGGTCCGGACTGGAGATTACTTCTCGCCAACTCGCAGTCCCGACGGCTGTTCTCTTACCAGTCGAAAAAGAGGAAGCTTTCTTCCTGGTTTTGGGTTTCCTTTGATCCGCTTTAGTTGGTGGCTGTGTTGACATTTGGTCCTTACTGTTTCAGACTTCCTGAAGGAGAAGGATGTCCCGAAAAGGGATGGGAGCAACAAGTCTGAATCAAAGGGTATGTTTTGATTCTGAGTTGCATTGCACATTATTTTTATAGTTTGGGAAATCCTTGGAGTTGTCTATGGAACCTTTCCTTGATGTGATGGCCGGGCATATTTGTTTACTAAATCAATGTTTCAGATTACCTTCATCGGCAATTCTAAATATTTCTTTGATGTCTTATCACAAGCATTATATCTCAAAAACATATAATATAGCTAAATACCCGTGTGTTGTTACGGGGTTGAACAATATTTAAAGAGTGATGGCGTATGACCGATTGTCCTCTTCTTGTATAACACATAGATTCTCTTGTCATGCAATTGACCTCTTTGTAATTCTTCTTCCACTTCTTGTATATTAGCATGCAAACCCTTCTGATCAATATATTTACTTCTTTCAAAATAAATATATAATCTTATAAGAGTTCTCTATATGAAACTTCTAGTCAATATATTTACATCTTTCAAAATAAATATATAAAATGGGTATTGTTGAATTCCCAGACAAATACCTTCAGAGTTCAGAAATACTATTATATTTTTTCCCTTTTGTATTTTACTTCAACAGGCCACATAACTATTCTTTTTTGTTTTTCAGCCTTTTATATTTTGGCATTGATGGATGAATACAGCCCAACAAATGTTATGTTACTTTTTTTAGTTGGCAATAAGACTATAGAAACCACCAAGAGTACCACCAACATGTAAACACCACGCTGCAAAACTTTCTTCCCTGATCCAGAATTAGAAGCTGAGGAAACAACTAAGCCAGAATTAGAAGAATTTAATTGAATATGTGGCAAGGCATGGATTATTGGGAATGGCAGAAAAGGTAATACGATCAAAAAATACATGAAACACACATGTGTTGTTGTAGAAACACTGATCCCTGTCTTATATTTTATTCACAACACTGCACTTCTCTTCGTGCAAATTTCTCAAACAAATGAAAGATGTCTGCATAATTCGCATTAGTGCATTCTTGACAGATATTCTGTATAGGCAATTGGCCTATTAAATAGGCTGGGAGGTCTAGAATCTGCACCCAAGGGCATATGTTGAACAAATAAGCAGGCTACATGTTCTTAAGACTGATAAGGGCATGCACATTAGAGGTAATTAAACTATGTCACATTTTGATGAAAATGAACACGAGGAATGCATCCATGTAGTACTTGTTTTCTCATGGCGCTCATGGATGGATACTTGACATCTGACTCAAATTCAATAGTACACCACCATCCAAAACATGTGAAAATATCTTAACTTGATACTCAATTTGTCATTCATACATGAGAACAGAAAAATGGATGTTGCTAGTGTTGTCTCATCTTCTTCTCCACATCGGCGCTCCTTCTTCTCCACCACGGTCTTTTGTTTTCGGAGGGAGAAAAAAAAATCAGTGGGAGGAAGATCGCCTAGGGGGGTGGGAGATCGATGGAAGGGTGGAACGAACGAACGACTTACGAACTGAGACATTAGGAGTAGAGATTACTGATCTACTACCAAGTTAGGCCAAAAGCCTAAGCTTGGGGGAGTACATGTTTCTCACCGATATTACATTCATGTTCACTTATTCATCTTGTCGGTGTTCACACTTTTTCATTGTATCATCATGTTTAACTTTTATTTTTCTTGCTTTCTTCTTGTATGTTTGAAAAACTTTAGGAAAACCAAAAAAATTAGTTGTAGCTAGTTTACTTTCCATGCATGCTTAGTTGTATTATTAAAAGGAATATCCAAAAGGATTTCCTTGTTCTTCTTTTGCTTGTTGGGAGCTTTCCCAGGACCTACTGAAAGGGGGCTGAAAGTGCGTTATATCAACTAGAGGGGGGGGGGTGAATAGGCGATTTTTATGACAGTCTTCAAAACGTGGAAGTTATGAAGACAAACGATAGAAATAAACCTATTACCCTGCAGCGGAAGGTAGACTATACTAGGCAAGCCATAGTCAAGTATTCAATAGAGTGAAAGCACAATGACTAATAGCAGCAATGTAGTAAGGATCAGGTAGGAAGATATTGTGAAGCCACACAGAACACGCAGTCACTCAGTTAAGACAAAAGATAGTGCGAACATACAATCACTTCACAAGGAGTAACAGTAAGTAAAGGGAAGGGAAGATGAAACCAGTGACTCGCTGAAGACAATGATTTGTTGGACCAGTTCCAGTTGATGTGACAACTGTACGTCTGGTTAGGGCGGCTAGGTATTTAAACCTTAGGACACACAGTCCCGGACACCTAGTCCTGAACACGCAGCTTAGGACACCCAGTCCTCACCGTATTCCCCTTGAGCTAAGGTCACACAGACCTCGCCCAATCACTCTGGTAAGTCATCAAGGTAGACTCCCAAACCTTCACAGACTTCGTTCACCGGCAATCCACAATGTCTCTTGGATGCTCAGAACGCGACGCCTAACCGGCTGGAGGATGCACAGTCATCAAGTGTAATAAGTCTTCAGATCACACAGACAAGAAGAATTAAGTGATGCCTAATTCTCTTTGGCTCTGGGTGGTTAGGGCTTTATCCTCGCAAGGAATTCTCTCTCAAAGGCTTCAAGGTGGGTTGCTCTCAAACGACAAAAGCCGTACTCTGAATCTGAGCAGCCAACCGTTTATGGTTATAGGGGGTGGGCTATTTATAGCCACTTGGCAACCCGACCTGATTTGTCCGAAATGACCCTGGGTCACTAAGGAACTGACACGTGTTCCAACGGTCAGATTTCAAACTCACACGACAACTTTACTTGGGCTTCAAGCAAAGCTAACTTGCCCGACTCTGGACAAGATTCGCTCTCAAAGTCTTCACTCGAAGACATAGGTTTTGTTTAAGCATCACTTCAGTCATTCTGACTGGTTCTCTTGGACCCCACTTAATAGTACGGTGGTTCCTATGACTTAACACAGAAGAAAGAGAACTACAAAAGATCTAAGTCTTCGAGCTCCATAGGCTTCATGTGGTGTCTTCTCTTGTCATAGTCTTCAACATGAATATCTTCATATACCACCTTTGACTTCAATGTCTTCATACATTTTTAGGGATCATCTCTGGTAGGAAAACCGAATCAATGAGGGACTTCTACCTGTGTTATCCTACAATTCTCACAAACACATTAGTCCCTCAACTAGGTTTGTCGTCAATACTCCAAAACCAACTAGGGGTGGCACTAGATGCACTTACAATCTCCCCCTTCTTGATGATTGATGACAAACTAGTTGAAGTTTTCAACGGGGAATATAATCTGTGAAATTGTAAAGGATAAGGAATTGTCTTCATAAGTTGCAAGGGCTCCCTCTGAAGATGTGCATATAAGTAATTTGCTTTTGGAATGCAAATGCACATGGCAGGTTGTACTTGTGGAGATCCACTTCAACTTATGATGACAATCCACTATGCATGTGAAAGTATATGAAGATAATGACATGCATAATGGAAAATGGACGTCTGCAGAATGATCTAAGTGCGGAATTTATCGTCGCACATGCAGAATTTATCATCGCAACACAAGGTGGCAGATAAGTAGCAGACGACCATCGAGTTTAAGTGTTACAACTCAAAGAACCAAATGTAGCAAAAGGAGAGTTGTAAGCACGAAGCAAAATATAAAGCACCGACCCATATGGACCCGCTTGAAGACTATCAACCTCATATGCTTCTCCCCCTTTTGTCAGTAAGGACCAAAAAGGTTTGAAGACATAGAGCATCTACTCGTTCTCATGAGGAGTAGGTGAAGCAGCAGGGTCATTGGTGGTGTTTGGCGGTGCTGAAGAGCTTGGAGCAGAGTCGAAGCATGCTGAAGGAGGTGGCGGTGAAGTAGCATCGTCTTCATCCTCGATCACTCTGGCATTCACAGTTGCAGCAGAGGAAGAGAACTCAAAGTCTTCAAGGGATGGAGTTCGTCGCAGCACTGCCATCCTCTTGAAGATCATCTTCAGAATCACATCAGCGTTAGCCCTTTCCATGTGCGGTGAGAGGTTTCATGGGCAACAAAAGCATTCTTGCTGGCAAGATTGCGAATGCGATTAACATCCACCAAGAGTCTTTGCATCTGACGCTTCAGCCAGTCATGATGCCTATCCTGTTTCTGATGAAGAGCCACAAGAAGCTCTCGGTCGTTGAGAACACAAGTGCGCTTCTTGGGTCGTGGAGCAGTTGTACTGTTAGTGGCTTCAGTGAGAGCAGGATGCGGTGCACGTGTAGTGCCAGCCAAAGGATACACACGAGTGACTGCTTCAACTCCTTCAATGTTCTGAGAAAAACTTTGATGCTCTGCATTCTGAAGACTGAGAGGTTCCTTGGCAGGCTCAGGATAGATGGCTTCAATAGACATATCCACATCAGGCAAAAAGATCTGATGGTTGCGGGCCAAGGGCTGATATGAGATAGTGGAGTGAAGTTTGATCAGCCGCATCACCCAAGGGGCGTAGAGATTCAAACCAAACAGATCAGAGCCAGATGCAGCAGGTTGGCGAATGAAGAAATCCTGTATATTGAAGCATTTTCCATGAAGAATGTAGAAGACCAAAGTCTTCATTGCACCTTCCAGCATGGCATGTGGAGAATGTCCTTTGATTGGCTAGAGAGTTCGCCTTATGATGTGATAAATGGTTCTTGGCAGATACTCAAGGTCTTCAACGAAGAACTCCGTGGGATAAGCAGCATCTTGGGGAAATGGCTTCATCATACTGAGCATCTGACTCATATTAGGTTCAGTCTTCTGAAAGATGCTCTCAATAGCTTCACTATGAAGCTGACAGCCATGCTCGTAGAGATCACCAGGAGTGGGCAAACCAGTGAGCTCAATGATGTCAAAGGCTTTGGCTTCATGATGAACGTTTCCTGTCATCCACTCCAGGACCCAAGTCTTCGGATCTCTGCTATACCCGCGGATGTGAAGTGTGGCATAGAATTGGAGCAGCAACTCTTCATTCCAATGCTCTTGGTCAGTGATGAACGGCAGCAGTCCAACCTCTTTGAAGCAATCCAGAGCTTCTTCCAGACAGGGCAGACCAGCTATTGCTTCAATGTCAAGGCGCTTGTGTGGGAAGATGCGACCTTGGTTGTAAATAACGCATGAGTAATAGCTTCTCTGCGGATAACTCCAGAACTGATCAGATGATATTCTTTCCCTGGAGTAGGGGTTCCTGGAGCTGTTGAAGAATGTGTTGTCTGCTCTGAAGCCATTGATATTGAAGGAGCCAGGTGCTGATGCAGGACCTGGGAAACTTGGCAATCTTGGGATTGGCTTCTGTACCTGAGGCCTGTGCTCAACATGATAGTCGAACTGGGGACCGGCAGCAGACTCAGGAACAGAAGTGGCGGGATCAGTGGCTTCACTGACTTCTGTTTGCGTTCGTTGGTGAGGGATCCACATTAGCTTCAGCCATGACAGCGTCAGTGGCTTCAGTGGTGTTGGTGGTGGCAGCCTCAAGATGTTCAACCTCCACTTGACGAGCAGGAGGATCGGTCACGATCACGTTCTCCTCGAGAACTGCTTCTTGGTGGGACGGGGGAGTGGGAACTTGTGGGACTTCTTCTTCCGCGGCTGATGCAGCCGGATTGTCTTCAACAGAGACTTGAGGCCTTGAACCTTTGCGAAGCCTGCGCAATGCGGGTGACGCCTGTGGAGTTGCTGTTGGCTGGGCCTCAAGGTCTTCATTCTCTTGTGGACGATCCGCCCATGAAGCATCCTGTTGGTGTTCTAGCTGAGGAAGGGCTGCATCATGTTCAACATGGTCATGATGACCAATGTCTTCAGCAGCGACGGGATCAGCTGCTGGAAAGTCTTCAGCTTCATGAGCCTCTGTGAAAGCAGGCTCATGGACAGTCAGTTGACGTTCTTGAGGATCAGCATCGGGGTGAACCATTGAAATGGGTTCAACAATCAAGGGCTCTGTGGGAGCAGCCCGTTCCTTCTTGGTCATTCTTTTCTTCTTGGCGGGGGCAGTAGCAGAGACTTCAGGATGTTTTCTCTTCCTTGCTTCAGCCTCAACAGTCCTGGTCTTCTTCAGTTCTGAAGCGGTTGACCTGACCTTTGGCTTTGGGCCAGTCATGCTAGTTGGGAAGACAAGGGGATCTGCCTCCTGCCTTGGTGCTTCAGGTTCAGCCATAGCGGGCTTCTTCTGCTTCTTGGCAGCCATCTTGGGGTCGATGCCAGGACGCCCAAGGGCCTTGCGCTTCTCAGCCTCATTGTAGGCTTGCACACACCTATCAGCCAGGACCTTCATGCACTCACGAGAACCCTGAGCTTCTGCATGTTTCTTTAGAAAGGCTTCCTTGAGCTCGTGCAGCATAATCTTGAAATTCTTCACGTCTTACACGCTGAGCTTGGCCATATGCTTCTTGAACTGAGATTTCTCAAAGTTAATCTTCTGCTTCAGTTCAACAATGCGTTGGGCGATAGCTAACTCTGAAGCAATGGCGCCATGGAAGGCGACGCTTAGGCCAATGGGTAGTTGGAGATCGTCGAAGCTGATGTTTGGCGTGTCAAACCATTCATCAATGAAGTTGTGGATGATTGTTACATCAAAGAGAGGCAGATCATTGAAGATTTCTTCTTCTTCTTTGCTCTTGATGAGTTGCTCAAGAGCGTCATCTGCAAGATCTTCATCACTTGACAGATCAATGGCATCATTGCGCAGAATGGCAGCAGCTGTTAGCTCTTGGCCGGTGTGTGGCAGAGGCATCTTGACCTTCTGGGGCTTGGAGACGCGTGATAAATCTTCGGACTGCACACTGTCTTCAGGAGGTGCAGTTGCCAGTGGCTTCGCCCGTGAGATTTTTGGTGAAGGGGCAGGCTTTGAAGCTTTAGGCTTCTTCAACTTCTTTGGCTTCGGTGCTGCAGGCGCTTCATCTGATTCAGCGTCAGCTGCAGGCTCATTCACTGCAGTCCCTTGAACCAAGATATGGGTGATGAGGCCTTCAAGGTTGTAGAAAGGACTGACGACATTGGGTTTTGCATCTCATGTGCCATCAGCCCTTGGAGACGAGGGACCAGGGTTGAAGTCTAGTCCCAATGTCTTCTTGTTTTGCTTCGCTGAGTTCTGGGCAAACTGGAAGTTGCGCTTGAATAGAATGTCGTCACGACACCATAGTAATGACGATGGGTGTGCATCAACAGGCTGTGGCCCACGGACCATGCAGGGATAGAAGCCTTGTTCAATGGTTTCATCTCTGGACCAGGGTTGAAGATTCTTGTATAGGATGTCTCCCCATGGTCTCTTGATGGCATTTTTCTCAGCATATTCCTGGGTTACAAATCGGTATTTGAACCATTGTTCTGCCCAATATCTTTGAATCCATTGGATTCGGGTCTTGCGCTGATTGTAATCCTCTTCAGGATCTATCTTGTACAGTTCTGAGAGGTCATCTGGCAGATCTCTAGATGTTTCTCCACGACGCTTTCTGCCACCCTTCCTTGCTGATTTCTCTGAAGCCATGAACTTTAAACTGAAAGGCTTCAACATGTTCAAAGGCTTTAAAGATTTTCGCTTGCTGGACAAACAGTAACTTGCTTCGGGAGAATTTATATGATGCTGTAAGAATTCTGCAAATGAATGCAGACTATAAGAACCAAGGGATTCTCCCACGGACATGTACCTATGACAGCATTAAGCTGCGAGAGAAGGGGAAGAGGTCATATGCATTCTCAGAAGATTTTGAATATAAATCAGTTTAGAAGACATTGACCTCATCGTGCGAAGACATTCACTCATAGGTAAGGAGTTGGTTCCAGATTTGTAAGAATCCAGAGATCAGTACAAGTGAGGAATCTAACTACTTTGTGAAGCATAAGTGAATATACTAGGCATGTTATGAGATGCAGTATGAGAGAGATCTAACTTGTGTGAATAGAAACTACTTGTGGTAGAAAGTGACAAAGCCATAGGATCAACGGTGCCATAAGAAGGAAGTTTTATTTACCACACTAAGAACTGCTAGACGGAGTGGAAGATGAGGCCGAGCAGTTCGATCTTCCGTGCCCTAACTTGGCGACGGAGGACACCTACGGCGACGGTGGAGAGGACGATGTCCGCGGTTGGCGTGAAGACGGCGTCAGAGAGGTTGCAGCAGCGAAGCGCTTTGTCGCCGGCGTCATCGAGGGCTAGCGGTGGCGCTAGGGTTCGTGTGAGAGTGGAAGAAGAGATAATGACCGCAGTGAAGTGTGTATTTATTGGTACAGGGGCGGCACTGCATTATTACACAGGTGCCCCTGGCGATTCACATCTGAGGAACACATGGCCATTATGCAGAATTTTGGGGTTTGTTCCACATCCCACGCACGCCTGGATTGTCGGGTGGTCATTCCTACTTCTCTGGGTTTCATGTGGAGGAATGAGCATTGAAAGTGGACTTAAGGTTTGTCTTTGTATCTTCTGCTGACAAGGACGCAGAGAAGACATTCGACAGTTTCAATAGAATGCATATGATTTGGAGAGATAGAGTTTGAGATAGATAGCATAGAGAGGTTAGGGTCCGATCACATTCACTTAGTTCAAAAGATTCAACAAGAAGACATAGCTATACGTGAATGCTGTAGAGGACAGAACACTAGTATATATATATATAATCAACATAGTGAAGATAATCATGAAGACATGTTGAGATTGAAGCCAAACCAAATGTGAAGACATAGCAAGGTAACGCCATGAGTGAAACACTTCAAAATAGAACATTTGGTGGTGGCGTTACCCACCGTATAGGAAGTATTAGACCCAGACACGACGCACAATTATCGTGGCGCTCCGAAGTCAAATTCCACATTAATGTATTCACACTTAGAATGTATGTCTTCATTGATTGAAGATATACTTTACTTCATGTGTTGCACATCTAAGTCATCAATATGCATAAGGGTTAGGATGTGTGCCTGATCACAGGACATTTGAGGGTTCCAGGATATTTAGCTCACACCGTAACTTGCAAAATCTCTTCTCATCCAAGGGCTTGGTGAAGATATCTGCCAATTGCTCTTCAGTGTTGACGTGTATGATATGAATATCTTCCTTCACAACATGATCTCTGAGAAAGTGATGACGAATTTCAATGTGCTTTGTCTTCGAGTGCTGAACTGGGTTGTTGGCAATCTTGATGGCGCCTTCGTTGTTGCAGTAGAGTGGCACTTGCTTCAGATGAATGCCATAGTCTTTGAGTGTTTGCTTCATCCATAGAAGCTGAGCGCAGCAAGATCCAGCAGCAATGTATTCAGATTCAGCAGTGCAGAGAGATACACAGTTCTGCTTCTTTGAAGACCAACATACAAGTGATCGTCCCAGAAAGTGACATGTGCCTGATGTAGACTTGCGATCAACTTTGTCACCAGCATAATCAGCATCCGAGAATCCAACCAGATCAAACTCTGAGCCCTTTGGATACCATAATCCTAGAGTTGGGGTGTGAGCCAAATATCGAAGAATTCGCTTCACAGCTAAGTGATGCGACTCCTTTGGTGCCGCTTGAAATCGAGCACACATGCAAACACTAAGCATAATATCTGGCCTAGATGCAGATAGATAAAGTAAAGAACCAATCATGGAGCGGTATACCTTTTGATCGAACTCTTTACCATTGTCGTCAGGACCCAGATGATGCTTGGCTGGCATTGGCGTCGTGAAGCCTTTGCAGTCTTGCATACTGAACTTCTTCAGGCAATCTTTGAGATACTTCTCTTGAGATATGAAGATGTCATTGTGTTGCTGTCGTATTTGAAGACTGAGAAAGAACTTCAGCTCTCCCATCATAGACATTTGATATTGTTCTTGCATCATATATCCAAACTCTTCACTGTACTTCTGATTGGTGCAGCCGAAGATAATGTCATCCACATATATTTGGCACACAAACAGTTCACCATCATATGTTTTCGTGAAGAGAGTGGGGTCGAGAGAACCAGGTATGAAGCCTTTGCTCTTCAGGAAGTATTTGAGTGTGTCACACCAGGCCCGAGGGGCTTGTTTGAGGCCATACAGTGCCTTGTTGAGCTTGTATACCATGTCAGGATGTTTTGGATCTTCAAAGCCCGGAGGTTGTGCAACATACACTTCTTCTTCAATCTTGCCATTGAGGAAGGCGCTCTTCAAATCCATTTGATAAAGAAGTATGTTGTGATGATTTGCATAGGCCAGCAGTATGCGTATGGCTTCAAGTCTAGCCAAAGGAGCAAATGTTTCATCAAAGTCAATGCCTTCCACTTGAGTATATCCTTGAGCAACGAGACGAGCTTTGTTTCTGACAACTTGACCATGCTCATCTTGCTTGTTGCGGTATATCCATTTGGTCCCTATTATGTTGTGCTTCCGAGGATCGGGATGCTTGACCAGTTCCCATACATTGTTCAGCTCAAACTGTTGAAGCTCGTCTTGCATAGCTTGAATCCATTCAGGTTCCATGAAGGCTTCTTCAACTTTCTTGGGTTCTGTAATTGAGACGAATGTGAAGTTCCCACAGAAATTTGCTAGCTGAGTTGCCCTTGAATGAGTGAGTGGACCGGGTGCATTGATGCTATCAATTATTCTTTCAATCTGCACTTCATTGGCAACGCGAGGATGTACAGGGCGAAGATTTTGTTCTTGCTGATCATTGTCGTTGTTAGAAGGAATGTCTTCAGGCTGAGCATTGTCTTCATGTTGATCAGGTGCTGAGATGATAAGTTCTTCTTCAGGATGAGCTTCAGAAGGTATAATTTCTCTAGTTCCCATTAGCTTGATTGATTCACTGGATGGAACTTCATCTAGCACATTTGGCAGTTGCTCTCTTTGTGAACCGTTGGTCTCATCGAACCGCACATCCACTGTTTCAACCACTTTGTAATGAAAGAGAGTGAAGACTCTCTAGGAGTGCGAATCCTTTCCATATCCAAGCATAAAACGCTCATGTGCTTTTGGTGCAAACTTTGAGGTCTGATGTGGGTCCTTGATCCAGCACCTAGCGCCAAATACTCTGAAGTAACTAACATTTGGCTTCTTGCCAGTAAGGAGATCATAAGATGTCTTGTTCAGAAGCTTGTGAAGATAAACACGATTGATTGTATGGCATGCAGTATCAATGGCTTCAGGCTAGAATTTTCTTGGAGTCTTGTATTCAACTAGCATCGTTCTGGCCATCTCAATGAGTGTTCTGTTCTTGCGTTCGACGACCCCATTCTGCTGTGGCGTTTATGGGGCTGAGAATTCATGTGTGATGCCCAAGGTATAAAGATATGTATCAAGGCCAGTGTTCTTGAATTCAGTGCCATTGTCACTTCTGATATGCTTTATCTTGGCGCCGTAGTTGTTCAATGCTCGATTGGCGAAGCGTCTGAAGACATCCTGCACTTCAGTCTTGTAAAGGATTATGTGCACCCAAGTATATCTAGAATAATCATCAACAATGACAAAGCCATAGAGACAAGCAGTAGTAGTAAGAGTTGAGTAATGAGTGGGACCGAAAAGATCCATGTGAAGCAGTTCGAAGGGTCGAGTAGTGGTCATGATTGTCTTCGAGGGATGTTTGGCCCTCGTCATCTTTCCTGCCTCACAGGCACCGCATAAGTGATCTTTCTTGAACTTGACGCCCTCGATGCCTATGACATGCTTCTTCTTTGCCAGGGTGTGGAGGTTCCTCATGCCAGCATGCCCAAGCCTCCGATGCCAGAGCCAGCATTCTGAAGCTTTTGCTAGAAGACATACGTCAAGATGTGGTCCTGCTGAGAAATCTACCACGTACAAATCATCTTTTCGATACCCTTCAAATACTAGAGACTTGTCAGATTCCATTAGAACAAGGCAATGATATTTTCCAAATATTACGATCATGTTTAAATCGCAAAGCATTGAGACAGGCATTAAGTTGAAGCCAAGGGATTCAACAAGCATGACTTTACCCATGTGTTGATCCCTTGAGATTGCAACTCTACCTAGACCCAATACCTTACTTTTACAAGTGTCAGCAAATGTAATGTGGCTCTTGTCGGATGGGCGTAAGGTTGAGTCCATAAGAAGGCTTCTTTTGCCAGTCATGTGATTTGTACACCCACTATCAATAATCCATTCTGAAGACGCTGGTGTCGTACCCTACAGTGCAGTTAGGGGGGTAGGCTTCACGAAGAGCATTGTGAAGCAAAAACATTTGACGAACCAGTGGGTTATGAAAGCTTAGATCTAGATTAGGACTAATAGGGAGAGTAGCAAGCGATTCAGGAACGAAGTACATAGTAAGACCATTCGGGCATTTGATCTTGCGCCCTACAAGATGTGTAAGGTCCCCAGCAATAGCGTCAGACGATTTTGGTTTTCTGCTAGAGACCTTTCCCTGCAAAAGAGAGTTAAGCTTTCTTAGCCACCCACATCTTGAAGGGTGGCTTAGAAGCAATAAGTCTAAGTGCAGCATCTGAGAACTTTGGCTTTGGAGCCCTAGCAAACAGTCTTGCAGGCGGACAATAGTACTCATAAGAATAAGCAGAATAGTTCTTGGTCTTATGTACATGGCGGTTTGATGAACCGCTCTCATATTCATATGCCTGAGTATGGTTTCCCTGCAAAACATTTGCGTTAGTGCGACTCAGGTGAGTCCTCTGTCTGTATGAATCCTTTGGACCGTATGAAGCCTTTGGTCTGAGGTTTGTCTTCTTCACGTGAGGTGTCATGATGACATTCACAGGAAGATTCTCCAGACACCTTTTCGGAACCCAGATCTTCTTCATAGGCGGTCCATTCCTGCAGTTAGTACCAATGTACCTGGCGAACACTTCACCATTCTGATTCTTAAACAGTTTATAGTTTGCATCAAGGGATTTATCAATGATAATGGGGTTAGCACAAGTGAAGCCAGATAGATTGGATGGATCTACTGAAGGTTCCTTTGCAGCAATCCACGTGGTTTTGGGGTACTGCTCAGGTTTCCAGTAGGAGCCATCAGCATTCATTTTCCTTACGAACCCAACACCCTCTTTCCTCGTGTTTTGGTTCAGAATCTGCTTTTTGAGGACATCACATAGTGTCTGATGCCCTTTAAGACTTTTGTACATCCCTGTTTCAAGCAATGTCTTCAACCTAGCATTCTCATCAGCAATAGCAGTGGTATCCTCAGCAGAGGGGTTAGTTACAACATCAACAGTTGAAGATATTGCAACAGTAGTAGCAGTAGAACATTCAGCAACAGAAGTTGCATTATCACGCTCAATGCATTTAAGACATGGTGGTTCAAATCCTTCCTGGGCGGAACTGATCTGTTTGGCGCGAAGTGACTCGTTTTCCTTTTGAAGATCTTCATGAGCCGCTCTCAATTTCTCAAGATCTTGCTTCCTTTGAAGATAATCATAGGAAAGCTTTTCATGAGTTGTTGAGAGAGTTTCATGACAACTTTCAAGTTCCTCATACTTAACGTGAAGATTTTTTATGTCTTCAATTAAGGATTCAGATCGAGTCATTTCAGCACCTAACAGATCATCGCTTTTGTCTAACAGTTTTTGAATATGTTCCATAGCTTTCTGTTGTTCAGTTGCAATTTTAGCAAGTGTTTTGTAGCTGGGTTTTGAACCACAATCAGAGTCATCGTCACTAGATGTTTGATAGTGAGTAGTGCGTGTGTTTACCTTGGCACCGCGTGCCATGAAGCAGTAGGTAGAAGCGGAGTAGTCCTTGTCATTTGCATCGATGTCGGTGATGAAGTCATTGTCTTCAGTGTTGAAGATGGACTTGGCAACGTATGCTGTAGCCAGACTTGCGACGCCTGAATCGGACTCCTCCTCAGACTCCACCTCCGCCTCCTCAGAAGCGGACTCCTCCTCTGAATCCATTTCCTTGCCAACAAATGCACGTGCCTTGCCAGATGAGCTCTTCTTGTGTGATGAAGACTTTGAGGAAGACCTGGAAGAAGACTTTGAGTATTTCTTCTTCTTCTTGTCGTAAGAGTCATATTCCTTGCTCTTCTTCTTCTTCTTTTTGTTCTCATTGTCCCACTGTGGACACTCGGAGATGAAGTGGCCAGGTTTCTTGCACTTGTGACATGTTTTCTTCTTGTAGTCGTGAGCAGAAGCTTCATCATTCCTTGAGCTTGATCGGGAAGACTTTCTGAAACCTTTCTTCTTGGTGAATTTTTGGAACTTCTTCACAAGCATAGCAAGTTCCCTTCCAATGTCTTCAGGATCATCCGAACTGCTGTAAGATTCTTCTTTAGATGAGGAGACAACTTTTGCCTTCAAGGCACGAGTTCGCCCATAGTTTGGACCGTAGATATCTCTTTTCTCAGAAAGCTGAAACTCATGAGTGTTGAGCCTCTCAAGTATGTCAGACGGATCGAGTGCCTTGAAATCAGGACGTTCTTGAATCATCAGGGCTAGGGTGTCAAACGAACTATCAAGTGATCTCAATAGTGTCTTGACGACTTCATGTTTGGTGATCTCAGTAGCGCCGAGGGCTTGAAGCTCATTTGTGATGTCAGTGAGTCGGTCAAATGTGAGCTGGACATTCTCATTGTCATTTCGCTTGAAGCGGTTGAAGAGGTTGCGAAGGACACTGATTCTCTGATCTCTCTGGGTTGATACGCCTTCATTGACCTTGGAGAGCCAGTCCCAGACCAGCTTAGATGTTTCCAAAGCACTCACACGGCCATACTGTCCTTTGGTCAGATGACCATAGATGATATTCTTGGCAGTAGAGTCCAGTTGAACGAACTTCTTGACATCAGCAGCAGTGACACCTTCTCCAGCCTTGGGAACAACGTTCTTGACGAGATACCATAGGTCGACGTCAATGGCTTCAAGATGCATGCGCATCTTATTCTTCTAGTAGGGATATTCAGTTCCATCGAAGACGAGGCACGCAGCGGAGACTTTAATTATCCCTGCAGTCGACATAGCTAAAACTCCAGGTGGTTAAACCGAATCACACAGAACAAGGGAGCACCTTGCTCTCATACCAATTGAAAGTGTGTTATATCGACTAGAGGGGGGGTGAATAGGCGATTTTTATGACAGTCTTCAAAACGTGGAAGTTATGAAGACAAACGATAGAAATAAACCTATTACCCTGCAGCGGAAGGTAGACTACACTAGGAAAGCCATAGTCAAGTATTCAATAGAGTGAAAGCACAATGACTAATAGCAGCAATGTAGTAAGGATCAGGTAGGAAGATATTGTGAAGCCACACAGAACACGCAGTCACTCAGTGAAGACAAAACATAGTGCGAACATACAATGACTTCACAAGGAGTAACAGTAAGTAAAGGGAAGGGAAGATGAAACCAGTGACTCGCTGAAGACAATGATTTGTTGGACCAGTTCCAGTTGCTGTGACAACTATACGTCTGGTTAGGGTGGCTAGATATTTAAACCTTAGGACACACAGTCCCGGACACCCAGTCCTGAACACGCAGCTCAGGACACCCAGTCCTCACCATATTCCCCTTGAGCTAAGGTCACACAGACCTCACCCACTCACTCTGGTAAGTCTTCAAGGTAGACTCCCAAACCATCACAGACTTCGTTCACCGGCAATCCACAATGTCTCTTGGATGCTCAGAACGCGACGCCTAACCGGCTGGAGGATGCACAGTCCTCAGGTGTAATAAGTCTTCAGATCACACAGACAAGAAGACATAAGTGATGCCGAATTCTCTTTGGCTCTGGGTGATTAGGGCTTTATCCTCGCAAGGAATTCTCTCTCAAAGGCTTCGAGGTGGGTTGCTCTCAAACGACAAAATCCGTACTCTGAATCTGAGCAGCCAACCGTTTAAGGTTGTAGGGGGTGGGCTATTTATAGCCACTTGGCAACCTGACCTGATTTGTCCGAAATGACCCTGGGTCACTAAGGAACTGACACGTGTTCCAACGGTCAGATTTCAAACTCACACGGCAACTTTACTTGGGCTTCAAGCAAAGCTGACTTGCCTGACTCTGGACAAGGTTCACTCTCAAAGTCTTCACTAGAAGACATAGGTTTTGTTTAAGCATCACTTCAGTCATTCTGACTGGTTCTCTTGGACCCCACTTAACAGTACGGTGGTTCCTATGTCTTAACACAGAAGAAAGAGAACTACGAAAGATCTAAGTCTTCGAGCTCCATAGGCTTCATGTGGTGTCTTCTCTTATCATAGTCTTCAATGTGAATATCTTCATATACCACCTTTGACTTCAGTGTCTTCATACATTTTTAGGGGTCATCTCTGGTAGGAAAACCGAATCAATGAGGGACTTCTACCTGTGTTATCCTGCAATTCTCACAAACACATTAGTCCCTCAACTAGGTTTGTCGTCAATACTCCAAAACCAACTCGGGGTGGCACTAGATGCACTTACAGGGGCACCTAGATGGGCACAACCCACTAGGGCGCGCCCCCCTCACCAAGCGTGCCTAGGTGGGTTGTCCCCAACTGGTGGCCCCACAGGCCCTGAAACCAACGCTATAAAATCCTATTTTCCGAGAAAAAATTCAGGGAGAAAGAATTATCGTGATCCACGAGACGGAGCCGCTGTCAAGCCCTGTTCTTCCTCGGGAGGGCAGATCTGGAGTCCGTTTGGGGCTCCGGAGAGGGGGATCTTCGTTCTTCGTCATCACCAACCCTTATCCATCGCCAATTCCATGATGCTCCCCACCGGGAGTGAGTAATTCCTTCATAGCACTAGTAGAAAAAGGGTCAAACGTGAAGCACATTAGTGTCGGTTTGAAATTGAGCCGGCACTAATGGTTCCATTAGTGCCGGTTCGAACGGCTATGCATTAATGTCGGTTCGTGTTGAACCTTTTGTACCGGTTCGTGGCACGAACCGGTACTAAAGGGGTGATGGCAGGCTGGCGTCAGGCCGGGGCCCCACGATCACCTTTTGTACCGGTTCGTGTCACAAACCGGTACTAAAGGGCTAACCTTTAGTATCGGTTTGTGCCATGAACCGGTACTAAAGGGGTTTGACCTATA